>NC_081293.1:14931388-15259166 GCF_030435805.1 Mustela lutreola | reverse complement strand
TATTATTCCCTTCCATGTATTTTCTTCTGATTTAACTCACTGTTCTTTTTCTAGCTTCTTGAGCTGTAACCTTGGATAATTGATTTTCAGTTTTCTAATATATACATCAAGAGCTAAAATTTCTCTCTAAATACTGGCTTAGCTTCATCTCATAAATTTTGATATGTTGTGGTTTTAATATTATTCAATTAAAATATTTTCTAATTGTCTTGGTGACTTAGAAGTATATTGCTTAATTTGCAAATATTTGGGGATTTTAAATTTATCTTTTTTGCATAGTCAGTGTGTATGGTGCTGCCACTAATTTCATGATTTTTGGATGCATTATTACTGTAGCCAGTTGTTATTGATTAAATTGATTTATTCAATTCTGGTATTACTTGTTGGTGTGACTTATGAACAAGTTGTCCTATAAAGAGGGTGGGAATTTATTTTTCTCACTGTCGACTTTGGCTCCTGAAAGACTTTTGCAGGCTCAAAGTGTAAAAAATATATAGGAGTTCAAGGTTCTCAAGTGCATCTACCCAGATGGCACCCTCCTAGGTATCAGGGTTTTACTTCCTCTTATGGGCACTATCTTTAGCACTGAAGTTTTGTCACGGCTGTGAATTAAACTTTTTCTAGAATTCTGCTTCTCTCGCAATCTGATCCTGGGCCTGTTTTCAGCTTGATCCTCCCTTGGAATTCAGGAGCAGAGATTTTTTAAATGTTAGAGTCCCCTGGCTTTTACACTGTATCTAAAATTGGTGGTTGGTGAACTGGGTCTTATAGGTTATTGGGAAAAGCAGGTGTCTCATAGAGGGACTCTGCTGCAGTTTTCTTCCTGCAGCATATCAGTGACTTTTTATAAGCAATTAATTCATTCCACAGTCCTTCTAATTATCCTTGCTACTGTACTTCTCAAATATTAGAGCTATTGCATTAGCCTGTTGTTCGTGCATAACCTTCTACTGGAATGCCATGTCAGCTCTCAAGTAGGAGTCTTAGTCATCGTGATGCTGTAACATGCCAGGAGTTATTACCACTTTGTCTCCCATCTGCCCAGTGAGTGATCCACTAGAATCCTGTCCTGAAGATATGCTTCTCAGTGGTAACTGTTAGTTTGGCCACCCTCACCTCCATCACCCTGAAGCAGAAGTATCTGCTTTCACACTGAGCACTGGGCACATGTGGTATACCTGGGAGATGCTGGAACACCGACAGAGTAGTACACAGAAGTAGCCAGTAAGAAGTATATTATCAAGTCCACTACCACAGCGGGGGATCAGACTTTAATCCCATAAAGAAGTACTGGGGGGAAAATGCACTGCAGTGTTATCCCAACAAAGAAGTAAGGAAGCTTGGGAGTATCTACACTCTTACCAAATCATTCATTGGCTAGAAATCATTCATTCTGGGAGAATGTTGGTTTATAGGCACTTTCAGCTCATCACATGCAGAGGAACTGGGGTTCCAGTGGCCAGAGGGGAGTCCACTGAAGGCACTCTGCTGCAGAATTTCCTGAGGGGAGGTGCTGGGAGGAGCTATTGGTAACTGGGTTGCTGGCCGTCACAATCTATAGGAGCCTAGTCCTGGAGAAGCCAAGCTGCAGGAGATCGTTAAGTAACCCCGGTGCACTTTGTTGACAAAGCATGACAGCTTTAACATCAGGCCATTTGACAAAAAAGTATTTACAGGGCCCAGATCCATTTTCATAGAGTAGGCAAACTGGATTTTGAGGTGACAGGCAATGGATAATTGGCACTACCCTTTCATTATTCAGCTTTTTAATGTTTTCTTCTAAACATATATGAATTCCCCTGCAACCAAACAACACTGCATTTCTAAGAAGATACACATCTTCCTAGTGAAGTTCTCACCCTTCGTCCAAAAGGAGAGAGTACGCAGTTCAAAGAGTCATTATATCTGTGATTGGCTGTATTAATTACTTTCCATATTCAGTCATAGTCATACTGAATATGCCATTATCTAAAGTCTAAATTGTAAAGTTAACTTACAACAGCTTGTATGTAAAGTAGAAATGAGGAGAGAAGATATACACATAACAAGAAAATAGAAACTATGCAAAGCTGTTATGATCTTTGTTTCTGTAATGTGTTTATAAGATGATAATTGCTTTCTGAGGTTTTGTTCTTCCACTCCCTATTTTTATTTCTCCTCCTCTCAGCTAGAGTTTCAGGTTGTTGGAATTTCACCTAGTGGAGTGACCAAAACCAAATGGATTGAGTTCTCAGTCCCTGCTTTGGTTGGATATTTTTTTATGGATCCTCATCCTGTTTTAGCTCTGTTTAAGTGTGCTGTGTTTAAGTGTAAACCTGTGCCTCAATTTTCAATTTTGATTTTGGTAGTTTTCAGTATTAGTATATCTATTATTATTTTTTTCAAATATATCTCTTACCTTTTACAGTTTTTAATTAAGTGCCAAAATTTTAAGTCTTGTCTTTTGCCTTTTTGAGCTTAGTAAAGTCTATTTATTTTATAGGACAGGTCTGACAGTCTCTGTAATAGAAGTATCTTCAGGTCTCTTCCTGTTGTCCCTTTGTTCTTATTTTGTTGTCTTGCATCTTCATATGTCTTAGTATTTTTAATCATACTAGATATTTTACTTGAGAGATTATTGGTAGAAATAATTTGAGGTCTAGAATGATGTTACATTTCTTTAGAGAGTATTTTTTGTATCTTATTAGGAACTTTGGCATATTAGCAGTTCCAGTAACCCCTTAAGCCAGTTCTAAGCCTTGAGGTTTTCTGCCATCCAGTTGACTCATAGCTAGGCTTCAGTCCACATGGGGCTGTTTTACTTCTGGTACAGCCTTACCCCAGTAACTGGTCATTGTGTCTCAGTTCAGAGGGCCATATTGTTTGAGCCCCTACCTTTCATGGGCCATTGCCCTCAACTGTTATCTCCCTCCATATCTTGGGCTGCCAAAAGCACTCAACTTTTTGATACGGTCTTCTAAAGAGGCAAGTCTTTCCAGAGCAAAAGCAGCTCTGAATGCCTTCCTCTTGAATTTGTAACTTCTGGGTCTTGGGTTGGTAGATCTTACCATTTTGTTACTTATAAGATGCTTTTAAGATTGTAAATATTTTCCTTAGCTTTTTAAAGTTGTTTTCAGTGCAGGATTTGTCTGAATTATCTTTTTTTTTTTTTTAAAGATTTTATTTATTTATTTGACAGTAATCACAAGTAGGCAGAGAGGCAGGCAGAGAGAGAAAGAGGAGGAAGCAGACTCCCTGCTGACCAGAGAGCCAGATGCAGGGCTGGATCCCAGGACCCTGAGATCACTACCCGAGCTGGAAGGCAGATGCTTAACTGACTGAGCCACCCAGATGCCCTGGTTTAGAGATTTTTAAGTGAGGTAACACATATGTGCTTATGTAGGTTCCTGACACATAGAAAATGCTCAATTTATTGTTACATTAATTTGAGAGTATTTGAATTTTTCTTAAAAAACTTTTCCAAGAATGAATTAGCCCATTTATTGCCTAAAATCATCTGCAGGGATTATGAAAGACTTACAGATAACATTCTTATTGACTGACATTTCTGTCAACCATTATTTAGATAAATGAAATTTTTTTTCTAGTGTACTTAAGACTAGTCTATAAGGAAAATTTAATTTATCTAAAACTAAATAATGACCCTGAGATCTATGTGCATATGTATATATTATGTATAATATATGTGTTTATGTATAAGTGAATATATAAAGACTAATCCTTGTATGTTTGTTTCTGTGTGTGTGTGTGTGTATATAAATAATGTACTTGCATATATCATATATAAAGGCTAAATAGGAAGGTATCTTGATTACTTAAAGTATGGTCTTCTGTGGATGAACAGTTGGGCTGGAGCTAAGGAGAACAAAGTGAAGTAGAACTGAGATTTTGTTTTAAATGTTTTTAAATTTTAAAAACTGAATTTTTCTAATTATCTTTTTTGTGTTTTAAATGGAAGATAATTATAAAACCTTGATTTATCCTATTTTTAGAATTGATTGAGTTTTTGGACTAGATATAAAGTAGATAAGAGAAAATGACAATAAAAGCAGGCAGCCCCCAAACTCAGTAAAGTCTAGTGACCGCTACCTCAGTAATCCTGGTTTGTGGAAAACAGACAGTGATCTAATGGGACAAATGGTGACTATAGTGGGGGTGAACATAGCATAATGGACATACTGTTAAATCACTGAGTTGGACACCTAAAACTAATAACATTGTGTGTTTACTAAAAATAAATAGATAAAAAACGTATTACTTGAGAATAAATAACACGAGAACTGAAAAAAGCCAAGACCAAAACCAAAAGCAAATATAGCTAATACTATAAGTTCAGAATGGTATGTACATACACTATTTCTCTATATTCATTGATCTGCATCTTTTAAAGTTCATTTGATCTTCCTTTTTTTTGCCTCCATCTTATTTTTATATAGAGGCAATTTAACAACATCTATTTTTGCATTAAGCATTAAGCCCATCGGTACAATGTTCGATCTCTCAGTGTGTTTTTTCACTGTGCAAAGTGAAACAGCCGAGATATGTCGAAGTTTAGAGAAATCCAAAATAAATTCTTTTGAGATGTAGAGAGATAGATGGCAATATGAAAACTTTCCTAATTTTTAAGTAAACTCTCCCTATTGGAAAATGCTGCATTCCATTTCTTTGGTTAAGTGTCTTTTTAATTTTCTTATGCTACTATATGTTTTAAAGTTACTTTAAGGTAATCGTTTTCATGATTTTGTTTTCTAGGTTAACAGAACCTTCTGGATATTTAACAGATGGTCCAATTAACTATAAATATAAAACTAAATGCACTTGGCTAATTGAAGGCTAGTAAGTATATAATTTGGATTAAATTATTTTATTCTGAAATAATAAAGAAGATGATCATTTCAGTTTTAAAGCATTACAGTATAATTTTATAGGTACATAGCTTGTTCAGTTACTTATCGTTCATTCAGCCATTATTCATGATATTTTAAAATGAGATTTGCAACTTTTAGATATCACATTTAATGTAAATTATAGTACCCCATTAACGAGAAAATAATTCGTTACATATATTTTATTTTTGAGTTGTGTTAGTGTGGCAATAAATCAAGTGGACACTTTCTGGCTTGCTTTAAACATCTTGTTATGGAATTTGAAAATGCCATAGAAAGTATAAAAATATTTCATGCTAAATTATGCTATTGGTTCATTCGATTCAGCATTTTAGTTATAAGGGTGTTAAAAAAAGAACATTTTGTAGGAGAGAGTTAATTATCTTTTTAGGAAAATTTTTCAGTAATTAGGGTTTGAGATTGAATTGATCTATTTAAACATGCTGTGAATAGATCATAAATGAATTGATAAAAGCTATTTTTGAATCATTTTATGATTTTTAAAGAGTGTATTTGGAAAATGTTTTTCTTTGGGGGGTTATTTTAGAAAGTTTTTAGAACTTAAAAGTTACTAATTCCCTTAGCACTTATGGTCTCATTTTGATTTTTTGTGTTTTGTTTGTTTGTTTATTGTTTTTAAAGTAATCTCTCTGCCCAGTGTGGGGCTTGAACTCATGACCTTGAGCTTCATGCTCCACTAAGCCAGCCAGGTGCTCCCCCCCTTTTTTTCATTTTGTTTATTTATTAATATATCATTGAGACCTTTTTATTACAATTTCAAGGCCATATTAGAGCCTTTACTTAATAAGCGTTGTGTAGAAATAAGAGTTGTTACTTTTTGAACGTTGAATTTTAAAAATAAACTTTATTTAAGTATAATTTACTTATAATACAATGCATATTAAGTATACAGTTCAACATGGCTTCAATAATGTATACAATCTCTGTAATGTCCCTTTTAATCAAGACCTAGAATATTTACTGCTGACCAAATTTTTAGAAAATGGTGATTTATATATGCAATCTTTTAATAGATTTTGAAGTTGTATGTCATTTTTACAATTCACTTATTTTTTTTTATTTTTTAACTTTTTAAAATTTTTTTTATAAACATATAATGTATTTTTATCCCCAGGGGTACAGGTCTGTGAATTGCCAGGTTTACACACTTCACAGCACTCACCATAGCACATATCCTGCCCAATGTCCGTAACCCCACTACCCTCTCCCAACGCCCCTCCCCGCAGCAACCCTCACTTTGTTTTGTGAGATTAAAAGTCACTTATGTGACTTTTGTGAGATTAAGAGTCACTTATGGTTTGTCTCCCTCCCAGTCCCATCTTGTTTCATTTATTCTTCTCCTACCCCCTTACCCCCATGTTGCATCTCCACTTCCTCATATCAGGGAGATCATATGATAGTTGTCTTTCTCTGATTGACTTATTTCACTAAGCATGATATTTTTAAAGTTTTGTTTATTTAAGTAATCTCTACACCCCACATGGGGCTTGAACTCACAACCCTGAGATCAAGAGTCTCATGCTTTTCTGACTGAGCCCGCCAGGCGCCCCTCATTTTTACAATTTAGAGAAGACTCTTTATCACTCTTTTACACTGGTAACTTAAGAATGTATACAAAATTTTCTATAAATAGTTTTTTAATACAGTACTCTTAAAATTTTTTAGACTCTGCTTTGAATGTTACTTATTAATTAAATATATTTTAATATTTTTTTTCAGTCCAAATGCAGTGTTAAGATTAAGATTCAATCATTTTGCAACAGAATGTAGCTGGGATCATATGTATGTTTATGATGGAGATTCAATATATGCTCCTTTAATAGCGGTTCTAAGGTGAGTAATAGTGTTTAATTGGTGAACTTACAGTCAGTTTTAGAACAGTAACTATAATTTATTAATTTTAAATATGTACTGCTCTGTGCTTTAAAATAAATTTAGCAGAGATATTGATGGCTAAATTCTAAGATGGTTGTAATACAAGTTTGCGTACTGTGACTGTCAACTAAATTTTGATTTAGTAAAGATAAATAAGTACTCTTTCAGAAGCGCGTATTTCTTGATAAATATCCTTTATTCTTTCCACATATCATTTATTCTTTTAAAGTGATATGAATATGTTTTCAGAGATACCTGTTGGGGAGCTTATTGTGAGCTCTATGTAACAAAGAAATAATAGGCAGATGTATATGTTTTTTATAGTTGTCTTTTTATATTGATGAAATGATAAAATTTCCAGTTCTGTAAAAAAAGGTTTAGGTATACTTTATGTAATGACTTAATAACAGATGTGTTTCTTTCAATCTTGAATTGAGTTTTGGTTGTTTCACAATACTTATTGTTAGTAGTCAGACTTAATCTTATTTTGTTTAATTTTTTATTTTTTAAAAAAATATTTTATTTATTTATTTGAGTGAGATTACAAGTAGACAGAGAGAGAGGGAGGGAAGCAGGCTCCCTGCTGAGCAGAGATCCCGATGCGAGGCTCGATTCCAGGACCCTGGGACGATAACCTGAGCCGAAGGCAGAGGCCACCGGGCCACCCAGGTGCCCCCAGACTTAATTTTAAAATTAAAGTGTTTTCAGTATCAGTTTAAAAAATGCTTTCTGTGTAATACTAATTATTATAAAATGTTTTATGAATAAGAGAAAATATATTAGACATAGGAAATATTCGGATCATGTAATGTTGATTTGGTGTACAATTTAACTAAGTTTATTGTTGACCAGAGTTACTGATTAAATTATTCCTTACATTTCTTATTTCTATAATACTGCTTACATGTTCTATCATTGTTAAAATTTTGAATAAAGATAAAAGCTTATTGTTCCCCTCAAATTTTTAAAAATTTCTTTCTTCTTTTTACTATTTATGTTGTAAATATTCTGTTTACCAGGAATGTGAACTATTGTTTTTTGGATAGACATGTTAACGACTTGTATTTCTGAAGGAATATTTCACAGTGACTCTTTAGGATCTTAAACATAGTCTGTAATATTGCTATTGTTCTAAATACTTTTAGAGTTTAATTTTTGAGTTGTTTGAAAATTATTTAAGGGGTTGGTTGCCACAGATAGCCCTTTATCCAAGGGTGATAGAAAATGGAATAGTCGAATGAATAATTATATTGTAAGATAGTTTTTTGTGATAGTTAGGTAAGATTCTGGGTTCATACATTAATTTTTAGTAATTTAGATTTTACTCAGATGTCATTATTGTGTTTTTATGGCCTTTCCATTTGTTTTCTTCATAGTTGTAATGACTGCATTAATTAACAGTGATCCATTAACACTCTTAACATTGCTTTCTTGATACTAAAGGAAACTTTTGTAAGGTAAGAATGGGTTTTAGTATGTGACTGTGAAGATGGAACCAGTGACTTGTCATTAGCAAGTGTTCCTATTAGCTGTCTTGAAGGAGACGGAAAGATGTTTATTGAGTATCCCTTGATGCTAATCAGTGTACTGGGCAGTTTAAATGGTATCAGTTTCTCACAGGGATATTGTGGTAGAAGTGCTGTTATCCCCATTTTATTGTTGAGAAAATTGAGGCTCAGAGAAATTGCTTTACTTCTAATAGATGGTGGAGCCAGGATTAGGATGTGACATTCTCTGGTCTTAAAAGCCTAAAATACTACAGTTTAGAATCTTAAGTGTTTAAATCGTTCCAGTTTCATAATATACATTTCTCAACAAATACGTGATAACTTCCTCAGCTTCAGAGACTGTCGTAAGCCTGGAAGATATAGTAAGGAATAAGGTACAGGCCTTGCAGTGAATTCACACACCAGCTGTCTAGAGTTGGGTCAGACTTCATAGTTGGGTGCACCGCCCTCCATAGGACTGCCCATAGTTCAGATACCAGCTGCAGGTCCAGAGGTCCTCGAGCCCCACCCACACTTCTGACCAGATGGCTGCAGATTTAGGGGTGTCCACCCCCCTTTAGTAATTCACTAGAATGACTCATAGAACTCAGGAAACACTATACTTATGATTATAGTTTCATGATAAAGGTTAAAAATCAGGATCAGCCAAATGAAGAGACACATAGATTGAGGTCTTGGAGGATCACAGACAATTTCCTTGGGATATGTTACGTTTCCAGCATACCAATGTGTCTCATCATCTAGGAAGCTTACCTGATCCACAGGTGTCCAGAGTTTTTGTTGGGGTTCCGTTATATAGGCATGATTGATTGAATCATTGGACACAAGGTAGAACTATCTCTAGTCCTCCTGCTCTCTCTGGAATTTGGATTGATTTCTTGTGGCTCAAAGCCTCAACCCTTTAATTGCATGTTGGTCTTTCTGGTGTGGCCAGCTCCCATCCTGAGTCCCCTCATTAGCATGAACAATCACAGAGTTCCCATGAATAATGGAGACAATCCTATCACTTGGGAAATTCCGAGGATTTGGAGGCTATATCAGTACACAGCAGTTTGGCACTGATGGCAGCATGCACACAGTTTTTTTTTTTTTTTACCCAGCACATAAGTATTGTAATTAGGTTATGAAAAGAGTGCTATATGATTTTAGAAGTAACTAATTCTTCATGGTGAATTTCATCATGGGCAGAAGTAGAATAGACAAAGTATGGGGGCCAGATGGGACATTCTCGATAGAGAAAAACATATGTACAAAGGCACAGATGCATTAAAGAGCTTTATGTTTTGGGCTAATAGAAGTAGTTATGAGTAATTTGATCATAGGCTATGTGAAGGGATTGGTAGGAGCCGGATTACCCAATAAACAGTAATCATTACATCTACTGAATGGTTATTATGTGCCAGGCAGTATGCAAGAGTTCTTTATATATAATAACTCATTTAATCTTCACAGTAACCCTTTAGTTAGGAATTATTATTGCCACGGAGTTTATAAATTCTCCATTCATAAATGAAGAATTGAGGTACAAAATGATTCCGAGTGGTTCAAAGTTGCCTAGCTAGGAAGTAATATAGTCAGAATAATAACTCTGGTTTTATATTCCTTTATCACTGTAGTATTGCTTTCTTCTTTACCACATTAAGGAAATGGGGCTTTATTCTATAGGCAAGACTTTAGAATGTGGAGAATGGATTGTAATAGAGAAGTGTTATTTTTTGATTGTGTGCTGGACAACTCTGTGCTGGACATCATGCTTGTAAAATCACATGTAGAAATAATTTGAAGTTTAGAAAGATAATATATTCCTATAGAGAGTGCCTGGGGACACTAGCAATCCAATCAACTGAATTTAGATACTGAGGTGATTTACACCCAAGCTGTAATGCAGTCTCCTAGAGAGTTGATCTTTTACTAGTTCACTTTTACTTAAAGTCCTTGGGGTCCAATTTTGGTTTTCTACCTCTGTAAAACAACCCAGTTTCTCAGCCCTTCAAACCTCACCGCCAACTTTGAAATCAGCAAATGCCCATAAGAAGTGGCCCCAGTACCTGGGCTCACCATCTTCTTAGTTCTCCAGGACCTTCAAACTGATTTTTTTTTTTTAAATGTAATTTGTCATTTTTCTAGTTGACTTCAGTGGAAGGGTTAGTTGGTCCAATTGCTTGATGTGTCATATAAGATGTGGAAACTCTCTCTTATAAAGTTTATTTTTAAAAATAAATTCTTCAATTAAATTTCTTTTATTTATTTTTGAAATAAATTACTCTTTAAAAAAAAAAAAACAACACTTATGGGGCGCCTGGGTGGTTCAGTGGGTTAAGCCTCTGCCTTCAGCCCAGGTCGTGATCTCAGGGTCCTGGGAATCGAGCCCTGCATCAGGCTCTCTGCTCAGCAGGGAGCCTGCTTCCCCCTATCTCTCTGCCTGCCTCTCTGCCTGCTTATGATCTCTCTCTCTGTCAAAAGGATAAATAAAATCTTTTAAAAAAAACCACACACTCTTAAATAAATAACCAATAAACATATCTGTCCTTTGTTTCAGAGAGGTTAATTATATCTATTATAAAGACCTGGGAATATTATTTTTAATAATGTACTCACTTCAAAGTAATCTCACTTTAGTGAAAAATATATGTAACTAAGATTGGTAGTATAGAATTAGAATTCTTTTGACAGTCCCCTTTTAAAATTTTTTGTTCCTTCACAAACATAGGTTAGTAGATGCAGTAATAATTAGAAAGGCATCAAGATTTGATTGCTTTTTCATTTGTCTACTTTGAGAATGTGTTTGTAAAATAAATCATTTGATTATTGTATTTCATTTTGTTCTGGCAAATATGATTTGAATGAGATAGTTCAGTTCCTGGTGACGCCTATACATTAATTTAACATTGCTAAAAGGAACGGACTATTTCGAGTAATGTAATTTGTTGTTAGCAGCTTCTTTTCTCATAGTGCATGTTTTCACAGATTTAGAGAGGGTAGGATGGTATTAGTAAATGAAGATATGTAATTTTTCCTAATGCATATGGAGATTGAAAAAGGGAAAAGTAGCAAGTACTAACTGATTACTGACTCCGAACTCTTGCACATTAATATCTGCCTCTCCCTTTGTTAGTTTTCTTTTGTGTGAATATGGACTTAAATGTTTTTTGGAATATTAATATAAGTTGTATGAGTATGCAAACATTTTTTCTAATGACCTGAAATACCTGGATAAGTGTCCTGGAAGTGTACAGGTTTAACCAGAAAGTCACTGTAGTCCCTTCGCTGGGGTGGAGTATTCTCCTTCCAGCTTCATCAGAATTTGCCACCAGAGGGAGAGATAGCAAGGCTCTTTGCCGGCTTTAAGAGAAGGTTAGCACGGGACTTAAGAGACCACCCTGTAGTATTATAACAGGATGGGTAGGAGGATAAAGGGGGAAATGGACACTGCGATCCAGCGGGTGTCCGGGAAGAAGAGAAGGTGGTGACACGAGAATGAACCTTGGTCCCTTGGCAGCAGTAGAGGGCTAATTGGGTGAAAATGGGAGAGAAGCTTGTTTTAGGCTTATCCTTCTAGTTGCTTCTTCTGTTACAGATTTTTAGTGATGCTGACAATATTTTTTGAGTAAGTTTTAATGTGATTAAGTCATATGCATATTAATATATATTGCATTCAATTTTGCTCTCTTACAGTGGTTTGATTGTTCCTGAAATCCGGGGAAATGAAACTGTGCCTGAAGTTGTTACAACATCTGGCTATGCACTGTTACATTTTTTTAGTGATGCTGCATATAATCTAACTGGTTTCAACATTTTTTATTCGTAAGTTTTTTTTTTAAAATTCTGTATTATAATGATTCTTATAACTTGACTTTAAATAATTTATTGCTTTTATAAATGTCTTTTATATGAGGAGCAGGCTAGTGTGTTAAATTTCAGAATTATAAGATCTTTTCCTACGTGACATAAAATCCTAATCATATGCCTCAAAGTACTGTTTGAGTTTGTATTCTAAGTCTCAGGACATTATGGTAGCAAGTTGGGTTGGCAATTAATTATGAATTTTAAGATTGTCAGTAAAGGATTAAATGAACAAGTACAAGTTAGGGAAATTGTAGCAGCAGTCATGTAGGATCACAGGGGTCTTCATCTGTGTCTGTGCTCGAAGGTATTTGAAGATGGGTGTGCGAACCAAGTTTGTGTAGTCCTTCTGCTTTCCAGAGGTTGTGCTGGATACTCTGCGTGCACTATGTTCTTTGGTTCTCTTTACAACTGTTCTGTCTAGTGGGTATTTTTCCCATTTTACAAGTAAGGAAATTAAGGCCTAAAATAAGGTAAATGAATATACCACTGTCTCCTCTAAAATAAGAAAATGATTTTTGTTAAGACTCTATTATGCATCTGATACTTTATATAAATTTTCATGCCTGGAAGTCTCACTTACATGAAGTGGAGGAGCCACGTGCTTTCATGGGAATGCCCACAGAAGAACTTGATACACTTCTTTTTTCCCTTTTCTTCAGGAATGTAGAATATGACTAGAGAATTTTCCTGCATGAATAAAATGTTGTAAATATCTTCAGACTATTAGAATTTAAAATCAGCAAGCTGTTATAGAACCTATTTATCTTATAGATATGCAAGGAAGAATAAATGTGTAGTAGAATGTAATTGGTCAAAGGGCTTTAAAATAAAATGTGATAAGCATCCCTATTCTTCCGTGGCAGTGTATAGGTGATAGCATGCTATGTAAATATTATTATATAACCAGCCTAAATTTTAGCTTTTCATTTAATCTCAGATATTCATGAATTTAATTATTTTCTATAAAATATATATTCAGAACGTTTGAGTACTTAATTCTTTACAAAACATTGTGTTTGGAACTGTATAGATCCTGCAAATGTTGAGTGTGGAGTTCTTGGAGGTTTGGAGCCTTGGTAGCAAAGTAAGCTCATTGAATGAGTTAAAGTCAATTGCAAAAGTCAATTGCAATTAACTGAATTGCATTAGGTATAAAAGGGTCCAGAGTAAAGAATTGAAGTCACATTGTGAAATTGGGTTAAACAGAACATATCAAACACAACATAAAAGTGATAAATAAGGTTTAAAAAATATCAATCAAAATTCTTTTTTAATTACTTTGAATTTGAATCTATATGTATTATATTTTACAGAATTAATTCATGTCCTAACAATTGCTCTGGTCATGGGAAGTGTACAACTAGTATTTCTGTTCCAAGTCAAGTGTACTGTGAATGTGATAAATACTGGAAGGGTGAAGCTTGTGATATTCCTTATTGTAAAGCCAATTGCGGCAGTCCTGATCATGGTTACTGCGACCTAACAGGAGAAAAATTGTGCGTCTGCAATGATAGTTGGCAAGGTAAGCATGTGTGGTGTGATGGCTTTTGAAACATTGATTCATATATTTAATAAGATTAAAAGATTCTATATTCATTTGTTTTGTTACAGTTTGCACACCCAGATCTCATGTATTTTATTTTTAGAATTTTCAGATGAACAATCAACTTCTTAGGATGTTTGTTTCTTCCCAACTAGAGTTGTGTCTATACCCTGTTTTGAGAATCAAGTGCTTCTTGGCAATCTTTCTAAATTGTGGGTGTGTGATCAGTGTGATATTCTGGAATTTTTGGCTGAATGCTGAAAAATTTGATGACTTGACTGAATTTAATGCAGGTTGCCTTCAAATTTGACTTGTAATGGGTAATAGTATATTGCAAAAATGCTTATCTTCATGGCAGGGTTTAAATATTTCTTAGGAAAGACTGACCTCTTGTGGCTATTTTTTTTAAAAGAACAGACTATTTTTTGAAGTATTTAAAAAATTTCATTAAGGATTAGTATTAAGGATTTCAGCTGCTTATTCAAGAGTAATATTTCTGGGGAAGAATTGCTAAACAGTTTTTATAAGTATCTATGATTAAATATCAATTTTAGACTACATTGAAGAGTTTTAGCTTACTTAAGTATTTGGCTATAAAATCATAAACTTTGTCATTGTGGAATTAAATGAAGAGGTACATCTAGTTATCCATATACTTACCTTTCTGGAGCTTACTGTGTGCTAATTGTAATTACATATTGAGAGCTTGCTTTGTGCCAGCATGCTAATCCTGTTGATTGAGGCAGTTTTGACTCAAGAAATAAGTAATCCAAAATCACATGATCATGTGTTATAGTACAGGGTAGCAGTAGGTCCTAAGTAAAAACCAAAGAGAACGTGCTCCTCATATAGTTGTAGTCATCATTCTTTAGATGACTTTAAGAAAAAAAATGTTACTAAGTATGCTGAGTACTTGTTAAGAGGAATTAATTTAGGCTTTGTATAAATTATGCCCATCTTAAATCCATGTTATCTCACTAAAAAAATTAGTTGCACTGACACAAAATATGAGTGATTTCTTACTGAAATGAATTTGGTTACCTATTTTGATTATGATAGAGACAGTTTTCTCTATGTTCTTTAATTACAGGAGCATGTATTTTGTTAAGTGGTTATTTTAATAGTTTGTCATCTTTCTTCTAAAAGTGCCTCAGTACACCTTTTTTTTTTTTTTTTTTCATTTTAGTCTTGAAACTAAAATAATGTCCTTTTCTTTGGAGAGAATGGTACATCAGGAATATATTTACATTTATTGAAATTAAGGCCTGAGAAATAGAAGTGTAGCTTATACACAGTGTTTTTCAAAGTGGTCTTCAGTGGCTCTCAGTCTTCCATCTCATTTCAACAGTCTTGAAAGCAAAAGAAGAATACGTTTGTATGCTATTCTCTGTGAACATCTCTGTTCTTTTTTATTCTTTCTTTCTTTCTTTCTTTTTTTTTAACTAGTCCTTCTTTAAAATGCTTTGTTTTCTGGGGGTTTATAAAGTCTAGCTCAAATGTTATCTTTTGTTTTTTGGCTTTTGTTTGACCTTTCACATTTTATTATTCTTGTCAGTAGTGCCTTAAGACAAAGGAAATTCCTGACTCTTACATATAAGAAATTGGAAATGGGGTAGCAAATACTGGGCATGTTCACTTTTAAAGCAAAGGGATAATATGAATAGTCCCATATTTATACCCACAGAAATATATCTATATTTTACATATAACTTTTAAAAATAAATATAAAATGTTGTACAGAAGTCAGACCACTATTCTTAATAGATAAAGAGTTGATCTCTGAGCTGATGTGAATGTTTTGAGGGTAGGGTACTTGGTGAAAGTGATATTATGCTTCTTTCATGACAGATGACATATATATTGGTTCCTTTGAGCTTCAGACCTGATCCCTGGTTTTGTATTTAAGGAAGTGTAGCTTAAAGTAGCTGGAATTACTACCAGAACTGCTAGGGAGAAAATGATGTTTCTATTTCAGATACATAGAATGGGGAGGAATCATTAAGGGGGAAAAGACAGAGAAATTTGTTTCTAGGACATCTGGGGAATGATCAAAGAACTCGAGATATTTAAAAATGAGAGCTGAGGAGGCAATTTATGAGATTCAAAATCTGGCACATTTTTGTAATGTGTTATTTGGAATTAGATTCTTTGGGTTAAAAATAAGATTATTGCTACCTCCATTATATTTTATCCTTTTATGTTGGTTCATTTTACTTACTCTTTTGGGCCTATGCTAATATACCAAAAAAAAAAAAAAAAAAAAGTATTGCTTTCTAGAAACAGATTTTATTAAAGAGGACAAGTGTGGAGGGGAAGCCCAGCTTTATGTTAAGTCTTGGATTCCCCTCCTAACATTTCTGTAGTGCTTGTCCCACCTGGCTTCTGTTCCTCTTTCTAATTTAGTTTTTTGTGGGTACCTTCGAAGATTTCTGCTTACCCATCACCATACTTTTCCCTCCCTTAACTTTTTCTTCTTTCTTCCTTAATCATTTGCTATCATCTTTTTACTGTTTGAGGAATTTTTCCAAATTAGAGAGGAATTTGTTTTAATGGAAGATGGCGCCATCAATGTTAACTGCCCCCCCTTTCCTTTAGAAAGGCATGTTGAGGGGCACCTGGGTGGCTCAGTGGGTTAAGCCTCTGCCTTCGGCTCAGGTCATGATCTCGGGGTCCTGGGATCGAGCCCCACATCGGGCTCTCTGCTCAGCGGGGAGCCTACTTCTCCCTCTCTCTCTCTGACTGCCTCTCTGTCTACTTGTGATCTCTGTCAAATAAATAAATTAATACAATCTTTAAAAAAATAAAAAAATAAAAATTTAGGGAAAGGCATGTTGAAAAGCATACAGGTTTGTTGTATTATGTGTAATTATAGTAATGTATGGTTGTCAAAGATGATATATACATATTAGATTATTTAAAGGGTAGGGACCTCTGTGGGCTCATCTGCTTCTGTGATGATTTTCAGTTAATAAAATTATTTAAGTCCTAATAAGTCACAGAAGGGGAAAAGGGAGCTTTACAAAGTAATTTTCTTTAGAGATGGCTTCCAAACATTAAGACAGATGAGGAATTTTTAAAAGACATCAAAATCATGATACAACAAATTGAGTTTATGTTCATATGTAGAGAATTTCAAAGCAGCATCCAAGTTGTAGTGTCTCTACCCTTCCCCCCAGGCTATCAATTCCCTAATTAGAGGGGCTCCAGGTTTCTGTCTTTTACATAAATTAAACAAAATCTGAATCACTGGAAGTCTTTGATTATAAGCAGAAGCAGTTCTGGCTTACTTGAACAGAAAAGGCACTTATTGGAAAGCATGGCAGAGACCATTGTTGCCCAGAATTCGTTTTTTCCTTGTTTTTAGCACATGGCATTCCAGCTGCATACCACATTTCTCAGGCTCCCTTGCAGCTGGTATGGCTGTAGTACTAAGTTCAGGTCAGCAGGACACGAGTGGAAGTGCTCTGTGGAACTTGTAGATCATTGAGATCTTTCCAAATGGTGGTAGATGACAATAACTTTAGTAACCAATATTACTTGCCTATTTGCTTCTAGAATTTATCATTAGGGAGAAATTTAGTTTTAGCTGATTTAAGCAGCTTAGTTTTGGTTCTCCTAACCTATACCCTAACTAATACAGAAGGGTCCCCAATAGCTCTGAAGAGAGATGAAAGGCTGGTCGAACCTTGGTTGGAAAGGGTCAAGTACAACGGAAAGGCAGGTGGGTAGATTCACGGTTACCTGAAAGATGAAGCCACAGGAATGTTGGATGAGAATATTCATGTCACTCCACTGGACCCTGGGATTCCCACTGGGATCCTTACTGTGCATACAACATGCTTCAGGCATGGCTAGAGAGAATTCTAAGTGTTTCCTACACCTTTGTATCACTTGTTAAGATTCAAAGTCCTGCTTAGTAGCATCTGTTTGGCTGAGGTCCTACTCATACCTTGGCTGCCTAGAGATGCATAAAGAGAAGTTAGCTTCTCTGATCCATGATTAGAAGGGATCCCGTTTCCGAACAGAAATCACACGAGAGAGATTTTCCCAAACAAGAAGGGGGTTTATATGATTAGAGTCTCTCAAACAAATACAAAATCCAAATAAAATAATTTTTAAACTTTAAAAAAAAGATTTTATTTATTTATTTGAGAGAGAGAGTGAAAGAGAGAGCATTAGAGCAGAGAAGGTCAAAGGGAGAAGCAGACTCTCCGTGGAACAGGGAGCCTGATGTAGGACTTGATCCGGGGACTCCAGGATCGTGACCAGAGCCGAAGGTAGTCGCTTAACCAACTGAGCCACCCAGGCGCCCCCAAATAAAATAATTTAAAATGTAGATTGTTGCCTTAATTGACAAGGAGTGGTATAAGTAGTTCTCTGATGTCTACTCAGAAAAAAACTTTGCAATGTGGAACAGATGGTGGAAGTAGACAGGTTAAAAAAATAAACCCGTAGGCTTCAGCGTCTGATTTTCTTTTTCTTAATCCATTACACAAGACATTTTCCCCCTATTTTATAGAGATGAAAAATAGGTCACCGTCTTTATATACATGACCATTATCTAATCATTTAGCAGTTGTTCCTGTGATGTTCCTTTCCTATTCCAGAATGTCCTGCTTAATCCTACTGTTCAGTCCTTTTAAATGTCTTCAGGATATTCATTGTTTATAGTATTTCAGTTCAGTTAAGACTTGGTTCTCATATAAAGATTGGAGTTTGTTGTGTTAAGCCTTTAAATTATTGGTTAAAAGATAATATCTACATATACAAATCAGAGAATTTGATAGTTTTATATAGAGCCTCTGATTCTTTATTTAAACTCATACTTTATTTGAACTTAATTCAGTTTCTTTCTTTTTTTTTTTTTAAATTTTATTTATTTATTAGAAATCACAAGTAGGCAGAGAGGCAGGCAGAGAGAGAGAGAAAGAGAGAGAGAGAGAGAAGCAGACTCCCCGCCAAGCAGAAAGCCCGACGCGGGACTTGATCCCAGAACCCTGGGATCATGATCTGAGCCGAAGGCAGAGGCTTTAACCCACTGAGCCACCCAGGCACCCCTTATTTCAGTTTCTTTCATGTCTCTTTGACCCTTAGTATTTCACGGCCTTTCTTATTTCTGAATTTCATCCAGGAATACCTTACTCCATTAACATTTTAAGACCAGGTTGGATTCTCCTGTTGTATGCTTTCCTAAGACCCTACCTTTTTAATTTATAGCACTTATCACATTTATGTATGTTTGATTTTTAATTTTCTTTCCTACTGGAGTATAAGCTCCATGAAGTTAAGAATGATTATGTTTTGATTATGTTTGTGTCCCCAGTACATATTATAGTGCTTGACGTGTAGTAGGCATTCAAGTTTTTTGTTGTTGCTGAGGGAACTATTATTATTATTATTATTACTATTATTATTAAATTTATTTTTACTTAGTTAACATACGGTGCAATATTGGTTTCTGGAGTTGAATAAATGAATAAAACTAGTTTAATGATATATAGACATTAAAGTATAAATGTTTCAGAGATGAGTACTATAATAAATTACTTAATGTACTTAATTTATAAAAAATGACTTTAAATATTGAGAAAAACAACTGAATTTGAGCTTGTGGTTCTTGGATTCTTTGTTTTCCAGTATTGCAATCCTTTGGTTTTAGATTTTAACATTTGCCAGTAGGTGGCAGTATTGACTACCAGAACATACACTTAACCTCTGCTTTCATTCAGGTTGTAAAAACTTGATAATGTTGTTGTTTTAGAAAAATATAAAACGTTTTAATTTAAACTCTTGAATATTTTATCTTGAAGTGTTTTTTTCTGCGCTAGCCATATGACATACCAGGACATGCTTAGTTACTTTAGTATGTAAGTACGCATCAGAGTTGCGTACTTTAAATGTAGCACCTTTAAAAAATTCACTGGATAAATTACCTTTTCCTTTTTATGTTTAATGATAATAAACATTGTCTCTCTACTTTATTTAACTTTAATGACAGGTAATATATTAAATTTAATTCTTTTCTTTTAGTCATTCTTCTTACTAGTAAAATCAGCAGATCTGACTTTTTGCAAGTCAATAAAATTAAGTTTTTATTCCTAACCTACTTGAAAAATTGTTTAAAGGTAGCATTGAGAATGTGTGTGTGGGTCTGTGAGTGTGTGTATAAATATATATTATATTCATTTATGTAACAAAATTTTTTGAGCATCTACTAAGTTTTAGTCACTATTCTATGCCTTTCGGATACATCGTGGAACAAAGAAATCAAGGATCTCTATGTAGCTTACGTACATTAAACTGGGAGAAAGATCACAGACAATGAACATAATATACATGTTATAAGTACAGTATATTAGAAAGGGATAAGTGCTGTGGAAAAATAAAGTAGAGCAGAGAAAGAGGGGTAGATATGGGGATGGGAGTTACAGTTTAAAATAGAGTGGTCAGTTTAGGCCTTACTGAGAAGGTGACATTTGTGCAAGGACTTGGTACATGTGAAGGAATTAACTATATCCTTACTTAGGAGAAGAATATTCTAGGCAGTTGGAACAGTCAGTACAAAAGCCCTAAGGTAGCAACATGCCCTTTGTGTTTGAGGACCAACTAAAAGGCCAGTGTGCCTAGAGTTGAATTACTAATGGAAGATTAGTCAGATAGGAGCTCAGAGAAGTTACAGAACAGGGGAGAGGATTGGAGATATGGGGCTTAAGGGTTACTGGAGTGATGGAGGTATGTGAAGAATGGAGCCAGTTTAGCTAAGCCTTAGCATTGGGGACAGCTCTAATGATTTTGACTTTTACCCTAGGTGAAATGGGGAACCACGGAAAAATTTTGAGCAGAAGATTGATCTAATCTGACTTAGTTTTTAAAGGTTTCTGTTGGCTTCTAATTGAGAATATTGAAGGCATAGTACCAGTTAAGAGGTTACTGCTATAATTATTATCCAGATGAGAGGTGATAGTAGTGTGGGCAGGCAGTGGAGGGGTAAGAGTGGCTTGAGTGTTAAATGGAACTTAAAAAGCAGGGTTAATAAGATTTGCTGACACATTGCGTATGGGTGAGGGAAAGAAAAGAGTCAAAATGACTAAGATTTTTTAGACCACAGAGGTAAGGTAGAGTTACCAATGGATATGAAGAAGAGTTTAGGAGGAAAATTAGTTTGACTTCGGTGCGTGAAGTTTGAAATGTCTTTTAGACATAAGTGGAGATGTTGAACAGATAGTTGGGGTTTAGTGGAGGATGTCTGTACTGTAGCTATACATTTGGGTCTTAAAAATATTAAATTGGAAACTATTGGTGGTACTTAAGCCATGAAGTCAGATGAGATCACCAGGAAAGTAAGTGTAGAGAGAGAGTGAAACCTACTGAGCTCTGAGTTACAATACAATTCACGGGATATTGTGTGAGATGAGTAACTTCCCTCCTTAGAGAAGCTTACCTGATGTTGAAACAAGCTCTTGTATTAATGTTTCTGACTTAGAGAAGTAGAATAAACAAATCCTGCTCTCAGTCCTAGCAAACTCTGTATTAATCATTTTCAACTAATCAGAACCAAAGTCCATAAAGCTTTGTTTTAATCCTTCCACGACTCAAAATAATATGTTGGAAAATACTTTTCTTTGCCAACAGGACAGTTCCTGTCTATATTATAATTGCATCATTGACCTAAACTGAGAGAACCAAATATTCCTGGAACAGAACAGTATAATGACTACCATTCACACAACTCATTGTTCTATAAAATTAAAATACTGTCAAAACAGCTGTGAACATTCACAATACACGAAAATTCATGCCTGACCTTTGGAGATTGGTTTAGTGGGGCTAGAAAATGTTTAGAATACTTTGGATACTGAAACAAAATCAGGTTTTTCAGTGCTGTTAGAAGATGACTTATACTTTTGTTACCTTGTTTTGCTTTTTATTTGGAGATCTTCAGATTCAGTATACATACTAAATCATAAAATTATTTCTGGGATGATTACAATAAGTTACATACACAGTTCTTAAAATCTCCCTTCTCAGCAATCCAACTTTGGGAAATTGCCTTTCATTTAGTTAAAGTAGTCGTGATGGGATGATGAATACAGATAGTTGTCTATTCTAAACTTGATTTTTTAGCCTCATTTTGAAATTCTCTGAATTTCTCCAGTAATTCCCATTTTTTTCCTCAAAGTAGCCGAAATTAGTTTCTGTGGCTTACAACCAAAGAAATCTAGCTGATACACTATACCAGAATATAGTGGTACTCTGTACTATAGTGCCCTCTATACTATTAGAGTTCATATGTATATATGTGTGTATGTATTTTATATTTCTGTTATTAGTTTTATTTAAAATACTAAAAGTGATATTTGCAACATAGATGTATTGAAAGAAATTTAGCTTAACCATTTGCATTTGGTACAAAGTTAGCGCTAATTTAGCGTTTTTAATTGAGAACTGAAAAAAGAAAATAAATATAATTTGGCCTTTTAAGTCTATACCACCTTGATAATTTTCATCATGATTTAGATTAAATATGAATTAAAAGTATGAGCTAAAACTATATTAGGAAGTCCAAAATTCTAGAGAAAGATTAATTTTTCCCCTGAAAATCCCTTATATGACTGCAAAATTTTGGGGTTTCTTTTCTTACTTTAAATGATACAGAGAAACTCCACTCAGAGTAATTCTTGTTTTTAGAAATCAAAGCCTGCTGTTAAGTTATTATTACTGAGGAACAATTAATCTTCTGGGGGAGATCGAATTTTACTGTCAGGTTTTCCTTTCTTTATCTTTGTATATAGCAATTACAGGTTTTTTAGTAACATCGAAAATTTGTATATAAATCTATTAATAATTTTTGGACCTTTGGGGGATTGCTGTTTCACTCATCTGAAAACTTTAAATTTTTATCTTTCTTTATATGGAAGTTAAGTTATTTTATAAATTTCATTTGTGTTATACACAATTTTTTGTATTAATTTTGTATTGATTTCCATTATAAAATCAGAGATAGATTCCTTTAGAAAAACTTGTCCAGTTTTTCCAGTGCAAAATACAACACTTTGGAAGGTAATTTAGTGGTCTGGAATTACTTTGGAAGAACTTTAAACATTTTGCAGTTCTTTCTTTATTCTCGGTTTTATCTTTGCAATTTTTTTCTCTATTTGATTTTCCCGCTATTATAGGACTTATTTTGCAGACTTCCTGCCCAGTGTGGAGCCTGATGTAGGGCTGATCTCACTACCCTGAGATCATGATCTGAGCCAAAATAAAGATCAGTTTGCTAACCGACTTAGCCATCCAGGAGCCCCTTGGGATTATAGGAATTTTTCACTTGTAATTTTCCTTTTTTCTTTGACATGTCTATTTGTAATATCTAATGACACTAGGCTTTATTAACATAGATTGCCTCAAGTATACTTAGTTTTCTTATATATAAAATGAGGGGACTGACTTAATAATAAGAATAGGATTATTGGGACACCTGGGTGGCTCAGTCTTTAAGTTAAGCGTCTGTCTTCCGCTCAGGTCATGATCCCGGGGTCCTGGAATTGAGCCTCGCATGGGGCTCTCCACTCAGCGGGAAGCCTGCTTCTCCCGCTCTCTCTCCCCCTGCTTGGGTTCCCTTTCTGGCTCTCTTTCTGTCAAATAAATAAATAAATAATCTTAAAAAAAAAAAGGATTAGGATTACTGTAAAGGAGCTTGAGGAAGTAACTTCATATCTAGTAAGTTGAAAATCTTGGTTTACATCATAGCTCATACTTTTGATCCTTTATAGCTCTAAGGTTATTTTTATTCATTCATTCCGTAAGTATATACTGAGACCACTCATAGGTGTTGGGCTATGTTAGGAATTTTTCATTTTGTTTGAAGTGTGATGGGAAACCACTGAAGGATTTTGAGTAGGAGTGAATTCATATTTTTAATTACTCTGGTTGCATTGTGGAGAGTAGAATGTGATGGGAAGGGAACCAGAATGGAAATAAGGAAACCAGTTTTTGGAGACTCTTGTTCCAAATAGTTCCAAATAGGTGGCTAGGACTAGGATGGTAGCTGTTAAGGAAAGAATTGGTGGTTGGTGTCTAGTAGAAATGACAGAATTTAAAGATGTTTATCATCGGTAGGGTACAGACACTCAGACACCAGCCAGTCAAAAGGGATGCTGGCCTTAAGACAGAGCTAGATCCTGGAGAAGCCATGCTGTGCCAGGTATCATGCCTTTAGTTGTTGACTGGAGAGGCTTGGATTATCTCAGGAAGGGGCCAGGGGAACTGGGAGGGTAGGCCAGGGGCTTGAGGCAGCATCTGCTTCAATTGAAACCTTTCCATATTGTAATGGTCAGAAAGGCTGTACGCCTGCATACTAATGAATGTCAGTCCGGGATTTGTTGATGGATTGGATATGGAATGTGAGTGAAAGAGAGAGCTCAGGAATAGCCCCATGGTCTTTGTCCTGAACAGTGAGGTGAATGGAAGTGCCATTTACTGAGATGAACACTAGTGAGGGAACAGATTTGAAAGGGAAGAGTTAAGATTTTAGTTTTGGACATGTTAAGTTTGAGATTATTATTAGACATCCAGCTGGTGGAGATGTCATTTCTCTTTGAACCTGGAATTCAAGAGGGATTGTGGGACTAGAGATACACATTTGGGAGAGATCAGAGTGTAATTCTACTCTCTCTGATTGTGTGTAGAATAGTATTTTCCTTTTAGAAATCTCTCAACAGCCTTTAATCTCCAAAGTTACAGCATTAGAAATTCATTTGTGCTCTTTGGATTATAAATGATGCACAACCTGTGGAAATTGTAGCATATTAAATCTTTATGAAATCCCCACTGTAATGTGAATTAGTTTATTCCATCTTTTCAAGACAGCTGAGTTCTGCATACCTTGAGGAGATAGAGAGAAGTTGTGCAGGAAGAGTTAATGCAGAGGGGCTGCATAAGGGGCCACATTAGGAAGTGGTAGATAGAGGACTTTTCATGGAAATTATATATATATATGTATATATGTGTATATATATATATGTATATATATATATATTAAGGTTTTATTTATTTATTTGACAGAGATCACAAGTAGGCAGAGAGGCAGGCAGAGAGAGAGGAAGGAAAGCAGACTCCCTGCTGAGCGGAGAGTCCGACACAGGCCTCCATCCCAGGACCCTGGAACCATGACCCAAGCTAAAGGCAGAGGCTTTAACCCACTGAGCCACCCAGGCGTCCCTCATGGATATATTTTTATAAAAAGGGAGTCTTGGGGCGCCTAGGTGGCTCAGTTAGTTAAGCATCCGACTCTTGAATTTGGCTAAGGTTATGATCTCAGGGACCTGAGATTGAGCCCTGCCCAGAGTGGAGTCTGCTTAAGATTCTCTCTCTTCCTCTCCCCCTGCCCCTTCCCCACTCTCTTAAAAAAAACTAAAAAGGGAGTCTTTGAGGGCCTTAAATGTAGATATCAATATTAGATTTTTAATGGATGGTGATGCCTTTATGTATAGTGTAATCTTTGTAGTTATTTATGTTTTAAATTAATGTTCAGTTTATAAAATTACATTTTAAAAAAAGGATTTCATTTATTTATTTGAGAGAGAGAATGAGCAGGGGAGAGTGACAAGATTGTCTGCTGAGCAGGGACTCTGATGTGGGACTTGATCCTAGGACCTTGATATCATGACCTGAGCCAAAGTCAGATGCTTAACTCACTGAGCCACTCAGGCACCCTATAAAATGATGTTTTTAATTATTTTAGTTATAGAACACAGCGTGCTACAAATTAAGCTATCTAGTTTTCCTTAAACTTTTAAGCCATATTCATAAATCTCATTCTATTTATAAATTTCCTAATTTAGAACGAAATAAAGACAATATATAGAGTTTGACTATAGACATTTCTTCTAATAATTGCCGGAAGTAAGATATGGTAGTAACAAAGATAAGAAAAATTTTAACTCCTATTTTGTGTAGAAAATCAGATTTTTTAGATTACGGAGTAAAATTTAAAAAACCTTTAGAATCTTGTTTTTCTGTATTAAATAACAATATTTAAATAAATTAAGTAATAAATTTAGTTATACATGTTAGTTTCTTATAACTGCTATAATGAATTACCATAAACCTGATGTCTTGAAACAATACACCTTTATTAATCTCTTACCATCTGAGATAAGAAGTGTGAAGTCAGTTTCACTGGTCTAAAATCTCAGGGCTTGCAAGGTCACACTCCTGGAGGCTCTAGATCTTTTCCTAGATCTTTTCTAGATCCTTGACTTTTCCTGCTTCTAGAGCTGCGGTTCCTAGTTTTCCCTTCCTCCACTATCAAAGCTTACACTACAGCTGACTAAAGTGGTCATATTGCTTTCTTCTTCTGTATTCACATCTCCCTCTCTTGTTAAGGAAACTTGTAATTACATTCAGAGCCTGCCTGGATAATCCAGGATAAACTTCTGAGCTCGATTCCTAATTTAGTCATATCTTCAAAGTTCCTTTTGCCAGATAAGGTAACATTCACAGGTTCCAGTGATTAGGACCTAGACTTCTTTGGGGCGAGGGGCTTTATATAGCCTACCACAAACCTGCTCTGAAATATTTTGCTTTAGCATAGGTTTCATAAACATATTACACTTTAAACAATTTTTTTTTAAGATTTTATTTATTTATTTGACAGAGAGAAACCACAAGTAGACGGAGAGGCAGGCAGAGAGAGAGAGAGGGAAGCAGGCTCCCTGCTGAGCAGAGAGCCCCATGCGGGACTCGATCCCAGGACCCTGAGATCATGACCTGAGCCGAAGGCAGCGGCTTAACCCACTGAGCCACCCAGGTGCCCCCATATTACACTTTAAATATGGTTCTGACTCTCAAGAGTTTTACGTGCTGTTAATTCTCTGTCAAGCTCTTTGTCAAATAATACCCAGGTATTATTTGACAAATAAAAGCTCTGCCTTTAGGTGGTAGACTTTTTTAAAGTTTTTACTTAGAAAGTTTTAAATTTATGAAAAAATTGCAAGAATAAGAATAGTACAAAGACTATGAAAGCGCCCTTTACCCCCATTTTCACCTGTTGTTGACATTTTACCCTATTTGCTTTATTATTCCTGACTTACATGATTTAAAATAAATCTACATTTCCTTTTTAAGAAAACAAGATACAAAAATTCATACCAATGAATATATTACTTATATATAACGTCCATATGATCTCATTTCTCTTCAGTCTACGTAGAGATTGGTGAACCATTCTGTGAGTTTTGTCTTTGTAGGCCACACAGTCTATGTTGCAGGTGTTCAGCTGTACTCGTGCGGAAGCGGTTACCGGTCGTACTTGAATGAGCATGACGTGTTCTAATAAAATGTCGTTTATGAAAACAGATAGTGGCCTGGAGTTTGCTCATGGTTTGTTGTTTGCCAACTTGAATTCTAAGTGATTTCGAATGGGAATTAAAATATATTTTTGGCAGCAGTATATTCTTTTTTTTTAATTTTTTCTTTTTTATAAACATATATTTTTATCCCCAGGGGTACAGTTCTGTGAATCACCAGGTTTACACACTTCACAGCACTCATCAAAGCACATACCCTCGACAATGTCCATAATCCCACCCCCTTCTCCCAAACCCCCTCCCCCCAGAAACCCTCAGTTTGTTTTGTGAGATTAAGAGTCACTTATGGTTTGTCTCCCTCCAAATCCCATCTTGTTTCATTGATTCTTCTTCTACCCACTTAAGCCCCCATGTTGCATCACCACTTCCTCATATCAGGGAGATCATATGATAGTTGTCTTTCTCTACTTGACTTATTTCGCTAAGCATGATACGCTCTAGTTCCATCCATTTGTCGCAAATGGCAAGATTTCACTTTTTTGATGGCTGCATAGTATTCCATTATGTATATATACCACATGTTCTTGATCCATTCATCTGTTGATGGACATCTAGGTTCTTTCCATAGTTTGGCTATTGTGGACATTGCTGCTATAAACATTCGGGTGCACGTGCCCCTTTGGATCACTACGTTTGTATCTTAGGGTAAATACCCAATAGTGCAATTGCTGGGTCATAGGGCAGTTCTATTTTCAACATTTTGAGGAACCCCCATGCTGTTTTCCAGAGTGGCTGCACCAGCTTGCATTCCCACCAACAGTGTAGGAGGGTTCCCCTTTCTCCGCATCCTCGCCAGCATCTGTCATTTCCTGACTTGTTGATTTTAGCCATTCTGACTGGTGTGAGGTGATATCTCATTGTGGTTTTGATTTGTATTTCCCTGATGCCGAGTGATATGGAGCACTTTTTCATGTGTCTGTTGGCCATCTGGATGTCTTCTTTGCAGAAATGTCTGTTCATGTCCTCTGCCCATTTCTTGATTGGATTATTTGTTCTTTGGGTGTTGAGTTTGCTAAGTTCTTTATAGATTCTGGACACTAGTCCTTTATCTGATATGTCGTTTGCAAATATCTTCTCCCATTCTGTCAGTTGTCTTTTGATTTTGTTCACTGTTTCCTTTGCTGTGCAAAAGCTTTTGATCTTGATGAAATCCCAATAGTTCAATTTTGCCCTTGCTTCCCTTGCCTTTGGCGTTGTTCCTAGGAAGATGTTGCTGCGGCTGAGGTCGAAGAGGTTGCTGCCTGTGTTCTCCTTAAGGATTTTGATGGATTCCTTTCGCACATTGAGGTCCTTCATCCATTTTGAGTCTATTTTTGTGTGTGGTGTAAGAAAATGATCCAATTTCATTTTTCTGCATGTGGCTGTCCAATTTTCCCAGCACCATTTATTGAAGAGGCTGTCTTTTTTCCATTGGACATTCTTTCCTGCTTTGTCGAAAATTAGTTGAATGTAGAGTTGAGGGTCTATTTCTGGGCTCTCTATTCTGTTCCATTGAACTATGTGTCTGTTTTTGTGCCAGTACCATGCTGTCTTGATGATGACAGCTTTGTAATAGAGCTTGAAGTCCGGAATTGTGATGCCACCAACGTTGGCTTTCTTTTTCAATATCCTTTTGGCTATTCGAGGTCTTTTCTGGTTCCATATAAATTTTAGCATTATTTGTTCCATTTCTTTGAAAAAGATGGATGGTACTTTGATAAGAATTGCATTAAATGTGTAGATTGCTTTAGGTAGCATAGACATTTTCACAATATTTATTCTTCCAATCCAGGAGCATGGAACATTTTTCCATTTCTTTGTGTCTTCCTCAATTTCTTTCATGAGTACTTTATAGTTTTCTGAGTATAGATTCTGTACCTCTTTGGTTAGGTTTATTCCTAGGTATCTTATGGTTTTGGGTGCAATTGTAAATGGGATTGACTCCTTAATTACTCTTTCTTCTGTCTTGCTGTTGGTGTAGAGAAATGCAACTGATTTCTGTGCATTGATTTTATATCCTGACACTTTACTGAATTCCTGTATAAGTTCTAGCAGTTTTGGAGTGGAGTCTTTTGGGTTTTCCACATATAGTATCATATCATCTGCGAAGAGTGATAATTTGACTTCTTCTTTGCCGATTTGGATGCCTTTAATTTCCTTTTGTTGTCTGATTGCTGAGGCTAGGACCTCTAGTACTATGTTGAATAGCAGTGGTGATAATGGACATCCCTGCCGTGTTCCTGACCTTAGCGGAAAAGCTTTCAGTTTTTCTCCATTGAGAATGATATTTGCGGTGGGTGTTTCATAGATGGCTTTGATGATATTGAGGTATGCGCCCTCTATCCCTACACTTTGAAGAGTTTTGATCAGGAAGGGATGCTGTACTTTGTCAAATGCTTTTTCAGCATCTATTGAGAGTATCATATGGTTCTTGTTCTTTCTTTTAATGATGTGTTGTATCACATTGACTGATTTGCGGACGTTGAACCAACCTTGCAGCCCTGGAATAAATCCCACTTGGTCGTGGTGAATAATCCTTTTAATGTACTGTTGAATCCTATTGGCTAGTATTTTGTTGAGTATTTTCGCATCTGTGTTCAGCAAGGATATTGGTCTATAGCTCTCTTTTTTGATGGGATCCTTGTCTGGTTTTGGGATCAAGGTGATGCTGGCCTCATAAAATGAGTTTGGAAGTTTTCCTTCCATTTCTTTTTTTTGGAACAGTTTCAAGAGAATAGGAATTAGTTCTTCCTTAAATGTTTGGTAGAATTCCCCCGGGAAGCCGTCTGGCCCTGGGCTTTTGTTTGTTTGGAGATTTTTAATGACTGTTTCAATCTCCTTACTGGTTATGGGTCTGTTCAGGCTTTCTATTTCTTCCTGGTTCAGTTGTGGTAGTTTATATGTTTCTAGGAATGCATCCATTTCTTCCAGATTGTCAAATTTATTGGCGTAGAGTTGCTCATAGTATGTTCTTATAATAGTTTGTATTTCTTTGGTGTTAGTTGTGATCTCTCCTCTTTCATTCATGATTTTATTTATTTGGGTCCTTTCTCTTTTCTTTTTGATAAGTCGGGCCAGGGGTTTATCAATTTTATTAGTTCTTTCAAAGAACCAGCTCCTACTTTCGTTGATTTGTTCTATTGTTTTTTTTGTTTCTATTTCATTGATTTCTGTTCTGATCTTTACGATTTCTCTTCTCCTGCTGGGCTTAGGGTTTCTTTCTTGTTCTTTCTCCAGCTCCTTTAGGTGTAGGGTTAGGTTGTGTACCTGAGACCTTTCTTGTTTCTTGAGAAAGGCTTGTACCGCTATATATTTTCCTCTCAGGACTGCCTTTGTTGTGTCCCACAGATTTTGAACCGTTGTATTTTCATTATCATTTGTTTCCATGATTTTTTTCAATTCTTCTTTAATTTCCCGGTTGACCCATTCATTCTTTAGAAGGATGCTGTTTAGTCTCCATGTATTTGGGTTCTTTCCAAACTTCCTTTTGTGGTTGAGTTCTAGCTTTAGAGCATTGTGGTCTGAAAATATGCAGGGAATGATCCCAATCTTTTGATACCGGTTGAGTCCTGATTTAGGACCGAGGATGTGATCTATTCTGGAGAATGTTCCATGTGCACTAGAGAAGAATGTGTATTCTGTTGCTTTGGGATGAAATATTCTGAATATATCTGTGATGTCCATCTGGTCCAGTGTGTCGTTTAAGGCCTTTATTTCCTTGCTGATCTTTTGCTTGGATGACCTGTCCATTTCAGTGAGGGGAGTGTTAAAGTCCCCTACTATTATTGTATTATTGTTGATGTGTTTCTTTGATTTTGTTATTAATTGGTTTATATAGTTGGCTGCTCCCACATTGGGGGCATAGATATTTAAAATTGTTAAATCTTCTTGTTGGACAGACCCTTTGAGTATGATATAGTGTCCTTCCTCATCTCTTATTATAGTCTTTGGCTTAAAATCTAATTGATCTGATATAAGGATTGCCACTCCTGCTTTCTTCTGATGTCCATTAGCATGGTAAATTCTTTTCCACCCCCTCACTTTAAATCTGGAGGTGTCTTCGGGCTTAAAATGAGTTTCTTGGAGGCAACATATAGATGGGTTTTGTTTTTTTATCCATTCTGATACCCTGTGTCTTTTGACAGGGGCATTTAGCCCATTAACATGCAGGATAACTATTGAGAGATATGAATTTAGTGCCATTGTATTGCCTGTAAGGTGACTGTTACTGTATATGGTCTCTGTTCCTTTCTGATCTACCACTTGTAGGCTCTCTCTTTGCTTAGAGGACCCCTTTCAATATTTCCTGTAGAGCTGGTTTGGTGTTTGCAAATTCTTTCAGTTTTTGTTTGTCCTGGAAGCTTTTAATCTCTCCTTCTATTTTCAATGATAACCTAGCTGGAAATAGTATTCTTGGCTGCATGTTTTTCTCATTTAGTGCTCTGAAAATATCATGCCAGCTCTTTCTGGCCTGCCAGGTCTCTGTGGATAAGTCAGCTGCCAATCTAATAATTTTACCATTGTATGTTACAGACTTCTTTTCCCGGGCTGCTTTCAGGATTTTCTCTTTGTCACTGAGACTTGTAAATTTTACTATTAGGTGACGGGGTGTGGGCCTATTCTTATTGATTTTGAGCGGTGTTCTCTGAACCTCCTGAATTTTGATGCTCGTTCCCTTTGCCATATTGGGGAAATTCTCCCCAATAATTCTCTCCAGTATACCTTCTGCTCCCCTCTCTCTTTCTTCTTCTTCTGGAATCCCAATTATTCTAATGTTGTTTCGTCTTATGGTATCACTTATCTCTTGAATTCTTCCCTCGTGGTCCAGTAGCTGTTTGTCCCTCTTTTGCTCAGCTTCTTTATGCTCTGTCATTTTGTCTTCTATATCACTAATTCTTTCTTCTGCCTCATTTATCCTAGCAATGAGAGCCTCCATTTTTGATTGCACCTCATTAATAGCTTTTTTGATTTCAACTGGTTAGATTTTAGTTCTTTTATTTCTCCAGAAAGGGCTTTTATATCTCTCGAGAGGGTTTCTCTCATATCTTCCATGCCTTTTTCAAGCCCGGCTAGAACCTTGAGAATTGTCATTCTGAACTCTAGATCTGACATATTACCAATGTCTGTATTGATTAGGTCCCTAGCCTTCGGTACTGCCTCTTGTTCTTTTTTTTGTGTTGAATTTTTCCATCTTGTCATTTTGTCCAGATAAGAGTATATGAAGGAGCAAGGAAAATACTAAAAGGGTGGCAACAACCCCAGGAAAATATGGTTTCACCAAATTAGAAGAGATCCCAAATCGTGAGGGGGGAGAAAGGTGATAAAAAGAGGTTCAAAAAGGAAGAAAGAAAAAAAAAAGAAAAGAAAAGAATTTAAAAAAAGAAAACAAATAAGAAAAATATAAAAAAGTATAAATATATATATTAGATAAACTAGTTTAAAAACGTTAAAAAAGAAAAAGGTAAAAGGTAAAAAAAAATTTTACCAGGAGGTGAGAAAAAAAACAAAAAGTGAAAAAGAAAAAAATTAAATTAACTGCAAGACTAAAAAAAAATCACAAGGAAAAAGCCATGAGTTCTGTGCTTTGCTTTCTCCTCCTGTGGAATTCTGCTGCTCTCCTTGGTATTGAAACCGCACTCCTTGGTAGGTGAACTTGGTCTCGGCTGGATTTCTTGTTGATCTTCTGGGGGAGGGGCCTGGTGTAGTGATTCTCAAGTGTCTTTGCCCCAGGCGGAATTGCACTGCCCTTACCAGGGGCCGGGGTGAGTAATCCGCTGGGGTTTGCTTTCAGGAGCTTTTGTTCCCTGAGCGCTTTCCGTAGAGTTCCGGAGGACGGGAATACAAATGGCGGCCTCCTGGTCTCCGGCCCGGAGGAGCCGAGAGCCCAGGGCCCCACTCCTCAGTGCGCCCTCAGAGAATAGCGCCCAGTTACTCCCGTCTGCCTGACCTCCGGCCGTGCTCTGAGCTCACCGAGCCTGCGACCGGTTCAAGGTCACCCCGAGCTGTGAGCTTACTGTCGGCTCTGTCTCTGTAGCCGGCTTTCCCGTTCCAATACCCGCAAGCTCTGCGACACTTAGACACTCCCGATCCTTCTGTGACCCTGCGGGACCTAAGGCCACCTTGACCCCGCGTGGGCTTCGCCTTGGTTTAGCCTCTGGAGCGATGTCCCTCAGCGAAACAGACTTTTAAAAGTCCTGATTTTGTGCTCTGTTGCTCCACCGCTTGCCGGGAGCTGGCCCCTCCCCCGGGGTCTATCTTCCCGTCGTTTTGGATTCACTTCTCCGCCGGTCCTACCTTTCAGAAAGTGGTTGTTTTTCTGTTTCCAGAATTGCTGTTCTTCTTCTCTTCGATCTGCCCATGGATTTTCAGGTGTTTGCAATCTTTAGATAAACTATCTAGCTGATCTCCGGCTAGCTGAAGTAGTCTCAGCCTGCTACTTCTCCGCCATCTTGACTCCTTCGGCAGCAGTATATTCTTTAAATTTCTTCAGTTACCAAGGAATAGTTTGTAGTCTTCTCACTCAGAATCAGTAACATTTTCTGTATCTGATTTAAAGGATTATGCTGTTATCAAAGAGATAAGCTAGAATGCTACCTAGTTTGTACCTGAAAATAATAGCACGCAAGCACTGAAAAGGACTTTGAAGATGAATGAGTGAGTGCAGGGTGAGTGAACCCAGAAACAAATGGGAACTGTGTGGGTTCATGTCTCTCACATCAGAGTCTCTTCAGATATTTTAAAATTTTGTGATTCAAGATAATCTAAAACTTTTTGGTATTAACACATTTAAGCCAAGTGATTGCTCTCGTAATTGAGTAAAAATGTCACTTGGTTGCAATGTCAGCCTTCCTGTTTGCTATGGATTTGAGACCAAGTGATGTTACTTACTATAGGCTAAAAAGAATATTCCTCAGGTGTTTTATGCTTTTGTGACAAGTGCAGTTCAAATGATAATATGGCATATTATTGAATTTAAACTATTTATTAAAGGTAAAGGAAAGAAAAGTGATGAGAGAATTATGTCAAGATAAATTGTCAAGGTATGTCAAGGTATGCTAAAGTATGTTAAAAAGGCACTGTAGTAATTCATTTTCAACTTGGGACCAATGATTTACTTTGAGCAAAGCACTATTACCATCATATTAAGTAAACATTAATTTTACAGGTTTTGTAAGTTTATATACAATTTATAAATTTTTGTTGGTTTTATATTTATAAAAGTACTTCAAACATAAGGAATTTATATTTAGTTTTATTTCAGTGTATTTTAGTTTCCTTAGAATTAAAATAATTTGTGAACCTTAAGTTTGGTGAAATATTTATTTCCTTTGGGAGCATTCCTTCAATTAGTTAAGGTTGAGAAACCTGATCTAGGCTAGTCTCCTATATTTTACAGAGGAGGAAATCAAGTCTCATGAGTAACTTGAATGATGTGTAGGTAAAGGCAGTGTTTTTAACATAAAGTTATTTAGGTTATCCTGCACTTATTATACTTTTTATTTTATTATGCATAATAATTTTTTTCTGTTTACGGATAATAAGCCTCTCTACTAATACCAATTTTGGTTGTTCTTCATATAATGATACTAAGAAAAATATAATTTTTGGTTTCATATTTGTTTAATAGTTTATAATTTATAAATGCTTTCATTTCCATTGTCTTTTAAAAAATTATGATAATCTTTAGGGGATCAATTGTTATTTCTATTTTATAGATGAAAGATTGATGATGGGAGAGACAAACAGACTTGCTCAAGGTCATATTTGTTGTTAGTGACTAAACCAGGATTTGTGTACATTGATTTGCAGTCTGATACTCCAGTAGCATTCTAGTAGCATAATAAAGTAAATAGGATATTTCGTATTACTTAAATGATTTTTTATCAGGTTGTGGTATTTATGTCTGATTGGGTATATGAATTTTTTGCCTGGTAGGCATTATTTTTGGTCTTAGAAATTTTCCTATAAGTTATATTTTAGGTCATTTTATGTATATTGCATTTATTAGTATCATGAGCATTGAATTCTTAAATTTTCTTAATCCTTATATTCTATTTCTATAACTTAAGGTCTTTGTTTAATGCATTGTGTTTGATTTTTTTTTTTTTTTAATAGGTCCTGATTGTTCTTTGAATGTTCCTTCTACTGAGTCTTACTGGATTTTGCCAAATGTTAAACCCTTCAGTCCTTCTGTAGGTCGGGCTTCCCATAAAGCAGTCTTACATGGGAAATTTATGTGGGTGATTGGTGGATATACTTTTAACTACAGTTCTTTTCAAATGGTCCTGAAGTAAGTTTTTTTTCAAATGTTCATAATCTATTGGATTATTTTGGTAATAAGGTTATACTAAATTTCTTATTTTATTGCTGTCCAAATTTATAAACAGATCAGTGGTAGTAACTACTTGCTACATAGGACTGATTTGAGAATACATGAAATCAGTATATACATAGTTAATTTTTGTCATTGTGCATGTAAGTTTGTTTTGTAGAAATCTTATTACTTCTCTAGAGATTGCTTTTCTCAAATTCTTAGTATGAAAATACTAACTTCAAAGAAGTAGGGGACTGTGCCTGTATTAGACATTAAAAATCCTGTCACCTTTCATTTTCTTAGAATGAAGTGTATTTGCTTATATAAAAATACTTTCAGTTTTTTGTTCCGTAAGTTTTAATTTACCTGAGCTTTTATTTTACAAGCTTTTGGGAACACAGCGCCAATATTATAAAATAAATCATTCATTTGCTGTTGGTGCAATAGAGATTATCCTCTGCATGATTGGATGACATGAAAAATCACATGGGTGGCAGGTTTATCTGACTTTTTTTTCAGCTGCCAGTTTTATTTTATCAACCATCTATTAATAGAATAAAAGAGGAATTAGAAAGAGTAATTTGATTATCAGTATTGTTTTCGATATAATAATATAACTGGTACAACCTGGGCATCAACCAGTCAGAACTGACCTTGTTAGTCTTCATTGTAAAATTATATATGTTGCATGTAGGCTTCTTGCAATATGCAATATACAAAATAACTTTAAAAATATGTATTTTTGCTTTTGTTCCAAATATTGCATGGGTACACTAAAAACTTGTTGGTTGCTTATCTGAAATTCAGATTTAACTGAGCATCCTATATTTTATCTGGCAACCCTACCAAGTGAAAATACTAACCTTGTTACTTTGGAGAATATAAAAATGTCTGTGTTTAAGAGGAGATTGCTTTAAAGCTATGATTGAATACGATTAGAATTAGTCTAAAATGAATTCTGGAGAGGAAGAAAAGGAAGAGTGATAGGTAAATATTTAAGTGAAGAATTAGAATTATACCTCATAGTATATGAAGGATAAAATATTCTAAAAAGAATTGAAGGAGTGTTGGTAGTATTAAACAAGTTGTTAAAGGTATAAAAAGAACCTGAAGCAATAATACAATTTAAATGTGGAAATGAGAAGGAAATTAACTATGATTAATGATAATGAAAAGTCTATGAAAATAAAATAAAACTTTGAATTAAACTGTGGTCTTTGCATCTTTGTGAAGATAGAGTACAGTGTCAGGGAAACATGGGAATCTTCAAAATTTGTGTTCTGTACAAGTTTAAAATGCGTATTTAAAATTAAGTGGTGAATATCATTTGATACTCTTAACTTATATATTTCTCATTTGACTCAGATAATTTAACATTTTTTTTTTTGTCTGCAACCTGTTTCTTTTGCCTGTAGTGTTTAGTTTTAAGTCTCGAGGTGTCAGATTAAAAGTAACCTGGTTGCTGTGTTTACAAGTTAGATAATTTTTTGTTTTTATTATTCTGAATGTAATTCAGTTGTAGATAGGTAAGGATATTTATTGGCTTTTAGAAGTGATGTTAGTCATTAGTCAATTTCTCTTCTATAGAATTTAATCGAGGTATAGATGTTACATTTGTAAGAATCTTTTGCAATTTTAACAAAGATTTTATTTGAGAGAGAGAGAGAGAGAAAGAGAGAGAAAGAGAACATGATCAGGGGTAGGGGCAGAAGGAAAAGCAGACTCCCTGTGAGCAGGGAACCCATTGTGGGACTTGATCCTGGGATTCTGGGATCATGTCCTGAGCTTAAAGTAGATGCTTAACTGACTGAGCCACCAAGATGCCCCTAGATGTTATATTTTAAGACAAAATTGTTCACTAAGATATAAAATTCTGTATTATTTGACAGAACATATATGATGGGTCCCCCAATGATAGGTCCGTGATCAAAGGAGCGAGACTGATAAAAAGTGAAGGTCAAGCAAAGCTTTATTTTGCGCCAAGTATCGAGAATCAAACTGACTGTTCAGGGCTGCCTCTTACAAAGAGGGTGACCCTTCCCTGCCTTACTGACTAACTTTTAAAGGGCAAGGGCCATGTGGTTGGCCACACACAGGTGGCCAATGAGATTGCAACATACAGAGAAAGCTGCATAGTCATGCTAGGTCACACACAAGTGACCAATTGAATCACAATTTACCCTATAGTAGATATTTGAACTAGGCTATCACCTTGGTCAGAATTGGCACCCCAAAGGCAGGGCCCACACTCCTTGGTAGCTAGGGAGACAGAATGCATGCCCCACTGATTGGATGTCTCCACCCGGCCTGACCCACCCTTGTATTTGGGCTTTGTTACCTGGGACTGGTTTCCTGGACTTGCTTTTAAGTAAGTCCCCTGGTGGGGGGGCAGGGTCAGTTTAAGTTTTACTGCGTAAACAACAAAACCACTGTTTAACCGGATGGAATCGCTCTGGCTAAATAGACCCTTACGTTATATACTGACATTAGTGAGAATTAACATGTATTTATGGGCATAGCAAACTGTTTTGAATATTAACTGTATGCTTGATGTTTGGGATACATAGTGGACATATTAATTGTCTCTATATTTATGGAGTTAGTGAGGAAAGACAGGCAATTAGAAAAACACAATTACCATCATAAATAAGTACATTTTATGTAAATTTTATATATATATATATATATATATATATATGTATATATGTATAAAAAGATACCGAGATAGATAGGATAAGCAAATCACAAAGTGCAAAGAGGAGAGTTATCAATGTGGTCAAGGTAGCCATCGTGGGAAAGGTGATAACAACAGATTTAAAGAGATTAAGCATTGGCAGTGCAGTTATCTGGAGACAGAAAAGAGCCAGACAAAAGCCTTAATGTGGAGCTACTTGCGCAGTTCAAGCAGCAAAAAGGGGGTCTTGTGACTTTCATGGAATACATGAGAGGGACACATGAACTTCTTGGGATAGTCGGAGAGAGAGAGACAGATCATGTAGGATGTTGTAGGTTTTTTGAGAGTCATGGGAATCTTTGAGCATGCTTTGACTTGCATTGTGCCTACTTTGTGAAGACTATACTGGGATTGTAAGAAGAATAGAAATGGGGCTTGAGTTAGGATGATATCATTAAAGGAATGAATTCTAGGTGGAGAAGAGAACCAAGAACTGAGCCCAAGGCACCGTATCACTAGGAGGTCAAGGTAAAAGATGAGAAAACAGCAGAGGAGGCTGTAAAGGAGTGGCCTGTGAGGTAGGAAAACCAAGTGTGGTATCTTTGAAGGCAAGGGAAGAGAATATATGAGGAGAAAGGATTGATTAGCCGTGTCAGATGCTAATGATTAACCAAATCAAGGAAAATGAGGACTGAGAAGGCCCAGGGATTTAGCAGGAGGAAGCTGGTTTTAACAAAAACAGTTTTGTTGGAGCCTCGTTTTAAAAGCTTATTTAGAGTTAGTTGAAGGAAGTGGAGAGGTTCAGGGTGGGGTAAGGAAGAATAGGCAGAGTAAAGAGATGGGGTGATAGCTTGAAGGGGCAACAGTAAGGTCAAGAGAAATTTTCCTTTTTTTTTTAATAAGTGGGGAAAAATAATACCATGTTTTTATGCCAATGGGAATTATCTAGTAAATCCATAATGTGGTGATGTAGGAAAGAGATGGCAGAACTGCTAGAATGTTGTGGGATCCACTGCACCAGGAACACAAATATAGTTTATTGATAGCAGAAACAGCCAACTGCCAAGGAGGGGCCTAGGGCCTAGATGCTAAGAATGGTTTTGCATTCTTAATGGGCTGTAGAAAAGAACCGAAGAAGAATGTATGAGACCAATGTGGTACACAAAGCCTAAAATATTTATTGTCTGGCCTTTTACAGAAATAGTTTGCTGGCCCCTAATTTATGGTAATTTGGTAGAAAGCTGTGTGTTGGGTGCAGATATGGTATGTAGATACAGGTACGAGTCTGGAAGTTATGTTTATGTTCTGGTTGATTATATTTCCTCATTTATGACTTACACATATTTTATAACTCCGTGGTAGGAAATAAGTTAAACATGATACTGAAGACAATTTTTAGTAACCCTTTCTTTCTCTCTCTCTCTTTTTTTTTTTTTTTTTTTTTGGGGTGAAGGGAGCCCTCTTACCTTTCTTGATGAGTTGAGGAGAAGAGGGGAAATAATTGATAATGAGCTTCGTAAACAATGTTCTTGCTAATTCTTAGCTGGGTGCTTCCCTTTTTTATGTTTAGGCAAATTGAGGAACTTTGAGTGTAGAGTATGATGGTGGAGTTCTGTTGGATGAGCACTTGAGATTCATAGTTTGGAACTTCTGTTTCATATATATATTTTAGAATATATTAATTTTCTTTTTTTATCCTGTAATCCAATAAGTACTTTATTTTTACAGAAGCTTCTATCTTACTAGATTCATTTTATTTCAAAAAGTGTTCTGTGAACGTGTTATATTTGGCATAGGAAATGCATACTTAGTTAATTTACATAATTCTAAGCTTAGTCTGTATAAAAGAATAAAAATGAATACATAAAGGAAATGGCTGTTATGAAAATAGGGAGAAGTTTTATCTATTTTGAAAAGAAAAAGGTGGCTTTTAAAAAAACTTAAAAATGCAGAATAACTCACTTATTATTTAGGCTACTCAGTTGGTTGAAATTGTTAAGGGTAATTGAACAAATTAATTCCAGTAATAAATAGCCTACTCAAGTTAATATATATTACATGTTTAAATGATTGAATTTTGATTTAGAGTAGGTATGTCTTGAATGAGTCTTTATTAAAAATTTCTAATGTGGCACATGAAATTATGAGTTTATTAGTTATAATTATTTTTGAGTTGAATGAATACTTGAATACAAGCGAGGAAAACATGGAAATTAAAAAAACAAAAATGAATCTTAGCTTATAAAGTTTTTTCTCTTTTCTTTTTTTTTGCTTTTAGTTATAATTTGGAAAGCAGTATATGGAATGTAGGAAGTCTATCAAGGGGTCCTCTCCAGAGATATGGACACTCTCTTGCTTTATATCAGGTATGGATCGTTTTTTTTACATTCTATTCAATGTTTTTTTAAGAGTTTACCTTTGAGGAAAAAAAAATGCTCAATCCCAGTTTTACTTCAAATCTTAATGAGAATAGATCATAGATCACAATAACTTGAGATGTCACAAACTTGTATAGTATTTTAGTAAAAAAATAGATTTTAGTACAATTCTTCATTAAACATGAGAAAAAATGAAGATTCAGTTTTTGTCCATGGCTTTATGCCTAGTTATCAGGTTAATCACTTTTTTTTAAAAGATTTTATTTATTTATTTGGAAAAGAGAGAGTGAGTGAGAGAGCAAGCATGGGGAGGGGAAGAAGGAGAGGGAGAAGCAGACTCCCCTCTGAGCCAGGAACCCATTGTGGGGCTTGATCCCAGGATCCTGGAATCATGGCCCGAGCTGAAGGCAGTCACATAACCCACTGAGCCACCTCGGCTTTTAAAAAATTGTAGTAAAGTACACATAATATAAAATTTACTATTTTAACCATTTTAAAATGTATTTTGAGTGACATTAAGGATACAAATTGTTGTACAACAGTTACCACCATTATTTCCAGACCTTTTTTCATCTTGCAAAAATGACACTCTATACCCATTAAACAATAACTCCCCCTTTTATTCCCCAACCCCCGGCAACCACCATTCTACTTTCTCTCTCTGTAATTTGACTACTCCTCATATAAGTGGAATCATACAGTATTTGTCTTTTGACTGGCTTATTTTACTTAGCATAATGCCCTCAAGATTCATCCATACAGTATATGCTAGAGTATCCTCCCTTTTTAAGCCTAAATAATATTCTATTGTATGGACATATCACATTTTATTTATCCATTCATTCATTGATAGACCCTTGGGTTGCTTTCACATTTTTAACTCTTGTGAATGATGCTGTTGTGAACATGGATATATAACTATTTAAGTCCTCCTTTAAACTTTTTGGATAGATAACTAGAAGAAGAGTTGCTGGAATATATCATAATTCTATTTTTGATTATTTTGAGGAATTGTCATATTGTTTTTCACAGCAGCTGTACCATTTTACATTTTCACCAGCAGGACACAGGATTCTAATCCCTCCACATCCTTGTCAACACTTATTATTTTTTGTTTGTTTGTTTTTTTTTTTTTATAATAGTCACCCTTGTATGAAATGGTATTTATTCTGGTTTTGATTTGCATTTTTTCAATGATAACTTTGAGATGTAATTGATATACCGTACAGTTGAGCATCTTTTCATGTGCTTTTTGGCTATTTGTATGCCTCCTCTAAAGAAACGTATATTCAAGTCTTTTGCCCATTTTTAAAATCAGGTTGGTTGTTTCTTTGTTGTTGAGTTGAAAGTGTTCTTTATATATTCTGAATATTAGCCCCGTATCAGATACATGATTTGCAAATATTTTCTCTCATTCTGTGGGCTCTTTTCACTCTCTTGATACATTCTTTGATGTACATAAGTTTTTAATTTTGGCATAGTACAGTTAATGTATTTTGTTGTTGTTGTTGTTTTTCTCTGGGCTTTTGGTGTCATATCCAAGAAGTCATTGCCAAATCCATTGTTATGAGTAACAATGTTATGTTATTTCACTATATTTTCTTTTAAGAGTTTTAAAATTTTAATTTTTATATTTAGCTCTTTAATCCATTTTGAGTTAATTTTTTTGTTTATGGTGTAGGGTAGGTGTTCACTTTCATTTCTTTGCATGGAGATACTTTGTTTTCCCTTCACCATTTGTTGAAATGACTGTCTTTTCCTCATTGAATGGTTTTGGTGCCCTTGTTGAAAATCATTTCATCATGTGTGAGGGTTTATATTGGGCTATTCTTTTTTTTTTTTTAAAGATTTTATTTATTTATTTGACAGAGGGGGATCAGAAGTAGACAGAGAGGCAGAAGAGAGAGGGAGAAGCAGGCTCCCCACTGAGCAGAGAGCCCGATGCGGGGCTTTATCCCAGAACCCTGAGACATGACCTGGGCCGAAGGCAAAGGCTTTACCCACTGAGCCACCCAGGAACCCCTATCTGGGCTATTCTTTTGATCTGTGTCTGTGTACCAGTACCAGTGTGACACAATTTTGATTATTATACTTTTGTAGTAAGTTTTGAAATGAGGAAGTGTGAGACTTCCGGCTTTGATCTTGTTTTTTAAGTTTGTTTTGCCAGCTTGGAATCATTTAAGATTCCGTATGAATTTTAGGATAGATTTTTCTGTTTCTCCAATGTCATGGATTTTTTGATAGGGATTACATTGTACTCACTTACCCTTGTGTAATTCATGAATTTAGTATGATTAAAACATAGGCTATTTAACTGTTTTATTTTGAATCAACAAAGATTCTTATATTTTGTAGTCTTTGACTAGACCTGTTAAATAAAAACTTATATATTTTCTGTGCTTATTTAAGAAAATTGGGAAAATACAAGAGTGATGTAAAGAATAAATGTTAACTCTTTTTTTCTATGTGTATGCATGTTTTAAAGATAAAAACCTCTCTATGTATATGTGTTTATGAACCACTTCTCGGCCTTTTGGCTAAGATCAAGTGTATATGTGTTTGTGTGTATATAAATGCTTTTTTTCTTTTAATTTTGGTTTTTAGTTTTAGTGTTTTGATTATTGCATTTTTGTGGTAATAACTTTTGAGATGTAATTGATATACCGTACAGTTCAGCATCCATAGTGTGCATTTGGAATGGTTTTTAATTTATTTAGAGTTGTGCAACAACCTTATGCGTATTTGCATAAAATCGCAGAGTTGGTTGAATAATCAATTTTAGAACCTCACAAAGATACTTGTACCCTTGTTACTCTAAACCTCCTCATCCTCCCAGCTTTAAGCAATCATGAATCTCTAGAGATTCGTCTGTTCTGGACATTCCATATAAATGACATTATATACCATGTAGTTTGTGTCTAGCATGTTGTAGCATGTATTGATACTTCATTTTTATGGCTAAATAATATTCTATTATGGATATACTACACTTGCTTTATTCATTTATCAGTTGATTGGGCATTTGAGTTGTTTTCACCTTTTGGCTGTTATGATAATGCTGCTGTGAACATTCATGTGTAAGTGTTTGTGTGGACATGTGCTTATGTTTCCCTTGGGTATATAAGTAGGATTGAAATTTGCTGGGTCAAATGGTAACTCTATATTTAACTTTTTGAGGAACTACCAGACTGTTTTCCAGAGTGGCTACATCATTTTACATTTCTACAGGCCATATATGAAGGTTGCAGTTATTTTACGTCCTTGCCAGCACTGGTTATTTGATATCGTTTTGGATTATAACCATCGCTAGTGAAGTGGTATCAGAGTTTGTTTTGATTTGCATTTCCCTGTTGACTAATGTTATGAGTCATCTTTTCATGTGCTTATTGCCTATTTGTATTTTCTTTGGAGAAATATCTATTCAAGTTCTCTTACCATTTTTAATTTTTTAAATTTACTTTTATTTCATTTTATTTTTAAAAGATTTTATTTATTTATTTGAGAGAGAAAGAGCAGAACTGGTGGAGAGGGGAGGGGCAAAGGGTGAGGAAGAAGCAGACTCTCTGCTGAGAGAGCCCCGTGGGAGGAGGCTTGGGGACTGGGTTGGGGAGGGCTGGATCCCAGGGTCTTGGGATCCTGACATAAGCTGAAGGCAGATCCCCTAAGTGACTGAACCACCCAGGTACTCCCCCTTCCCATTGTTTAATTGGGTTATTTGTCTTTTTATTATTGAGAAGTAAGAGGTATTTATATATTCTAGATACAAGTCCCTTATCAAATACATGTTTTGCAGATTTTTTCCCATTCTGTGAGCTTTCTTGATAGTGTCTTTTGAAGCACAGAAGTTTCTTAATTTTGATGAAATCCAATTTATTGTTTTTCTTTTGTTGCTTGTGTTTGGTGTCATATTTAAGAAACCATTGCCAAATCCAGTGTTATGAAGGTTTACCTCCTGTTTCTTTCTAAAATTTTATAGTTTGGCTCTTAAATTTAGGTGTTTGATCCATTTGGGTTGGGTTTTGTACATAGTATGCCATAAAGGTTCAAGTTCATTCTTTGTCATGTTAACTGTCTAGCTCTCATTATACCATTTGTTGAAGAGGCTGTTCTTTTCCTTCTGAGTGGTCTTGGCACTTTTGTCAAGTATCAGTTGGCCCTAGATATACAGATTTATTTCTGGACTCTCAGTTCTATTGATTTATATGCCTGTCTTTATGCCTGTAGTACACTGTCTTGATTACTTTTCCTTTATAGTAAGTTTTGAAATTGAACAGTGTGAGTCTTCCAATTATAACCCTCTTTTTCAAGATTGTTTGGATATTCTGGGTCCCTTGCAATTCCATGTGTTTTGGAATCAACTTGTCAATTTCTACAAAGAAGCAGTTTAAGAGATTGCATTGAATCTGTTGATCAGTTTGGAGACATTGCCATCTTAATTATATTAAGTCTTTTGACCAATGAACATGGGTTGCCTTTCCATTCATTTAGATCTTTTAAAATTTCTTTCAACAATATTTTGTAGCTTTCAGAGTTAGTTATTTCTTTTGTTAAATTTATTTTTAAGTATTATTTCCTTCTTGATGCTTTTGTGAATGGAATTGTTTACTTAGTTTCATTTTTCATTTTTGGATTGTTCATTTTTAGTGTATAGAAATAGAATAGATTTTTTGTATATTGATTTTGTATTCTGCAATGTGGTCTACCTTTTTGGTGGACAGTTCTTGAAGAAAACAGTGAATGAGAATAGCACAAAGCAATATACATAGCTGGTAAAATTTAAGTGTAAGAAGTGGAGACTCAACAACTAAGAGAATTAAAAATATAGTCAATTTAACTCTATTAATATACCTATTTTAAAGAAAGTATTTTAAAGTAACTTTTTGAAAGCATGGATTTTCCCCCCCTTCTTGTAAGTAAAAGCATTAATTCTGTTTGACTTTCTATAAATAAAAACTATGCCTTGTGCATGTTATGAGTGATTACTAAAGTTTAATGTTTAAATTAAACCTTTATTTTTAATTATATTGCTAAGATATGACTATTTTGCTTATTTATATATGTTTTTAATTTACAGGAAAACATCTTTATGTATGGAGGCAGAATTGAAACAAATGACGGCAATGTCACCGACGAACTATGGGTTTTTAACGTACATAGTCAGTCATGGAGTACAAAAACTCCGACTGTTCTTGGACATGGTCAGCAGTATGCTGTGGAGGGACATTCAGCACACATTATGGAGTTGGATAGTAGAGATGTTGTCATGATCATAATATTTGGATATTCGGCAATATATGGTTATACAAGCAGCATACAGGAATACCATATCTGTGAGTTACTTTGAAAATGTAACTATATACTCTTTCCTTTATTAGTTGAGACTATTGTTATCTTTAATAAAATCTTCGTATGAATTTAGTCAAATGCTGAGTTTTTAAAAATCAGAATTATGAGCTAAGAATTACTTTTTAATATAAACCTTTTGATTTTGTGTTAGGTTTTGTCCTTTAGTATTTACCTTCTTAGCTAAAAGTGAGGAAGTGTTACATACCAGTTACACATTTTCAAGAATTGAGAATTTTTATAAATATGAGAAATTCCAACAGATGGTGCTATTTCTTTGGATTTTACTTATGAACCAAGAACTAACACTAAAATAGTCTCTTTACTATGCATTCCATGATTTCAGGATTTTCATTTTTTCAGGGTTCTGTTTTTAATCTTTCTGTAGGATCTCTATATGTGTATTATTCTTTTAAAGTTAGCTTCCTGAAGATGGTCTGTTGTAATCTTTTATAAGAGATTATTATCTGGTGGGTGAAGGTGACTGAGACGATCTGCATACGACTTTTTATACTATGCTCTTAAATACTCTTCTTTGTTTTTCTGGTACTTTAAAATTTAAAAAAAAAATTCTTTACAACATTTTCAAACACAAGATTTTTTTTTTTTACAAAATTTATGTACACATACCATATGTTCCCTGTTTAGATTGAAGACCATATTCCATTTTTAGCTCTGGCCAGTATTATGAACTCAAGTTTTTGGCTCCTTTGTGTATAGATAGCTATATTCAACTATTTAGAGTCCTTGTGTAGTCTTAATGAGGACTTTCACTTACAGAGCAACAAGGGAGTCCTTAATGTGCTCACAAGACTCCTTTTCTAAAAATATTCCTCTCTTCCCCCTGCAGTCCTTTCAAGTGATAAGTTTTCTTTTCAAAATCCCCACTGCAGCTGAGTGGAAAGTGGAATACATATCCTTCTTACTTCTTATTGCCATTTTACACTATTCCCCTTCCTTCCTCTTTTAAAGCACTCACCTTTGAACCTTACATCGTCAAACTGTGTCGCCTATTACTTCTTTACTTTTCTGTTGCCCTCAGATCACCGCTTTATTCCTTGAAAAATATAACTTCTGGTCCAATATCATTCTACCCCACAGAATATATTACATTACAATACATTAGAAAGCAAAATGTTAGTCAACTATTTCTCTGATTTCACTATCCACTTAAAGCGTTATTCTAATTCTTTGATTCTCTCTTTTTTTTTAATCTCTCTTCCGGGATCTTATTTCCCATCCTATTTGAGTCTCTCTTTCCCATTGTTATACCCTTGACCTGTGTTCCTCGGTGTATCCCATAATTTCCATTTCAGTTATCTTACTCATTGAGTGCCACTGATCTTTCCAGTTTACTCCTTCTAGTACTCCACCTCCCACAATTCTGCAACCTTACTAGAGCTGTCAGTGCATTGGGCCTCCTATAGGTTTTTCACTATCATTCCCTTATCTATACTTCTCACCTTACCCAGCTTGAACCTCATAATCACCAGTCTTTCCTCCAACTGTCCCAGGTTGACCATTTCATACATTTCCTCTCTATTTCATATATATTTCCTCTCTATACAAATATTTACATTTCATTCATATTTCCTCTCTAAACTTCCAGTGCTTCCTTCTCCACAATTACCCTGAGCCAATGACCTGACTTCTTAACTTACTGGGAAAATAGAACAGATCTAAAGAGAATTCCTGCTGATGGGAACACTTTGGGGTGTAATGGTTAATTAGCGATACTGTATTGGATAGACGGCTATGTACACACATTATTGTTGTAACAGACTCATGGTGGCATTGAAGCACATGTGGTTGTCATTGCATTTCTTAGATGGGCCCAAGGGTTGTTTAAGCAGCAGTTAGAAATTTTCTATGTAGAAGCGTGCTTGTTTTTTGATTTTGTTATTAATTTTTTTCTTTATTATGTTGTTCAGGGAACACATATCTATCAAATCTACTTCATTAATCTGTTTAGGTATTCTATTCTTTCCTTACTTTTTTTGGTACTTTATCTGCTATGCTCTGAAAATTGAATTAAAGCCTAAAAATGTTAGGTTATTTTTGCCTATTTTTCCTTGTATATTCTGGAATTTATACTTTATAAAAGTTGATATTGTGGATATTCATAACTGTTACATCTTTATTGTAAATTGTGTCTTTTAATATTATAAATTGCTTTGCTTGCTTAATGTTGACTTGATTTGACTTGATTTCTCCTTTGTCTGATATTTAATATTATGGCTCTTGCTTTCTGTGGGAAGGGGTTCAGTATTTTCCTGGTATACTTTTGCCCTTTCCTTCATTGTTAACCTTCCAGAATCACTTTGTTTTAAATGTGTCTCTTGTGTATAAGAGGGGATTGGATTTTGCTTTATATTCCATCTGGTTTTTGTATACTTTGTGTTACTCTGTTGTCTTCTTGTTTATAATTATGGCTCTTCTTACATTTAGGGAGAGAAAGCCTTTTTGTGGGAAGGAGCGTGGTAATTTTTGAGATCTGCTACCATTAAGCTTCTTCCACACTCCTGTTTCTCATCTTTTCTGCATTCTTGTGGCTTTTTCTCTGTGACTCTCTTGGTTTTACTTACTTGTTTGCATATTCACACCTTATTTGGAGTTTGTAGTTTTTTAAAAGTTCCTAGTTTCTCTGGATATTTAATTTTCTTTTTCTTTCACGTTACCTTCGTGTTTTCCTTATTGTTTTACACATCTTCTCTGAGGAAAATGGGAAGATTCAGAATTAAACTATCATGAATCTTATGATTGAACCAGAGGTTTTGACTTTTGAAGTTTCATAAAAAATGAAGTCTAAAGTTAACTAGTACTTTCACTCTTTGGTCAACCTCCAATTTATAGGCTACTATTTCTGCTGCTTTAATTCTTGTTTTGTTTTAAGTACATTTGACCATATTATCAATATTTTAAACTAAGGGTCACAGTCTTTTCTGTAAAGGGCCAGAGAGTAAATATTTCAGGTTTTGTGGGCCACGTGGTTTTTATCATAACTAGTCAGCTCGGCTGGTTTGCATAAAAGCAGCCATATATAATACATACCACAAACGAGCATGGCTTTGTTCCAGATTGGGCCCCCTTGGGTGTTAGTTCGCCTGCTCTAGAGAGAATATGTACTTCTGGGGGCCTAGAAGCCTTGGTCTAAATTAAATTAAAATTTCGGCTTTTTGGGACCTTATTTATATGTAGGGTAAATTCATGCCCACAGTGACATGATGTCTAGTGTTTGAAGGAAAGTTTTTAAGGGAAGCCCTTTCTCCTTCCACATAGGGCCAAGACTAAAATAGACATTTTCTGCCTGCCTCTGCAAAGCAGATTGAAACAAAACAAAACAAAACAAAACAAAACCATTTTTTGTTGAGGGTATAGCCCTGACTTTATGTAGAAGCTCTCTGATTCAGTATTTACATGGGCTCACATGCAGTTTTGGCCATGAAAACTGAATTTCTAAGTTACCTGATTAGTACATGTCTTCTCTACTCTGCCTCCCAACAATATAGTTTATAGTTCACAGAATATGTTACTTACTCTTTTCATATTCCCCTTTATTGAACAGTAGTATCATTCAGTTATGAGACATGGTGGTGATTATGCTTTCTAGGGATAGCTAGGAAGGCACGTCAGAGTTTTTCTAATCTATGAATGGTAAATGTTGATGTAGGTTGTTAATTGATAAATTCATTGGCTGGTAGGTTTTTGTTTTCATTTGGAATAATTTGAGTATATAATTTTAATTGTAGTTTTGGTAAAATTTTAATGATTTCTTAGAGTTCTTTTGGTTTATTCTATAACAACAATACTATTTATAAATAAATTTATCCACAGGGTTTTTTTGGTTTTACTTTTGCCTTATTAGTTGCACTACTTTCAGGCACACTTATGAATGTAGTATAAGATAGAAATGGGAGGAATGCATAGTTTATGAGTTTTATAAGAGTAATAGATGAATTGTGGGCAGTTTTCAAATTCTGTGAATTAAGGACAAAGTAGAGTTCATCAACTTTTCTGTAAAATTATATCTTAATAATAAAATTAACATTACTTTATTTACTCCTGTGCATTTTGAATTCACTGCTTTTGAAAGTATGTGATATCAAAGAATAATTGAAGTACTTTCACTTTGGAAAGTCCTTAAAAATAAAAGAATACAAAACCAATGAGTAAAATAGTTTAAATATGTTAGAAAAATTAAGTTCTATATATCATAGAAAAGTGCTTCTTTAGGGAATGATATTAAGTAGGGCTACTTTGAACGTAAGTAATAAGATAATTTATCATCTTAGTTATAAATGAATACTTGTTGCCATAGAGAGAATATATATTCATTTATTTATTTAGTCCTGTTCTTAGGGGGAATTACTACACTGTGTTGGCAGTTTCGCCTCTTTTTTCCTGACTGATTTTAATGGCATCAGGTCCTCAAACGTAGGTTGGTTTTACTTTGACTATCCTTACATATTAAAGCTTCTAGACAACTAAGGAAAAAAATGCTTTTGTATTAAAGAAGGGGCTATCTCTTTAACCAGCATCATGGTGAGGTAACTGAAAAGAAAGAGTAATTCATGAAAACAGGTTATTTTGGTAGCTAAAAATTTACTCAGAAGCATACGCTAAGAATATTGATCTCATGGTTATATAGAAATTTTAAAAACAGAGAAAAAATTTCCAGTTAACAAATGACCCTTATTCAACTTTTAATAATATTGCAAATCATTCTAAGGTATTTGTTTCTGCATTTAATACAGTGATTCTTATTTGAGATTTTTGTAATATAATTTAGAACAAAATGACCATTTAGTTAACTTATCTTCAATTTTCTTAATTGGAGAATTATAGATTAGCACTAAAAAAAATCTAAGATACTAGAGAATATTTTTTAACTGCTGAGATTGTAAGTATCGTCCTTGCTATTTTATGAGTTTTAGAGTTTTGTTGATCTAGGGTGTACTTCCTAAACATTGGGTTGACTTTGTAGCTTATATGAGCACATTTTGGTTCTACTTGGTTTCAGACATATGCAGTAATGCACACCAACAAATGATGAATCAGGTATTTTCCCTTAGCTTTGCAGAGCTTATTTCGAGCAGGGTGATACAGACAATAAAAAATAAATATAATATGGATGTATGTTATATGATGTGTTAGAAGATAGTAAGTTTTAGAAAATCAGAGCAAGGTAAGGGGATTGAGAGAGAGATTGAAAGTGAGGTAGTTTCAAAACAGGAAGGAGACAGTAGATGTCACTGCAAAGGTGAGTTTTGAGCAAAGAGTTGAAAGATGTGAAGGGATTTACCGTGTGAGTGTCCGGGGAAGAGTGTTTCCTTGAGGCGAGAGCAGCTGTGTCAAGGCAAGAGCATGCTGAGCATGTTCAAGGAACAGTAAGGAATCTGGAGAAGAACGGGTGGAAAGTAAAAGGGAAAGATGAGGTTAGAGGAGTAATAAAGAAGCAAGATTATTGGGTTTTTGCATTGCTTTTGTTTTTTTTACTGAGTTAAATGGAGAGACCTTGCAAGACTTTGAGTAGAGGAATGACATAATTTTTAAAAGCATCATTTTGTGTGTGTTGGAAATAAGCTCTAGGAAGGAAAGAACAGAAGCTAGGAGGCCAGCTAGGGAGTTGTTAAAATAATCTGGACAGGGACGGTGGTAATATTGAAGATGATGAGAATTAGTCCATTTCTCATCAACATCTATGTTTTTAAATTAAATCAGCAATATTACTTGCTGAAGGTTTTGGATGTAGAGTCTGAGATAGATGAGTCAAGGATGATTTTAAGGTTTTTGGTTGGAGCAGTCGGAGAGATGAAATTGCCATACTGAACACAGAAGATTCTGAGGCAGGTTTGAGGTGAAGGTGGTTTGAAGGTCAGGAGTTAGTTTGGATATGTTATATGTGAGATATCCATTAGGCATTAGACTAGAGAGAGATCTGGGCTGGAGATGTAAATTTTGGGCCTCTTAGGATATGGAAAGCAGTGAAAGCCATGAGACTGGATCAGATCACTAAGGAAATGGGTGTAGATAAACAAAAGAAAAAGATTGGGCCCCATGGTGTTCCATAAGAAGGAGAAGAAGATAAGCAAGGAAGAGTAGTGTTGTGAACGGAAGCCAAGTGAAGAAAGATTATTAAACAGAAAAGTGATTAATTGTACCAGATGCTGCTCTGCTCTTGGCTCAAGGAAAATGATTTAAAAAAAGAGAGAGAGAGAGCACCCATGCACGCACACACATGCACGTGAGTAGGGGGATGAACAGAGGGAGAGGGAGTGAGAGAATCTTACGTAGGCCCCATATCAATGATGAGCCTGTTTTGGGGCTCAGTCTCACGGCCCTGATATCATGACCTGAGCTGAAATCAAGATGCTTAACTGACTGAGCCATCCAGGTACCCCTCAAGGAAAATGATTTCTAAGGATTGGCCATTGAATTTAGTGCAGTGCAGACGATTGGTGATCTTGGCAAGAACACTTCTTGTGTAACGGGGAAGGGTGGTAAAAGCCTGACTGGATTGGTTTTAGAAGGGAGGGAGAGCAGAATTGGAAATATTAGTCAAGATCAAATTTTTCAAGAAATTTGCTTGTAAAGGGGAGCAAAGAAGGTAGCAGCAGCTGGCAGGAAATACAGGATCTTTTTAAACTTGGGTTTTCCCAGAAGCAGACTATTAAGCAAGGTTTCAGGTGAGAGAATTTTATTTGGGAAAATGCAGGTAATGCTGTTCGCTATTCGAGGAGTTGAGAAGAAAGGCCAGCATGAGAAGGCGGACATGAAAGGATCCACTAAGCCAACAACCACGGAAGTTATGGAGCTTAATGACCAGGCTTTGAATTAACACTTCGTCTTTGAAATATCCTTCTTCAACTTTTAAACTTCTTGTGAGTTGATGAATCCTGCCAGCTGTGTCTCTAAAATCAATCTGTTCTTTAGCTGAAGACATTTCATTCATTGTGGCGTGATTTCTATTTTTTTCTTATTTTATTTTATTTTTAATTTTTTAAAGATTTTATTTATTTATTTGACAGAGAGAGATCACAAGTAGAGAGGCAGGCAGAGAGAGGGGGAAGCAGGCTCCCCGCTGAGCAGAGAGCCTGATGGGCTCGATTCCAGGACCATGAGATCATGACTTGAGCGGAAAGCAGGGGCTTAACCCACTGAGCCACCCAGGTGCCCCAAAAAGTTTATTTTAGAGCAGGAATCCTGCAATATGTCTCTCTGAAAGTGTACTTTCTAGTAAAGAGTTGTGTATTAAATGCTTGGTAAATATCTGAATGAATGCATACGATTTTGAGCACATATTTTTAAAAGTTAAATCTGTAGATTTGCTTAGTGTTGTTTAAAATACATTAGCCAGGGACGCCTGGGTGGCTCAGTTGGTTAAGCGGCTGCCTTCGGCTCAGGTCATGATCCCAGCGTCCTGGGATCGAGTCCCACATCAGGCTCCTTGCTTGGTGGGGAGCCTGCTTCTCCCTCTGCCTCTGCCTGCCACTCTGTCTGCCTGTGCTTTCTCTCGCTTCTCTCTCTATGACAAATAAATAAATAAAATCTTTAAAAAAAATAAAATAAAATACATTAGCCAATTTTAAAAAACCATACACTATACTTATTATTGTCTTTCTAGTGGGGACTCAAAAAGTCTTACGCTTGATATTCTCCATGTGTCTCTCTAGAACCACCCTTTGCCATTTCTGCCCTCCTCCCGTGCCCTCGAGCTTTCACTGGGGGGCACCCACAGTAGATCAGAGGGTGGGAGGTAAGTGAGGCTAAGGTGTTTTATTTGCCCCACTCCCTCCCTGCTGGGTGATCTTGGGTTGGGGGGTTGCCCTACTGAAGGCTGGACTGTCAGTTGTCTTTATCCATATAGCTACTCTCTAAGAGTTCTGGAAACCATTCTCTCCTCTTGCTTTTTTCAGGCTAGCAGATACTAAAGACTTCCTGCTGTGTTATTTCCAAGATATTACCCTGACCATAGTTTTAAAAGTAGTCTTTCTATTAGACTCCTTATAATTACTCATTTTTAGTATATCATCTGTTTTCTCTCAAGACCCTGGGAATTGTAGCAACTGTTTATTCCTTAGAGATTCAAATATAACTGTTCATCTAAATGATCTTTTACATGTATTTAGGTCTTAGGATCCTGGAAGGTGGGAGAAAGAAGTGTTTTATAAGAGGACTTCATCCTTTATTAGATGAGAAAAATGTCAGCAGAAATATAAACCTTTTAGAATAGCATGGGTCCTTTGGTCCATTTCTACTACTGTTATTTTGAATTACAATTTTTAATACTATGTGGTCCTTTGTAGCATTTTATTTTTTCTTAATGTTAAAGGTTGTTATGTTTATTTAACTTCTTTTTATTTAACATTTTTAAGAGCATTAGCTATTCTGTTTTTTTTTTTTTTAAGTAAGCAGCACTCTTATGTGCCTACATATTGCTTTCTATTTATTTATTTATTTTTAAAAGATTATTTAGGAGAGAGAGAGTGAGCACGAGTGTGTGAGTAGGGGGAATAAAATAAACTTCTTAGAAGAAGAATGTAAGTACCAGAAGAATACCTATATAAAGCCATATATGTGTCATATTCACTTATGAACAAAGAGATACAGGAATTTGGAGGAAAATTAAACGACTTCCAAAAAAATGAAAAATTCCACAAATACAGCTCTGGATTAACAAGAGTCTTTTCACCATTATACAATTAAGAAGGCCACCTTTACTTTGTTAATTAAACAAAAGGTTAGGGAACCTTTACTGCAAGCTGATCTCTTCATTATGCATTTTCCTGATTGTTCCAATAATTCTGCACATGAAGCTCATTGGATTACTGTCACTCCTAAGCACCTGACAGCCATACGGCACTTTTAGAAGTTGTAGGGGGAGAGAAGAGCAGAGGGAGAGGGACAAGCAGACTCTGTACTGAGTGCAGAGCCTGATGAGGAGCTCAGTCCCAGGATCCTGAGATCATGATCTGAGCTGAAACCAAGAGTTGAATGCTCAACCCAGGTGCCCCAGCTTTCAATTTATTTTTAAAAACAACCACTTATTGGTTTCTTATTATGTTTACTCAGCTCAACTTTATTTTGTTATTAAATCCTCAGTGTAGAAATGACCATGTCTTACTAGCAAAAGCACCCCAAAAGTATATTTGGTAAGATGATATTTATGAAAAAATGTAACCATTTATTGTAGTCCTTTAAGTTTTCTCTTTATAATTGTAGTCATTAAAAAAATTGTTGGATTTTACAAAAAAGTTTTCTGTCTCTATACTATTCTAAAATCTAGAATTTCTTATGGATTTGTTTTTAAAAATAGCTTTTTATATGTTTATGCTTATATTGCATATTGTTTTGTTTATTTGGTTTTGAGTTTTACAAAAAGGAAATAATATTTTATACAGTTTTCTGAGGCTTTCTTCTATTTCATTCACCTATTATATTGCTAAGGTTCATCTATGTTATGTATTTATGTATTAACTCCTTTACAATACTGTGTTTCATTATATGACTCTACCACAATTCCTTTATCCATTCTCCTGTTCATGAATGGGTGCTTGGTTAAATTCAACCACAGCAGCAATTTTGAGACATCTTGATAAAACTACTATGTTTTAAAAGACAAAGAAAAAGTCTTCAGGATTTTCAGGCAGAGAGATAAAATATCTTACAAGGGCAAGAGATTAGCTTGTATCAGATTTCTCAAAAGTAACATACAAATCAAGGCAACCAAGGAGCGAATTTTTCAAGAAACGTAAGGAAAGAAATATAGTTTAAGGCTTTTATATCTTGCCAAACTGTCCTTCAAGTGTCAAGGTTATAGAAAAAACAGTTTGAACATGGAAAAACTCAGGTAATTTCGTGTATAAGTGCCCTTACCTGAGAAATCTAGTAAAGTAGAAATGTGCAGACTTTTTCGTAGAGGTCTAGATAGTAAATTACTTTGGCTTTGTAGGCCACATGGTCGTTACTCAGTTCTGCTGTTGAGTCTGTACACATGCACTGGTATAAAATACATAAGTGAATGAGTATGGCTGAGTTCCAGTAAAACTTGATTTACAGAAACAGTTGGTGGGCTGTTTGGCCTGTGGACTGTGATTTGTCAAACCCTGTCCTAGAGAATAAGCATCATCTGACAAAGAGATGAATGGGAACACTTCAGGTAAAAGACTGGTTAGAGGACGTGTATTTAACTTTAGAGCTAAGACTAAAACAAGGGTAGAGATGTCAGTAGACCACTAGAATGCAGATATTATGTGTTCCTTCTAAGTAGAAAGAATGCAACTAAAAATGGGGGAAGGGTGAGAGAAAGAGGAAAGCAGAGAAAGAGCCTGGATTCTTGCATAGGTAATTGGTAGGAGTCAAGAATGCCATTTAACTCTTAATACCATAAATGTTAGTCAGTCCCAATTTTAGTTGTTTGAGCAAGCCTACCTAACATTCTGTGAAGGCTGTTATTTCATAAATCTCATTCTTTCTTAGAAGTCTAAGAACAAAGAGAACATTTACTTACTTAAAAGTATAGTATAAAATATTCTATCTGCAATTACAGATGGATTTGTTGGATGCTTTTACAAATCTAAGATATACTCTAGGATCTTGGTGCTTATTTTTATTATGTTTGCTTTGCTATTTCATTTTCCTAGAAATTAATTCATTGCTCATCAGTTATTACCAAACAATGCTAAAAAATTTAACAAGGAAACAACTTACTTAGGAGGGTGATACATGAATGAAATATATGGTCACTTTCAGTTTTCTTATTGCAGTGCCCAAAGTATTTTATTACATTTGAGAAGGCATAAAAGGACTGGAGGCACCATCATTGTAGCCTGCTCTTAGCTTTTATTGAACATAGTAATTAGATTCAATGAGATAGCATGGGTTGTGATCCTAATGCCAGAGAAAATAGAATTCAGGCCACCAAAACATTGTATGAGTCAAGAATACCTTATTGTATTAAAACCACAATTCACCAGAAGATGTAATATACAATAGAAGAATATCTATGTACCAAATAACCCAGCAACCAGCCATTTAAAACAGAAACTGTAGGCAATACAGAGAAATAGATAGCAGCAATTTCTTTACAAAGCAGTTCAAGCATTACTCTGTACACGACAAGACAAAGAGAAGGTAGAAAGATCTAAACAATATAATCAAGCAATGTTAAGAATATATATCAACACAACCTGATTATGAACAAAGTACTTGTGGACTTCTTAAGTATGCATGGAAAACTCATAAAAAGTGAGTAGATTGTATCTTAGGATATAAAGAAAACATCAGTAGGTCCCCCCAAAATGGAGATACTAAATAAAACCTTTAAGGTAGGTATAAGCTTAAGTTACAAAATTGCTGAAAAATAATGACAGTAAAAGCAAAACATACAAGAATCTATCAGATAAGTTTAAAGCAGTTATCAGAGGATTATTTATAGCATTAGACAACTGTATTAATATGAGTGAAAATAGGTGAACCACATTCTGAACTCAAAAAGCAAAAAATAGAACAAAGTACATACGGACCTAGAAGTGATAGGATTCAAATAGTAAAAATGACATCTGAAATTATTGATGTAAGAGCAAAAAGGCAATAGATCAATTTAATAGATTATTAAAAATTTTAAAATAGATAAAACTCTAGCTAACTCATTTAATCAAGAAATAAGGAAGAAACCACAAATATACAAAATAAGAAATGGTAAGGGGAGAATAGTACTAGTAAAGAGGAAATTTTTTAAAAAATGAGACTACTTTGTATAGCTATGCAAATAAATTTAAAAATATAGAAAAAATAGATAATTTTTTAGAAAATAACAGTTTTGTAAAATTAAGCCCAGTGGAGATAGAAAGTTTATATAGATGAATTTCCATAGAACAAAATAAAGCACCAAGCCTAGATGATGTTATAGGTTAACTTTAGCAATGCTTGTAAATTCTTTTAGAGAATAAAAATGGAAGGAGAACTTCAAAATTTACTTTAGAAAACAAGTATAACATTGCTACCTACAGTTATCTCAGAAATAGGAGATTATAGACCTGTGTGATTGAAAATGAGTTAACATGCTTTCCTTTAAAAATCACCAAAAAATCTTAAAATGAACAAACTTTAACACACACCAATGAGATACCATGATCAAGTAGGATATATAACTAGGATTCCAGGGATGATTTAATATTAGGAAATACATTAATAAAATTCACTACGTTAATAGATCTAGGGAGACCATGCTAAAAAAGCCCATTCCTAAAAAAAATCTTAAAAAATAAATGTATCTATATCAATCCAAAGCCAGCGTCTTCTATGGGGAATCAGGCACTTGGGTGAAGGTTAGGATCAAAATAAAGATGCCCACAATCTCCTTTACTACTAGACATTTTTCTGAAGGTAGTAGAGGAAACATTAGAGGAATAGGACTTTGATAAGGAGAACATAAACTATTTGCAAGTGATATAGAATTTTTGGAAAACTTACACAATAAGAGAACTAACTGAAACAATAAAACAATAAAAGAACTCAGCAAGGTAACAGGTTATAAAATTAATATGCAAAAAGCGTGCCTGGGTGCTACAGTCAGTTCAACGTCTAACTCTTGGTTTTGGTTCAAGTCGTGATCTCAGGGTGGTGAGATCGAGCCCCATGTTGGGCACTGTTCAGTGGGAGTCTGCTTAAAATAAAAGACTCTGCCCCCCATAAATCTTTAAAAATTAGTATGCAAAAATCAATATCCTTCCTGTATATAGTAGGCAATTAGAAGACATAAGAAGGAGAAAAACACATTTAGAAAGCTACAGTGAAGCTAAATTATTTAGGTATAAATTGAACAAGAAATGTTCAAATATATATATATTTTTTAATACTATAAACCATTCCTGAAAGTCACAAATGTAGGGGGAAAAAACCCAACAAAATATATAACAAAAATACATATCAATTCCATTTCAAAGAATTTATGCTTCAGTTTTACCTCCAAAATACAGAAACACTTTTTTTCCCCCCCTGTGGACAGAGTTATTCACTGTAACATTATTTAGAAACTACTGGTACATAAAGCATGGTACATCCGTATTAGTGAAGTACTGCTGTGTGCTTGTAGAAAAGGAAGAACTGTTTGAAATCTTATGGTTTACAGGATATATCAAGTGACAAGTGAAAAATAGCATATGTAGCATATTACTTTTTGTGTAAGAAAGTAGGGGAAATCAGAAAATACTGTTATGCCTGCTTTTTTAAGTAAAAATGAACACTGGAAGGATAAACTAGAAGATGGTGATGTTGGCTACTTACAAAAGATAGTAGAGAATGGAAAATGGTGTGGGGACAGAAAATGAAAGTCTATTTCCCTTAAACAGTTTTGACTTAGAAGCAGATTGATCTACATGCCAAATCATCAACAAGGAAAGCAATCAAACTCTAGAACAATGCAAACGGGAACTCATGAACTCACTCATGTCTCAAATGGATAACACAAACCACTGAAGAGGGAGAAAATAACCCATAGGCCTTTTTAACACAGTGTTGGGTTACGTGTCCTCAGGCTAGGTGTGGCTATGTGGGGAAGAGCTGCTAACAAATTTTTTAAGTTTGTTTTTTGAAGGTTGTGGTAAAGTAATTCTACATTATTTTGGGTGTATTCGACAGATTAAAAAAAATCAATAAATGTGTTGTTGGGAGCTAAAATTCTCAACATGGAAGACAGGAGATACAAATGTGAAATGGGGAAGGCAGGAAGAATCATGTCTGATGGACTGGGCTTGTAGGTATCCTTGTGAGCTTGTAGTTTGGTAGGCAGGTAGCAGGTAGACAGGTAAATAGGCAGGCGGCCCACAGTTACAGGGTTAGATTCTTCTGAAAGGGCCTAGAAGCTAAGATACCCCAGTAAAAGTGAGCAAAATGATCACCCATATTCCCAGATCTAGTTTCTAAAAACATTCCCAAGAAAAGAAACCAAGACTCTTTGGAGAAATGGCTGATTCTAGGGCTATGGCAGGAAAAGTAGGGATGAACCTGGTATATCTTGTTATATCAAATTAAGGAACCGCTCAGGAAAATGATGGGTCCTGTCAAAAGCACAGAAGAATTGGCTTGGGGGGACGTCCTTTGGGAAAATCGGGGATACTTTGAGCATCAAAATAATTTAGGCAAATAATAAATTATAAAATTGAACCAGGAATCCGTGAGCTTATACTGATAATGGGCAGATTGACAAATAGAGGAGAGGAAGACACAGAATGCTGAATGGCATTGGGAATGCTGACTGGAGTTGAGGAAAAAAATCATTGTTTAATAATAATTGTAGCAAACAATTGGTTTGGGAAAGAATCATCAATAGGTTTTAAATCAATAGGTTTTAAATAGGGGATAAATTTTTGATGAGATGTTCACAGTATTTAAATGTCTTTCTCACAGATTGTTTATAAGGTGCAGAGAAAAATAGTACCTTGTCTGAGAAATCAAAATTCATATAAAAAACCATGGGAAATTATACATTGTGTGCCTCTGGATGTGATAGCTGCTGAGAGAAACATCACTTAAAACAGAGTTTGGCACACTCTTTGTACAGGTTAAGACAGTAAATATTGTGGGCTTTGTGGATTATACAGTCTCTGTTTCATCTACTCAGTCCTGCTGTTGAAATTTGAAAGCACGCCATAGATAGTATGTAAATGAGTAAATGTACCTGTATGCCAAAAAATATTTATTTAAAAAAACGAGCCACTGGCTAGATTTGGCCAATGAGACACAGGTTTCCTACCCAGCATTTTGAGTGGGACTGCAAACTTAAATCTAATCATTAAGCAGTATTGTATAAATCTCAAATAAGGAAATTTTTGTTTAAAAAGGCAAAGAGCTTTATTCTTCAAAAATGTCAATGTTGGGGCACCGGTGTGGTTCAGTCAGTTAAGCGTCTGACTCTTGATTTCTGCCCAGGTCGTGATCTCAGGGTCCTGGGATTGAGCCCCGTGCAGGGCTCCGCACTCAGCGGGAAGTTCCTGGAGATTCTCTCTCCCTCTCCATCTGCCCTCCCCCCTCCCCTGTGCTCTCCCTCTCTAAAATAAATAAATTTTTAAAAAATGTCATAGGAAACAAAGACTAAAGAATTGTTCCAGATTAGAGGAGGTTTATGAAACATGACAACTGAATATGGTAGATGATCCCTGACTGTATTTCTATACTGGATGAAAAAATGCTGTGTGTGAAGGACATTACTGGCCTAATTTAAAAACTAAAATATTTGTGGATTAAAGCATTCTATAAATGTTAAATTTCTTGACATTAATAACTATAATATGGTTCTATAAAAAGAAAGTCTGTTCTTAAAATATATACCATAATATATAGGGATAAGAGAAATGATGTATACACAGTTATTGTGCTTGTGTGTGTCCACACGTGTGCATGCGTGTGTGTGTCTGTGAGAGAGAGAGAGGAAAAGAGAGATTGACTGAGGTGGGGAAGGAAAGGGAGGGAGAGAGAAGAAGGGGAAATAATAAAATGGAACAAGGTATTAACAATGAATCTGAGAAATGGGTGTATGGGAATTCTTAGATTACTCTTGCAACTCATTTGTACCTTTGAAATAATTTCCAAATAAAATGCTAGAAGTAGATTACAAGAAGTGTATGTAATTTTTAAAATATTTGTTTATGTAGGACATATATTTGAACTGAATGTTATAGAGAATTCTTGTGAACTTCCTCTGGTGATAAAGGAAACGTCAGTTTGTCCTTTCTGCTATACTTAGAATTACAGCTTTTAGGGAATCTGTAAATCTCAGAGGGGGCTTATCTGGATGGTTTTACTAACTTGGACCATAAAGCTATTCTGGGTTAGTCCTGAGGGAAATTTCACTTTAGGTTAGCAATACCTCATAAACTTTCTAAGAATCTCAATGTGAATCTCAAGGTCAGTATAATATTAATGTTTTGCTTTAGTATTTTTCATGCTTTTAGAATTTGGAAGGTGTAGTTGGGAAGCCAGTATTAATACCATTTTATCTTCACTTTTTTTCCTTTTGATTTAAAAACTGTTAGATATGATATTTTCAGGGACTTTTTTCCCCCCTTTGTAAGTGTAGTGTTATCTGACTTTCTCTTTCGCTTGTAACATGACATGTTTTTCAAAATTTGGTGGTGAATTTCAAGTGTGAATTGGACATTGCTTTTCAGAAAACTAGTGTCTGAAAATATAATTCTATAGAACAGATGTATTAGGTGGTAGAAGTTAGGAATTTTTAATAGAGGAAGTCTTCCCTTTAAAAATAATTCAGTCATAGGAATCATAAAACACATACTTTTACTGTCTTAAATTAGGGTTGGCATTTGGTATAGAATTTCATTTGTGAAGAACTTTTTAGGACTAAATAAGTAAAGTAAAACAGTTTCAGTGTAATAAGTAAAATATTGCTTTAATAAAGTGTTCAGTCTGTGTGACAAAGGCTGCTGTTCAGAGTATATATGTTTTCATATTTTCTAAGAATATCACAATAATAAAGACCAGTTTTGGTAAGTGACTTTATTATATCATGTTTTTAAAGCTGTTTATAAGCTATATGAATATTATATATTTAAAAATATGCATTGGTTATATCAAAAAAATTTCACTACATATGTGTTCAGGATTCAGAAAATTCTGGTCTTTCTCTGTTTAACATTCTTTTATTGATGGAGATCTTAGTCCCTTAAAGGCAGCCACTGCATTATTATATATATTTAAAAAATTCTATTTATATTTAGAAGAAAAACGCTCTTCTTGTAAATTTGTACTTAGTTTTTCATGAGTATATAGAACTGTATAAGTTCTATAGTGCAAAGTCCCTCATGCTTCCTTCCACATACTGGCTCTACAAAAATTCTGAGATACCTTATTTTCCACTTGCCTTCCAATCTTCAGACTTTTCTTTAGACAAGCAGCTCTAGTGCCTTTAGTCTTCACTCGACTGGGCTTACATTCATAGCTTTTTGTTAATGCCTTACATTAAAACAAATGTTAATGATTTAAAGAATATTTTGTAACAATGATAATAGCAGCTAACATTTGTTTGCTGGGGACTTATTCTGTGGTAGGTGGTATTATAAGTACCTCATGCATGTTAATTCAAAGTGAACATATAAATATAAGCTATTTTTACCCCATTTTATAGGCAAGGGAACTGACACACAGATTTGTCACACAAGTAGCCATGGTCACCCAGTTAGCAAATGGGAAGGTCAGGATTATATAAATATAAGATACACATTATCTTCGTTGACCTTTTGATATCTTTATCACCCTCTCTGGACAAACCATACTTTGTAACAACCCTTTCAGACTTAACGGTGTGTAACAGAGTGTGATGTGTTATCTAATGTGAGACCATTAAGTTCCCTTATTCTAGATATGATATTTTCTTTTATACTGGTATTACTGTGTTGACCTATAGTTGGCCTAAAGAAAGCAAAACTTCTTATTTGGTTTATTAGTTTTTGTTTTTTATATAATTGCTGGGAAGGGAGATATATACTCTGTCCTATATTTGTTTAATTTTAGAAACTCAGTGAGGGGTTTATTGAAAGAGTTTCAGCCCATTATTGGTATAAGGTTTATAATTCTGGTATCTAAAGACTTAGTTACCTTATCCTTTTATTGGTCAGTGGTCATTTAATAAGTACAACTTCATTCTAGGAATTGACAAAAAATGGTAAAGAGTAAACCATTGGCAATAAAAAAAAAGAGTTGGAGAATGTATAGATAAAAAGAGATTTAATAGACATATCAGAATATCAGACACCTGTAATGTGTGGATCTCATGTAGATCCTGATTTCAACAAACTTAAAAAAAGCTTATAAAATAATTAGAAATTCGAACACTGACTGGAAACTTCCTGATTTAGATAATTATTAATTGTCTGGGTTTGTGTGGTTGTTGTTGTTGTTGTTTTGTTGTTGTTGTTTTTTGAGAATTGCCGTGCAGACCTCTGGGGTTTTGGAACAAAGCTATAATCTCTTCCACAGATCACTTTTTGAGAAACAGTTTCTCTTTTGCTAGTCTTGCTGCCTATTATATGAGTATATTATTTTTTCCCTTGTCTGGATGGCTTTCAGTTGTTAATACTTTTCCCAAACATGTTTGGTAGAAATTGGCAAAGCCATCTGAGTTTGGAATTTTCTTGGTGGCAAGGCTTTAAAATTACAGGTTCAATTAATCTAATAGTTATAAAGCTACTCAAGTTTTTTCTCACTTCTTGTCAGAGTTAGCATTTGATTATTCTTTCAGGATTTTTCTATTTTACTTAAATTTTCAAGTGTATTGACATAAAGGTTTTCATAATATGCTGTTGGTGAGGTTTAGAAGATTTTATAGCTATGCTCCCTTTAGGTCCATAATAATGTCTTATTTGGACCTTATTGTCTTGTGCAGATTCTCCAGAAGATTGTAAGTATTAATACTTTTCAAAGTACTAACTTTGGGAGTTACTGATTTTTTTGTATATTTTTTTATCTATTTATTTCTTACTTTTATTATTCCCTCCTTTTAATATATTTTGATAAGCTTTCCCTCTTTCTTTATATTGATATTCATTGTTATCAGGTTTTTAAAAATGTTTTTTAAAAATATGTATTTCTTCTTTACCATGTCTTTTAAAAAGCAGATATTTTAAATTTGTATAAACTATATCATAAGTTTTTATGGTGTCTGGGTTTTCTATTCTGAGAGATCTTTGTCAAGGTCACAAAGGTTTTTCTCCTAGCTGTTTTAGAGTTTTGCCTCTTATCCTCAGATCTATCATCTATTTGAGTTGGTTTTCACAAATGGTATGAGTATGAAGTAAGGGGTGAGGGGTGTTTTTGTTTGTTTAATAAATATAAAAATTTTCCAGTAACATTTGTTGAAAAGATTTTCCTTTTCCCGTTGATAGATGTGTTGAAAAGTCAGTTGACCATATGAGTTAATGTTTGGACTCTCTTTTGATCCATTAATGTATACAGCCACACTTCATTGACTACTGTGGCCTTTATAATTGAGGTGGTATAAGTCCTGTTTTTTTTTTTTTTTTCTATTTCCAAAAAATTTTGGACTATTCTCTGTACTTAACATTACCATATAAAATTTAGAATCAGCTTGTCAATTTCTTAAAAAAAAAAGCTTGTAGGAATTTTAATTGAGGTTGAATTATGTGTACAGAGAGGAAAATCAAGTCTAGTAATATTAATTCTTCTAACTCATGGGCATGGCGTATTTCAGCATTTACTTAGATGTTTTGCAGGTATTTGTGTAGTGTAATGACTGTCATGTTTGCCTGTTAATGGCACTTAAAATTTCAATTTACAATTGTTGATTTGCTAGTAAATAGGAAAGAAGTGGAGTTTTCCTATTGAACTGGTATCCTGCATCTTTGGTAAACACAGTTACTAATACTTATAGCTTTTTGGTAGAGTCCTTATTTTCTACATAGATAGATGATCATGTGTTAAAACCATGATAATAAATTTTGTTTATTTTTCCTTTTCAGTCTGCATACCTTTGCCTTGTTTTCTTTGTATTATTGCTGTGGCAGTATCTCTGGTACAGTGCTGAGTAGGAGTACTGAAAGCAGCTATTTCTGCCTTTTTTTCCTGTTAAGAGGGAAAGTTCCAGTCTTTTAATTATTGCATTAGTGGTATGTTTTCTAGGTGCTTTTTATGTGGTGAAGGAAATCCACTTTTATTCTTAGTTCACCAAAAGTCTTTTTCCTCAATGATGTTAATTTTGTCAAAGAATTTTTATGCATCTATTAAGAAGATCATTTGTTCTTTTTTTTTTTTTTCAATTTCTTAATATGGTCAATGACATTGATTTTCAGGCATTAAATAATGTTTGCATTCTTGGGTAAATCCCATTGGTCATAATGTATTACCTTTTTCATATATTGCTGGAATTGATTTGCTAAAATGTTAAGGATTTTTATGTTTATGTTCAGAAGAGATACTGGACTATAGTTTTCTGTTTTTATAGTCTTTATCTGGTTTTCAATCTGGATAATGATAAAGTGATTTGGGGTGTGTTTTACTCTATGCTATTTTCTGTAAGAGTTTGTGTAGAATTGCTATTATTTCTTTCTTAAACTTTTGATGGCACTCACCAGTGAAACTGTCTAGTTCATGAGCTTTCTTTGTCAGAAAGGTTTTGACTATTGCATTTATTTTCTTTAACAAATGTTAGAGATATTTAAATTACCCATTTCTTTGTGGGCGAGCTTTGGTAGTTTGTGTTAAATTTATTGGCATGAGTTCTTTTCTTATTCTCTTATTTTTCTCTTCTTCTTTTTAATGTTTGTAAAATGTATAATGATATCTGATATGAATTATTTGTGTCCTCTCTTGTCAGTTTGACTAGAGATTAATAGGTTAAACAAATTTATTGATATTTTCAAATAACTTGCTTTTGTTTCCTTTTTTTCTATTTTTATTGATTAATGCTCTATTTATCATATTTCTTTCCTTATTTGGGTTTTATTCACTCTGTGGAAGAATAGGTCATTGAATTGGCTGAGACATTTTCCTTCTTTTTAAAAATATAAGTGTTTATTGCTATAAATTTCTTTCTAAGCTAATGGTTCTCAAACTTTAATATACATAATTATGAATCACCTGGATGGTTGTAGGATTGCTATGTCCTAACCCCTGGTTTTCTTAGTATGTGAGTATTGATGCCAAGAAACTTCCATTTTTAAAAAATTTCTAAGTAATGTCATTTGATGCTGTCAAGGAACCATCCTTGAGAGTGATTGCTTAAGCTGTCTCCTGCATAGTAAAATGTATTTTTGTTTCCATTTAATTCAAAATATTTTCTAATTTTCTTTGTGATTTTTTTTTTCCTGGCTCCTAGGTTGTTTAGTAGTATTGAGTTTTATCCAAATGGATGAAGATTTTTCAGGTCTCTTTCTTGTCATTATTTCTTATTTCATTTAGCTGTTGTCAGAGACTATATTTTGCTATTAAAATTTTTGTGAGTCTTCTGAGAATATGGTCTATCTTGGTGAATGTTAAGTGTCAGTTAAAAAGGGTGTGTCTTCTGCTGCTGTTGGTTGGGGTGTTCTATGAATGCCAAATGCATGATGATGCTTGGAGTTGTTTAATATTGGTATTTTGTTTAAAAACGTGTTTTCCTTAATTACTGAAAGACTAATGTAGAAACCTCCATTTATGGTTGTGGATTTAAGTGTTGAATTTTTCGGTTCTATCAGTTTTTGCTTTATACATTTAGATGTTTTGTTATTAGGTATTTATATAATTAGAATTTTCAGGTCCCTGAAGTAAATTGTCTGCCTTCATTCCGAGTTATCTTCTGTTACCATTTCTGTTATCATCTGTTTGAACAGCTTCTTTAGCATGTCTTTCAGAGTAGATCTGCTGGATATAGATTATCCTGTTTTTATATATATATATATATATATATATATATATATATATATATATATATATATATATCTGAGGATCTTTTTATTTCACAATCATCCCTGAAGGATAGCTTTGCTTATCATGGAGCTCTGAGTTACATTTATTTTTTGGCATTTTAAAAAGTGTTGGTACTTATTCTGGCCTCTATAGTTTCTTTGGATGAAAATCACAGTCATTCAAAATGTAATTTTTGTTTTTCTCTAACCGCTTCTGAGATGTTTTGTTCATTTTGAGTGTTCAGCAGATTGATTGTGATGTGTTTAGGGGTCTAGATTTCTTTCAGTTTGACTTGTTTGTGATTATTTCAGCTTCTTGAATCTATAGGAACATTAATTTATTAACTATACCTTTTTGTCTTATTTTTGTTGAAGTTGCTCTAGGGATTACAATATACGTTTTCAATTTATCAGATTCTACCTTTAAATAATGTTCTAACACTTCACATGTAGTGTTAGAACCTCTGAATTTCCTGTATTTCTTCTCTTTTCCTTTGTGCTAATATTATGTCTCATATGTTATGAACAGCATCATAAATTGTTTTGCTTTTTGTTTTAGGAAATAATTTATCATTTTAAGGAGACAAAAAAAGGAGAAATTACATCTTTTATATTTACCACCTAGCGACCTTTCTTGTAGTCTTCATTCATGTATGTAAATCCAAGTTCTGTCTGGTATCGATTGTTATTTTCATTCAGCTTGAAGAAATTCTTTTGTCATCTCTTGTAGGGCAAGTCTGGAGTAGTACATTATCTCTCTCTTTTTTTTTTTTTTTTTTTTTGGTCTGAAAAAGTTGTTTCATCTTTGGAAAATACTTTGTTGTGTATAGAATTCTATCTTGATAGTTACTTTTTTTTTTTGGGTAGAGAATTCTAGGTTGACAGATTTTTTATACCTTCTGAGTAGTTTAAAATGTGAGACTTTATTGTCTTCTGACTTAAATTCTTTCTGATAAGAAATTAGTTGTAATTCTTATTTTTGTTTTTCAGGTTGTACATCTTTATTACTTAATGCTATTCCTTGGCATGGGTTTCTTTCTTGCTTGCTTGTATTTCATTGATCTAGTCCTGGAGTCTGTAACCAGTCTGCCTTTACACTTTTCAGATTTGTCTCTTGCACTGTTTCCAGTGTCTGTTATTGTACTTAATTAGGGGGAGAGGAAGAAATGAGTCTATATCATTTTGTTCCACTTATCAACTTTTAAACTTTTGGTGGCTTTCTGCAAACTATTTGTTAGTCTTTATCTCAGGGCTGTTTATAAATACAGAAATGTATGTGAGAATAAAATTTTCCTTTTCCTGTTGCACATCCAAAATTTTTGCATTTTAATATTTCAGAATTTAATCCACAGAAAAACTAGTCTTACTCAACTTTAATCTCTAGCATCTAACATAGTAACTAACATCTATTTAATAATTGTTTTTTGATTAAATGAATATTAATTATACTTACTTTACTAATAAAATGTGCTATTAGAATTTGCTTATTGGTAGTTTGGTGATATATTAGTTATATTTTTAAATATTCCTTGAAGTTCATGGTTTATCTTCTTTCATTTTCAGCATCAAACACTTGGCTTGTTCCAGAAACTAAAGGAGCTATTGTTCAAGGTGGATATGGCCATACCAGTGTGTATGATGAAATAACAAAGTCCATTTATGTTCATGGAGGCTATAAAGCATTACCAGGCAATAAATATGGATTGGTAGATGATCTTTATAAGTATGAAGTTAACACTAAGACTTGGTGAGTAGATTGGATCAAAGTATGATGAGAAACTTTGTCACTGTTTTATTTTATATTTGTATAATAGTGGTATTTATTAAATATTTTCAGGGAAACATTATTGTCCTTTTTTCCTGTTTATTTCAGCTAATGAAATTCTCTTGTACAGCAAAGGCACAAAATAACATTCTCTATGTATTCATTATCACTTTAAGTGATTGACTTTGAAATGTTTTCTGATTATATAGATATGCTTATTCTGTATATATTACTTATAAGTGCTGATCTCATGTTTAATTCAGATGAGCGGATTTGCTTACCAATGGAACTTTGAGCTTTGATATTTTTTGCTCTGTGATTTTTTTTGCATTCATATTTTAATGTCATTTGTAAATTTTAAAAGCATTTCTTCAGTTTCATCATCTAATTTCCTTTGAAATGCAAAGCTTTTGCATTTTTTATTGTTGTTATAAACAGTGTTACATTGTACATCTTGTACTGGTTTCCTCATGCAGATATGCGAGAGTTTTTGTAGGACATATACCTAAAAGTGAGATTGTTGTGTCTGAGGATATTTACATCCTCAATTTTACTACATGTTGCCCAACTGCACTCCCAAGTCACTATGGTAATGTATACTTTCACCAGCCAGATGTAAATACCCCTGTTTCTTCATATTACCACCAAAATTTGTAATTGTGAGGCTCTTTTCCTTTTGCACTTGAGGTGGATTTGCATGGTATCTTAATGATATTTATTATGGATACCCAGATTATTGTTGTGACTAGTCATCTTTTTATAAAGGTGTTATTTGCTACTTGTGTTTCCTAGTGAATTGCCTATTTATAACCATAATGTTCTTTTTTATGTTTCAAATATTAGTAACTTTTCACTTATTATTTTTTCTATATATATGAGTTTTAAAATAGATTTATTTTTATTTTTATTTTTTATTTTTTTTAAGATTCTATTTATTCAACAGAGAGAGGATCACAAGTAGGCAGAGAGGCAGGCAGAGAGAGAGGGGTTAGCAGGCTCCCCGCTGAGCAGAGAGCCTGATGCGGGACTGGATCCTAGGACACTGAGATCATGACTTGAGCTGAAGGTAGAGGCTTAACCCACTGAGCCACCCAGGTGCCCTGAAAATAGAATTTTTTTTTAAATAGAATTTTTGTTGTGTTCAAATATTTACCTTTGTAAAGCCTGGGAAATGATTCTGTTGTTTTCTTAAGACATTGTACATTCCTTTAAACTCTTATGAAATTACTTTATGCATTGAATGAAATAGAGTTTTTCACCAAATTTTGATTTGTTCTATCCCCTTCACTTTCAAACATACATTCTAAATTTTATTTTCTTTGAAAAAGAAAGATGGAATTAAAGAAAAGAGACATTTCCTTTGCATGATTTAGTAATTTTTATTACTTTTTGTCTAATCAATACATTATTATTCTTTATATTTTTATAAATAGTAAAACTAGTAAATCACTTTTTTCTTTTATATAATTTTAGCATTGCATTTTATTTTCTATTTTAAACTTTCTAACTTTAACTTTTTGTTCTGATAGCAAGAGGAACTATGATTTAGTGATTAAGGCACTATCAGTCTGCTTAACATATTTTTGTGATGTGAATGGATAAGAGAACTATGGGTATTATTTGAATGAAGTCAAAATGAGAGTTATTTGTTGCTCACCACTTGAATGGGATTTGCTCAGATTTTAACATGATTCCCTTCCCGAAAGTTTCCCATAGTGAACTTTTATGTAGAAGAATGTAATTATCAATCTTGGCATTTTAGTATATGTACAAATACCATTGGATACTTATCCCTTAGGAGAATTTATTGAAATAATTTGCAAATTATTTTTAGTACCTTATTAGATATATATTATAGATACATATGATACTTTAAATATTTTACTGGTTTCTGTGTTTTTAAAAAATATCATAAAATTATTAGTGAGTACTAAAATATTTTTCTATTATTCTTAAAGTTTTGATACTTGTTAGCTTACCTTTAAAGTTTGCTATCATATAGCAATTAGTATGTATAGGTTTATTTGTGATATAATTTAAAAATGTCACTAATATATATCTGTTGTACAGATTGATTTTTAAGTTTTTATCACCTCAGAACTAGTTTTATAATTTTTAGTAGATATAGTTTATAGATAGGCTACTTTGTTGAAGTATTAGTAAATGGGTGTTTGGAGGAATTCTTTTTCATTGGTATAATGGATTATTTTGGAATATTTTTTCCATTGAGAAGAATTAGGAATTACATCTTTTTAGGCACCTAAGAACTGTCAAGGCAGTGAGAATCTGTGGATCAAGATCTAGGAGAGGTGGAATGTCAAGGGAGGTAAAATTGGCATTTTGTGGAACTATTTTCCCTTTAGATGATAATAAATTCTGAAAGCTGTCTAAGAAACTGAGTAGAACTTTTGTCAATTAATATGGAGGAATAAGATTGGATTTCCAAGTGTGCTAATGAAGATGGACTTCGCTACACACATAAGGATTTGGTTTACTCCCTGAAGTTCTAGGCCTACTAGTGTGGATAAGTCCACTTTGAGTCATTGGATTGCAGTGATCTCATAAACTATGTAGCTGGCAGAACATAAGTAAATCCTCTCTTGAGGAAGATAATATCACAGAGAGCCTCAAATTATTTCTTCAAAAAACATATGCAATATCCGATACAAAATAAAACAATAAGTCTTAGAAAAAGCTAAGAAAGGAAGAAAACAGCCTTTAGAAGTATAGCTTTAGGATAATGGTGTTTTAAGACAGAAACTTTAACATAAAAGGTAGAAAGTATTAGGAAACAAGGGGAAACTTTTACTAAAAAATCAAATGGAAATTTTAGAAATGAAGAATACATTAAATGAATGAAGAATTCCTTAGATAGGTTTAACAACAGGTTAGATACAGCTGAGGAGGGAATTAATGAAATGGAAGATCAGAACGAAATACCCGCACTGAAATAAAGAAAGAGAAGAATGAAAAATAAAATAAGGAAGGAAATATTAAGGACCTGTAGAATGACCTAACATGCATGTAATTGAAGTCCAGAGGAAGAAAAGTTAGAAAATAAGGTAGAGCACTATTTGAAGTCTTAATGACTGAGCATTTTCAAAAGTGATAAAAAGCATCAAGCTACAAATTGGAAAACTTCCATGTGCAACATAATAAAAAGAGACGTATACTTAGAAATATCGTGTGATGAAAATCCAAACATGAAGGGAAAAATTTTAAAGCAGCCAATGGGAAAAAAAGTCATACTCTTTAAAGAAACGATATTAAGACTGACAACTGATTCCTTCCTCCCTTCCTTTCTCTGTTCCTTCCTCTCTTCCTTCCTTTCTTCCTTCCTCGCCTCCCTCCCTCCCTTCCTTCCTAAGGCTTTTATTTATTTATTTGAGGGAGAATGAGAGAGAGCATGTGCTGGGGAAGGAACGGAGAGAGAGAGAGGGAGAAGCAGACTTCCCTGCTGAGCAGGGAGCCTGATGCGGGGCTCAATGCCAGGATCTTGGGATTGTGACCTGAGCCCAAGACAGATGCTTAGCTGACTGATCCATGAGGTGCCCCTAGACTGACAACTGATTTCTTAACTGAAAAAATGAAATCTAGAAAACATGGTCTTCAAATTGCTGAAAGGAAATAATCATCAACCTAAAATTTTGCACCTAGTGAAATATCTTTAAGAAATGAAAGCAAAATAAAGATATTTTTCAGAAAAACAAGAGTTAAAGGAATCTGACAAGAACAGACCTCCAATAAAGGAGATACTAAAAGAAAATGCTATTGAAGTAAAAGAAAAATGTTGCCAGATACTGGAATGAATAGGAAACTTAAGAGTAAATTGAAATAATTATTTGTTATTTTAAACTATAAAAATAATAGAGGCTTAAATGGATATAAAATTTGAATGCATGATAATAACATCTCATAAGTCAGGAAGAAGGGTAAATGATGTTCAAAATACTAGGGGTTTTGTTACATGTGGGAATTGGTAAGAGAAGTAGTTTATAGTAGACCTTAATAACTAAGGATTTATATTGTAATTATTAAGCAACAAAAATAAAAGTAGACCTTCATATCTAACAAGCTAATAGGAAGGAAAATAATACTACTTAATGGATTTGGAAGAAGACAAGAAAAGAATGGAATAGGACAAAGTCTAGTTGGGATACTTGTAAAGGAAGTAGGAAGTGTATTTAACTCCAGATATTTCAATAATTATACTAAATGTAAGGGAATAAATATTCCAGATTACAGTAAATGTAAGAGACTAAATATTTCAATGAAAAGCTAAGGATTTTTTGGACTTTGTATAAAGCAAAACCTAGCCATATGCTGCTTAGAAGAGATACAAAAATCTAAAAATATTTGGAAAAATTGAAAGAAAAGAATGGAAAAAGATACACAATTGCTAAACAAAAGAAAGTTGAGATAACTTTACTAATACCAGACAGATAAGAATTTAAGTCAGACATCTACTTGGAAGATAGAACAGTGAATTTATATGTGCCTTATAACATGTGTTAAATAAGGCAAAAAAATGATGGAACAAATGGGGACAGATTATATTGGGATGTTTTTAATCCAGTTATCTTGGGAACTGATAGCACAAGGAGACAAAAAACAAAAAACAGAAAAGATATGAATGATTTCAACAGTCTAATAATTTTGTGTTCTTCAGTATTTGAGAGGATATTATCTTATAACTGCAGAATATGTACTGTTTTCAAGTACATATGGAACATTTTCCAAAATTTACCATATGCATTTTAATGCAAGTCTCAACAAATTTAAAAAGATTCAAATTATACAAAGTAATTGATCACAATGAAAGAAACACAGAAGTAACTAGAAAATCCCTAAGATGTCTGGAATTAATAAATTTCTTAAAACTAACTGGTCAAAGGAATTATACTAAAATTAGAAAATATTTTGTACAGAATAATGACAGATCAAAATGTGTATGATGCCACAAAGAGGGACATTTATAACTTTATTTATTTATTTATTTTTAAAAAGATTTTATTTATTTATTTGACAGACAGAGATCACAAGTAGGCAGAGAGGCAGGCAGAGAGTTAGAGGAGGAAGCAGGCTCTCCACTGAGCAGACCACCCAATGTGGGGCTCGATCCCAGGACCCTGGGATCATGATCTGAGCCAAAGGCAGAGGCTTTAACCCATTGAGCCACCCAGGTGCCCCCATTTATAACTTTAAATGCATTTGTTAGAAAAGATTTTTAAAAAGCCTGAGAATCAGTTTATAAAAGCATAATCTCAAGAAGTTAGGAAAAATGATAGATTAGTCCCATAAGAAGAATATAAATAAAGATAAGAAAAAGAATATGAGATAACATAAATTAATGAAATAGAAAAGAAACATGATAAAGATGATCCATATAGTTACCCCAAATCAATAAAATTGGTTGTTTGGAAAACGGTAACTTAAAAGCAATACAATTTATGCTATCATAAAAACTTTAACAACTATGGAGAAAATGCAATGACATGTATGTACGAACTTTACACAGAAAATTAAAAACCTTATTTAAGTGAGAAATAAATAAGAGCCAAATAAATGGAGGCTACATTATGATAATTGTTAGAAAAATGGAATAGTGTAGAGATTTTTTTGTTTTTTGTTTTTGTTTTTGTTTTTTAGGATTTTTATCTATTTGAGAGAGAGAGCACAAGTGTGTGCATAAGTCTGTTGGGGGGAGTGGCCAAAAGAGAGGGAGATAGACAAGCAGACTCCCTGCTGAACAGGGAGCTGGATATGGGGCTTAATCCCAGGACTCCGAGATCATGACCTTGTGAACCAAAGGCAGATGCTTAACTGTGTGAGCCACCAGGTACCCCTGTAGAGATCTCTCTTTTGCTCAAACTGATCCTGTAAATTTAGTGTAATCCTAAACAAAATTATAGCAAGTATTTTTTTATAAGTTGATGTGCATATTCTAAAATTTATATGAAAATGCAAATGACCAACTATAGCTGAAACAATGTTTAAGAAGAACAAAGCTAGAGGACTTCTATACCAGATCTCATGATTTTGAAGCTATGGTAGTTAAGTGTTGTTGCAAAGATAATGAAGTAGACCAGTGTGGCAAATAGGAGTTCCATAGGCAGACTCACATATTTGTGGACATCTAATTTATGACAAAGTTGAACTACAGAGCTGTTTTTATGATAAATTGTTGTGGGCCAGTAAAATATACAATTGAAAAAAAAGAATATTGGGCCCTACTTCACACCATACACAAAAATCAGTTTCAGATCAATCGTGGATCCAAATATGGAAGGTAAAATAATAAGTGTTGTACAAGATGACATAGGCAAATATTTTTATATTGTTGGTCAAGAAAGACTTTTAAGGTAGATTTAAATAATTTCCTTTTTTTTTTTTTTTTAAAGATTTTATTTATTTAACAGAGAGCGACAGAGTCAGCAGGCAGAGGGAGAAGGAGTAGAAGGCTCCCTTCTGAGCAAGGAGCCCAACGCAGGGCTCCATCCCAGGACCTGAAATCATGACCTGGGCAAAGTCAGATGCTTAACTGACGGAGCCACCCAGGCTGTTTTAAGTGTTTAAGAACCCTGGTGGGGCGAGGGGAGGGGATGGGAGAGGGAGGGACAAAGCAAAATTGTATTGGGAAACTGAGGAAAATTTAAGATACCAAATAAATGGGTTTGCTTCCTTGTCATGGATTCTGTTAGGACATAGTTCTTCTCAAATTTCCTGTTAGCTGGCATGTGTCATATTTAAAGCAGATTAAGTAGGACAAGCGAGTCAGCAGAATAGAAATATTAAAAAGAATCATTCTTTTAATCACAAATCTTATTTTGGGGTTTAAAAAAACTTCTAGTTTTAGCCAGGTGTGCGCCTTAATTACTTATTATTTAAATCCTATTAGTAAGTGAGAAGTGATAAACTGAAATACATATGTTTAAAAATATAAAAAAATTAAGTGAAGGTGCACCATGGAAAGTATTTGCAACACAGGAAGTCAACAAAAGACTGTCTCTTCCTGCAAATATAGGGAAGCACTAACAATCAGTAAGAAAATGTCAGATAATTCAATAGAAAATATGTAAGAATCTTGAACAGGTATTTCACAAAAAAGATATTTGGATGGCTAAAATACATATTAAAAGGTGCTCAACTTTATTTGTTACTAGGACAATTTAAATTAAGACAACATTGACATACCACCACACATCCACTTAAATGGCTAAAATTTGATACTACCTGACTGCTAGTATCAAATATGTATAAATTGGTTTGAAGTACTCTGAAAAAATCTTTTCTGCTAAATATGAATACACTCACACTCTTAATGTATGAATCCTCTGAAGTAGCTATTGTAGTTCTATATCCAACAAATGCGTATATGTGTGCACTGTAGTCATATACAATAGTATTCATGACAACTTATTTATAACAATCAATAATCAAAAACAGGTGAAATATCTATCATTTGTTCAAATGGATGAGTTATATATTCTTACAATGGAATGCTGTGTAATAATGAAAATGAAAGAATCATCTCTGTATACATTCATTCAGTTGTATCTCACCAAAATAGTGTTGACCAAAGAAGTCAGACCAGAAGAAAATAATATGATTCCACTTAAATGAAGTTTAACAGCAAGAAAAATTAATCTGTGGTCTTAGAAGTTATAACAGGGATTAGGCTAGAAAGGCTAGAAAGAACCTGAGTAGTGATTGGGTGAGCAACAGAGAAGCTTCGGGAATGGTTACACGGATGTGTTCACTTTGTGATAACTCATTGAACTATACCCTCAAAATATGTATACTTTTTGGTATGTATGTTATATGTTATTAAAATTTATTTAAAAACAGAAATCTGTATTTGATTTGACTTTGTAGGTTTAATAGTATATGCTTATGGTTTATAATAATTGGAATAATGAAAGCGGGTCAAGTTTTTAAAAAATTTCTTTATGTATTTATGAGATAAAGAGAGTGAGCTCAAGCAGGGGGAGGGGCATAGGGAGAAGAAGAAGCAGGCTCCCCCTGAGCAGGGAGCCTGATGTTGAACTTGATCCCAGGACCCTGAGATCATGACCTGAGCCAAAGACATACACTTAACCGACTGAGCCACCCAGGTGTCCCAAGAGGTTCAATTTTTAATATATAGTTACCAAAATACCTTTTTTTTTTTTTTTTTTTTTTTTTTGCCATTGTTAGAAAAGAATTGAAATGTAAAAGTTCTGATACACCAGAAGCCATTGCTGCTATTCCACTACTTCAGGACTAGTTGAATCTGGTTTCTCTACATTTAAGGAATAAAAGAGATCAGATATCCTGTATTTTTAGGAATTCCCATTTCTCAAAAATGATTCCTTATATATTGTTGGAATGTACTATTCATTGATATCATCATTTAAGAGGTTTAAGCTTTGCTCTAATGATTTTGGTTACTAAGGCCATTGTGGTCTTGATTTCTTAGCCTTGTTAGATAAGACATCTCATAATATTCTTTGCGCATACATGTTTGTAGAACTAACAGTAGGATTCTTTTCTGTGATAGTGGAAATCTTAGATTTTCTAGACCTTCTGTTGAGGTCCTTTCCTCTACTGCTGTCTTCTTTTAACCTGTGAAAAAGACCAGTAAGTTTTAACACATAAGGAACATATTAAACATTATTGTTTATAACTTACAGCTATTATGATCAACTAAGAAATCTTTTCCCATTTTTTTAAGTGGAAGAAAATAGATTTTAGCTTTACTTTGAGAAATATTAAAAAGTTAAGTACAAGTCTAATGATAGTACTTTTGTGGTACTATATTAATTCTGTACTTTAAAAAATTTTGGAATCACCTTTACCTTAAATGTATTTTTATAATGATACTATATCTGATTACATAAAATGAGTTCTTTTACATTCTTAAATTTGATATAATGGGAGTTATTTTTACATTGAAGGATTCAAAATTATTAAGTTACTGAGTTTTTATGATTTCTCTAAAATTTCAGCTGTCAGGCTTTGGAAAATGATATAAGACAATTTTATAAATGTTATTAGTTAACTTACCTTTTAGTAAATACTGATGAGCATGGTGTCCATCCTTGCTCATTTCTCTTCACGATGAGAGTCTGAAATCTTTTCAACTAACTTGTTGACTCTGTTAGGTACTGTGTTGGGAATAATTTATGATATCCTCAGTAAGGAAGACAGAAATTTTAAGGTTCATGTATATTTGGGAAATAATAGAAATACACACATACATATATATAAAGAAGTGGAATAGTAGACTTATTAAAATGAACAAAATATATAGGCAAAAAATATTATCATCTTTATAAACATCATGGTATGTTATGGGATTTAGAATTTTGGAAAGTATGGTTAAAACCACACACTGCTAATTTGAAGAAATACTTATCTCTTTAAGGTAATTTTGAGATGTGTTGTACTTACTTTTATCCTAGTGCTCTTTTATAAACTAGGGAATATTGCATATGGTATCTGAAAGCATACGTTTATAATTTTTGAATAGTAATGAAGTGAACACCTGATCTTCCCGAGCTATATAAGAGGACATTACAATACCCCCATCATGCATGACTTCATGATGGCATTCCCTTCATTATCCCTGAAAGAGATAACCATTATGCTTAATACTGTGTTAATTATTTCCTTGCTTTCCATTTTTTATATGTATTTGCAAACAAACCACTCACTTAGTCTCTTTTGAATTTTGCTTCTATTGTTAAACTTTGTATGCTTTCCTTAGAGATCTTTTAAAAAATCAAATCTGTGTGTTAGAGATATATTTTAGTGGAGGGAGGTAGATAATGAAAATGGAAGTAAATAAAACATATTTAAATGATAATAACTGCTGTGGAGGAAAGAGAAAGCATGGAAAGAGGATGGGTTTTAGGTTGTTGCATTTAAATAGGGTAGTGAGAGAAGACATAACCAAGGCCATATGTGAGGAAAGACCTGAAAGAGGTTAGAGAGGGAGCCATGCCAGAATCTGAGGGGCAAGTAGAAAGGTAGTGCAAAAATCTTGAAATGGGGATATACTTATCATTTGGAATAGCAAGGTGGCCAGTATAGCTGGAATAGGGGGTCTTAGAGTGGACTGGATGAAATGGTAGAAAGAAAATGATCTTAAAGTGGTAATTGGGAACATTGTCAACAAGCTCAGTATAAGGATTTTGATTTTTATACAATATGGGAAGCCATTGGAGGGTTTTGAATAGAGAAGTGAGATGTTCTGCCTTAGGTTTTTTAGGGGATCACTCTGGCTGTTGTGATGTGATTATGATGCAAGAGTAGAAGCAAGAACACCATTTAGGTTATTGTAGTAACCTAAGAAACAGATGATAGCATCTGGGACCAATGAGGTAATGTGCAAGTGATGAGAATTGGTTAGATTCTGAATATAGTTTTAAGGTAGAACCCAGAGAGATTGCAGGGACTAAGGGATTGGAAATAGAGTGGTAGAGAGAACAACTGAAAGAGGAGTTAGACTTTGCCTGAAGACCTGAAAGCATGGAGTTGGTATTAATGGAGATGATGAATTTTTTGAGAGGAATAGGTTTGGTGTAGAGGAAGATGAGATATATTTAATTTGAGATACAGACTACACATCCTTGTGGATCTGTTTAATAGGTGGATAGGTATAGGAGTTTGGGCATCTGGACACTAATTTTCTGGTCAGAGAAGTAAGGATAAATAATAAGAAAAGGCGACTGAGAATGAGTAGTTAAATGAGCAGGAAAACCAGGAAAATCTGTGTTCTAGAAGCCAGAAATGTGTTTCAAAGGAGGGAGAAAATCTGTTCCCATCAGCAGCTGTTAATGGGTGAAGTAATATGAGAATTGGGAGATATTCATAGGATCTGGCAAGCTGGAGTTTTTTGGTGATATAAGTAAGTTGCAGTGGAGTGGTAGAATGAAATTCTGATCAGCATGGATTCTGATCAGGGTCAAAGAGGATTTGGTGAAAAGTACTGGTAAATTTTCTGAGGAGTTTAGTTTTAAGGGAAAGAGAAAAATAGGATAATGGTGGGTAAAGGAGGTGGGGACAAAAGAGATCTTTTTTTTTTTTTTTTTTAAGTTTGGAGAAATGATTGTTTTTTGGCTTAAAGGGAAGATCAACTGTATGTTTTAAAAAAAAATTATGCCAGAGGGAAGAATTTGATAGAAGGAAGTACTTAGAACAAGTAGCCATGGGTTCTAGCGAACACAAATAGTGAGGATAGGTTTTAGGAGCATAGACATTTTATTCATAGGAATAGGAGAAAAGGCAGGTTACATGAATATGGAGCAAGAAAATCGGTAGAGTGATGAGAACTTAGGAAGATTTGATTCTTTTTTATTCTTAATGAAGTGGAAAGTGAAGTTACCAGTTGGGAGAAAATGGGGGATATTTAAGAAGGTGGAGGGATAGGCAGAATGGATGAAGGGAAGTGGGAGATACAGGCTTTCAGTTATGGAGTGTATAATCTAAGGAAATGAGGTACAGCATAGGCAATATAGTCAATGGTATTGTAATAGCGCTGTTCAGTGACAAATGGTAGCTACACTTGTGGTGAGACTAGCATAAGGTATAGACCTGTTGAATCCCTGTGTTATACACCTAAACTATTGCAATGTTTTGTGTCAAGTATATTAAAAAAAAGAATTGAGGGTATTTATTAGAGGTTGAAGGTTTGAAGAGAGAAGTTGCAGTATGAAATGTTCATTTAGGAGGAGAGTATGGAAGTATGGTAGAATTGTTGGCAGACTGCAATTGTAGTCTTATGTGAGAGATACTTAAAGTGTGAAAATATTTCCTTTTTATATTTTCTGCCATGGATGGTATTTGGAATGTACCAAGTTTTGTATTATGAACAATTATAGTATATCTGTTCTTATTTAGTCTTCTCTTGTTTCCTACATAGGTTTATCTAAGCTATTTCCTTAGTATTATAAATGCTTGCTCATAGGCAATGTCAAGCTCACTTTTACCCAACTATACTTCAACATTATTTCACTAATTTATACACTTACCAGTCATGAATGGGAGTTTCTAGTTCTCTACAGTTTCTCCAAAATGTGACGTTTGAATTTTAAAATAAATTTTGTCAACATGATGGGTGTGAAATGGTGTTCCCATTTGGTTTTCATTTGATTTCCCCTGATTACTAAATAGGTGAAACATCTTTTCATGTTTTTTGTCCATATATTTCTTCTTCTTGCTTTGTCATACTGGTTATTTTGTGTCTCCTTCTTTTTGATATTAATCCTTTGATAGTCGTCTACTTTGCCAGCCTGCTTTCTCTTGGGTCATGGATTTTCATTCTGCTCTTTGTATAATGTTTAATGAATGGAACTTCTTAATTTAAATATAGAAATGATTAATATTTTCTTTTGTGGGTTGTATTTTGTGTTTTGCATAAATAATACTTCCATACTTTAATATTTTCTATATTCCCTACCATTTTATAGTTTTGCCCCTCATATTTAGTTTGAATCCAACTGGATAGGGATTTTTTTTTTTTAAATGTGGATATCCTTTTGTCCCAGACCATTCCTTTAATGGTCTGTAATACTAATAAATTTTTGTTAGAATTATTGCTAGGTGTTTGATATTTTTGATATTTTTCTAAATGACATCTCTCTTAGCTTTTGAAGGCTGAGATGACAAATTACCACAATTTATCCTCTCATAATTCTGTAAGCTAGACACCAGAATGGAAATCAAGGAGTCAGCTGGGCCACACTTTCTCTAATGGCTCTCGGGAAGTTTTTCTTACCTTTACTAGCATCTGGTTAACTCTGGGCAGTCCTGGGTGTTCTTTGGTTGTAACTCCATTCATCACTCTAATCTCTGCCTCTGTCTTTCCATTGCCTTCTTTCTGTGTGTACGTATATGTGTTTTCACGTGGCCTTCTTATAAAAAGATACCAATTATGGGACTTAGGATCACCCTAATCTAGTGAGACCTTACTTTACTTAGCTAATTAAGTCTGCAAAGATTATTTCCAAATAAGGTCTTGTTCAGAGGTTCGAGGTAGACTTGAGTTTTGGGGGATTCTATTCAACCATATATTATCTTTTTCTTTTTGGGCTGATATATGGAGATGCAGTTTTTTTATATTTCTTTTGTGTCTAACAACTTGCTGTATTTTAGTAACTTATGTGTAGATATTTCTTAGTTTTTTTTTTAATAGATGATCAGATTATATGCAAATAATGATAGCTTTGTTTCTTCCTTTTTGGGTCTTACAACTTTTTATTTTTCTTACCTTATCATTTCAGCAACCATCTCCAGTTCAGTGCTGAATAGAAGTTAACAGGCATCCTTTATTAGTTCTGAGCTTTAATGAAATGCTTTTGGTGTTTCTCCAGTATGAATGATGTACACCATGGGTTTTGTAGATGTTGTTAAGAAAGAGCCTTTTTTTCCTGGTTTCCTAAAAGTTTATATCATGAATGGTTGGATGGATTCTATCAAAAATATTTTGGGGAAAGTTTATCTGATTTTTCTACTCAATAATTTACTATGGGTAATTACTTTAATTATGTTATTATTAACCTAATTTGGGTTAAGTCAAATTGAGTCAATATATATTACTTGTTTTTTGGCTTGCTAACATTTTGATAAACATTTTTGCACTGATGTCAACAGATTTGCATGTGGTTTTCTTGCATATTCTTATCAGTTCTTTGGTGATAAGATTATGTGGGCCTTATTAAATGGGTTGGGGACTACTCCTTTTTATACTTTGGAACAGTATGTATGTATGTATGTATGTATAAGACTGGGAGTTATTTTTCCTGAATATTTTATGATGATAACCTTCAAGTCAGGTGTTAGAAAACAACTTTATGTGTAGTATTTAGGTACTATGTCCAATATATATAATGGTTATAAACCTATTTATTTTTTTTTTTAAAGATTTTATTTATTTTATTTGACAGATAGAGATCACAAGTAGGCAGAGAGGCAGGCAGAGAGAGAGAGAGGAGGAAGCAGGCTCCCTGCTGAGCAGAGAGCCCGATGTGGGGCTCGATCCCAGGACCCTGGGATCATGACCTGAGCTGAAGGCAGAGGCTTTAACCCACTGAGCCACCCAGGCGCCCTATAAACCTATTTAGATGCTATAATTAGTTCTTAAGTTTTGATGAGACCTATTTTTTGGAATTTATCCAAGAAATCAATATCTTCTGTTAAGTTGTTCTAGAAGTGTCTTTATTATGTTCACTTAGAATCTTCAATATTAGCAACATTTGTAGTTATGTTCCCTTTTAATTATTTTAAGCACTATCTGTAATTATCTATCATAGCCATCTATAATATTTTTTCTCAATTAATAGTGAGTTGTTGACATGATGTCACTTTAAACCTGAATATTTTTATACTTATTTACTAAAAAACAAGGACATTCTCTCCCATAATCACAATATAGCTATCAAATTTAGGATATAACATTAATAGAATATATTAATACAGCCTGTAGATTTTATTCATCTTTCTTAGTGACTCTATTATCTTTTATAAAAAGGATAACACTTTTTTATGGCTGAATTTGATTTCTTAATAAATTTTGCATGTATGTTCACAGGTGAAATTGCCTGAGGTTTTCCCTTTTTATACTTTCCTACTTAGGTTTTGATATTTTTTTCCTTGCCAGGGTTTGATATCCTTTCCTGATCCAGGATTATATCTAAGATCACACATGTGTTTAGTGGTCATGCCTTTTTAGTCTTTTTAATCTGAGACAATTTCAGTCTTTCTTTTGAAGAATTTACCCAATCTGGAATGTTTCTTCATGATTAGATTCACTTTTTAAATTTTTGGTAGAATACCAAAATAATTCCTTGCATGATTTTTTTAAACTATTTTTGTTGACATCAAATTCATGTAACAATATTCTCCATTTTGACTATTTTTAAAGTGTACAATTCAGTGGTTTTTAGTATATTTATAATGTTTTGCAGCCATCATTACTAATTTCAGAATATTTCTATCCCCTCCAAAAGAAATCATATACCTCCCTAAGCACTCTTCCTCTCTGTCTCCTACAAACCATTAATCTACTTTCTGTCTCTAGATTTGCCTATTTTTGATATTCATATAAGGGGAATATACAATATGTGGCCTTCTGTGTCTGGTTTATTTCACTTAGCATAATATTTTCAGACTTCATCCACACTGTGATATGTTTTACTACTTCATTCTTTTTTATAGCTGAATAATATTTCATTGTATGAATATTCCACATATTGTTTATCCATTCACGAGTTGATGGACATTTGGGTTGTTTTCACTTTAGGATATCATGAATGAGGCTGCTATGAACATTCCTGTAGATGTTAACTTTATATATTGGTTAAAGTGGTGGTTAAAATGGTTCCAATTTTCTCAACTGTAAAGACACACTTTTTCCTTTTTAAATTAATAAACACCTGTGGAGAGATACTTATAGATTATGTAAGTATTCTGTTTCTTATTAAACTTTTATCTAATAGTTTTAGTATCCACTGGTCATTCTTGTGAGAAAGTTATTACCATTGTTGGTTACTGAATAGTGATATCTAATTTTATTATTCCTTCTAAATTGCCCTGAATTTTTCTTTATTTTGTTAAATGTTTTATAATGAATTACTGTTTTTCTTTATTTTGCTGCTCAAAGTGTCCCACATTTGGCCACTGTGAGCTCCTTTCAGCCAGGCGGCTGTGTTCTTCAGATGTGTCCTCACTGTCTTTCGACTCCTCTACTTTCTGGCACACATACAACAACAAAAAAATTCCTTCACATTTTTTTCTTTTCCAGCTGGAATAAGTAATTTTCTCTAGGAACCCACATTCCTTTAGTGGAGAATAGCGTTTAAAAACTGAGATTAGGGCACTAGGTTTGTTTATTGCTTTTTTGATATGTTTATAGATCCTCTCAGAAGATAGAGCCAGAAAATATGCAAACACACATATCTATATCTATTTTTAGAAAAAGGCATATATCTCTGTCTCTATATATTTGTCTGTCTCTCTGCCTAAACCTTGTCCTGTCTAAACTGCATAATGATGCATCACAGTATTTATTCTAGCCTTCCTCTCTTCTGCATTTGTAAATCCCTCTGACAGTGAGAAACCTGGATCAAAAGATATCTTGATTTCTTTCATTGGAGTTTTGTACTTTTTGTTATATAGGTAATATATATATATATATTTAGATTTATACCTATTTTATTTTTTTGGTGCTAATATAAATGGTGTGTATCTTTAATTTCAAGTATTCATTATGCTGGTATGTAAGAAAGCAATTGACTTTAGTTTATTAGCCTTGTATTCCTTACCCTTGTTATACTCACTTAGTTCAAGGGATTTTCTCCATAGACAATCATGTCATGTGTGAACAAATACAGTTAAATTTTTTCAAAATTTGTTTATCTTTTATTTCCTTTTCTTATTTGATTGCATTGGTTAGAACTACCAGTACAATGTTGAATAGAAGTTGTTAGAGAATATTTTTTGCCTTCTTCTTTCTCTTAGAAGGAAAACATCTAGTTTCTCACTGTTAAGCCTGATTTTTTTTTTTTTTTTTTTTTTTGGTAAATTTTCTTTATCAAGCTGAGGAACTTACCCTCAATTCCTAGTTTGCTGAAAGTTTTTATCATGAATAGATGCTGTATTTTGTTTAGTGATTTTTTTCTGTATCTGTTGATATGATCATATGATTATTGTTCTTTATGCTGTTGATGTGATAGATTACATTATTTGACCTTCAGATGTTTAATCAGCTTTGCATACTTGGATAAATCCTATCTGTTTAATCATTAGATTAAAACATTTTCAACTTAAAATTCTCTCTAGTAACTGAATATTTTTCCTCGATTCATATATTTCCTTTGCTATTTACTATCTAGATAGTGTTTATTTTGTAAAAAGAGATCATAGACCAGTAGATTTTAAAAGGAAAATGCGCTGTATTTTGTTTAAAAACATTCAACTTGAACGTGCTCTCTATTTGGCAGTGGTATAATTTTGTATATGTGCTACTGAAGTGAGCATGACAATCGTATAATTTTGAATCTGTAGATTTCTTTTGTAACCAGAAAGGCTTAGGAGAGAATGGGAGACAAATTTCTAGATGAAGCCATCTATAGTAGTTTATTATGAAAGCCCAATATTCTTTCTTTTACAGCCTTATTAAGATGTAGTTCATATACCATAAAATCTACTTACTTAAAGTATCATCTTCAGTGTATAATTCACTGAGTTGTCCAGTCATCACCACAAACTTAGAACCATTTTATTCTCGTAAAAGGAAACCCTATACTTATTAGTAGTCACTCCTTATTTCCCCACAGACCCTCAGCTCTAGGTAAGCACTGTTTACTTTCTATCTCTATAGATTTTTCTTCTGGAGTTATAAATGGATGATACAATATGTTTTTTTTTTAAAAATATGCTTCTTTAAGCCCAATGAGAGCATGATTTCATATTGTAGTATGTATCAACAATTTCTTCTTTTGTTAAAATATATTCTGCTGTATGGATATATCACATTTTACTTATTCACTTGTCAGTTGATAGAAATTGGGGTTGTTATTACTTTTTAGCTATGGCTAATAATACTTCTATGAACATCTGTGTACATGTTTTTATGTAGAGGTTTGTTTTCATTGCTCTTGGATATATATCTAGGATTGGATTTGCCAGCTCTACAGTTACTCTACATTTAAATTTTTAAGGAATAGCCAGACTGTTTTACAAAGTGGCCACACCATTTTGTTTCCATCTGCAGTGTATGAGGATTTTAATTTCTCCATATGCTTGCCAACACTTGTGACTGTCAAACATTTTGATTACAGTGACCCTGGTGGGTATCTCATTATAGTTTTTGATTTCTATTGTTATAATTGCTGTTCATATTAAGCATCTTTTCAAGTGCTTTTTGGCCATTTATATAACTCCCTTGGAGAAATGTGTATTAGGATCCTTTGCTAATTATTTAATTTGATTTATGTCTGTTTATTGTGGAGTTATGAGGTCTTTATATATTCTAGTTGTAAGTTCTTGGTTAATTATATGAGTTGCAAATATTTCTCCCATTTTGTGTGTTATTTTTCACTTAGTTTACAGTGTCCTCTGAAGCTAAAACTTTAAAATTTGGTGATGTCCAATTTGTTATATATTTTGTCACTTATGCTTTTGGTGTTATATCTACGAATCCATTGCCTAACCCAGTGCCAGGAATATTTACTTCTGAATTTTCTTCTATGGGTTTTATATTTTTAGTTCTTAAATTTAGGCCTTTTATCCATTCTGAGTTAATATTTGTCTATATTGTGAGAGAGGAGTTCTTTTTTCTTTTTTCATGTAGATATGCACTTGTCCTAGAAACATTTGTTGGAAAAAGTACTTTTCCTTTATTTGAATTTACAATTCTTTGAATTGACTATTATGGTTTCTTGAATTTCTACATGATTTTAAGATCAGCCTGTCAATTTCAAAACAAAACAAAACTCCAGTTGGGACTTTTATGGGGAATAAGTTGAATTTATAGATCAAATTGTAGAGTATGGCCATCTTAATAGTATTTTGTTTTCCAATCCATGAAAATGGGCTATCCTTCCATTCATTTAGGCCATCTTTAATTTCTTTCCTTAATATTTTTAAAATTTTTTACAGTACAATTTTTATACTTGCTTTCCTACATTTATTCCAAAATATTTTATTCTTTTTGATACTATTGTCAGTTGATTTTTAATTTATTTTTGTCTTAGGATTTTGCATTGGTAGGTATACAAGTTGGTGGGTATAGATGTTCAACTAATATTTGTATATTGTTCTCTTATCCCATAGATTTGCCAAACCCATTTATTATTGTTAGTAATTTTTTGTGGATTCATTAAAATTTCTATATATAAGATCATGTCATCTACAAATAGTGAGAGTTTCACGTCTTCCTTTCTAGTCTGGATGCCTTTTATTTCATTTCCTTGCTTCTTTCCCTTTCTATAACCTGTAGTACAGTGTTGAATAGAATCAACAAGAACAGACATCTGTGTATTGTTTCTGGTCTTGGGGAGAAAGAATTTAGTTTTTCACCATTAAGTATCATGTCAGCTGCTCTCTTTTTTTTTTTTTTTTTAATAGATGTCTTTTATATTAGATTTCTATGGCTGCTATAACAAGTTACCACACACTGTGGTATGTATTCTATCACAGATCTGGAGGCCAGAAGTCTAAAATCAAATTATGAACAGGGCCATGCCACCTCCAGAGGTGCTAGGGAAATTCCTTTCCTTTCCTTTTTCAGCCTTTGGTGCCTGTCAGTATTCCTGGAGTTGTGGATGAATTTTTCTATTGTCTGCCTCCACATTATATTACCTGATCCTCTTTTCTGTGTGTGTCTTTTAGAAGGACACTTGTCATTGGAGTAAGGTTAGCTGCATAATCCACAATGATCTCATCTCAGAATCCTTAATTACATTTGCAAAGACACTTCCTCCAAATAAGTTAACATTCATAGGTTCTAGGGATTGAAACATGCATTTATCTTTTGGGTTGGAGTACCATTCAGCCTTTATCAGAACTTCCTTTCTGTTCCTATTTTTTGGAATGTTGTTACCATGAAGGGGTATTAGATTTTATCAAAAACTTCTCCTATATCTATTGAGATTAATTTTTTTCTTTATTAATATGGTATGTAACATTGATTTTCAGATATTAAGCCAATTATGAATTCTTGGGATAAACTCCACTTGGTCATGCTGTATAATCCTTTTTATATATTACTGGTTTTGGTTTGCTAGTATTTTGTGCAGGATTTTTGTGTCTTCCTTTTAAAGGAAGAGTAGTCTGTAATTTTCTTGTGATTTGATGGTATCAGTATCAGACCCATATTTTCTCATACAATGAGGTGGACACTATACCATCCTATTTTATATTTTTGAAGAGTTTGTGAGGAATTTACATTACTCTTCTTTAAATATTTGTTAGAATTAACCAGTGAAGTCATCTGGCCGCCGCCTTCTTTTTTTTTTCTTTAAGGAAAATTTTAAATTCTTAATTCACTCTCTTTATTTATTATAGGTCTATTCAGATTTTCTATTTCTTCTTGTCTCAATTTTGATAGTTTCTATCTTTTGAGGACTTTGTTTATTTCATATTGTTTGTATATAGTTGTTTAGTATTGTATTATAATTTGACTTATTTCTGTTAGGTTGGTAGTCATATGCTTTCTTTCATTCTTGATTTTATTTTATTTTTAAAAAGATTTTATTAATTTATTTGAGATAGAGAAAGCAAGAGCGAGTGAGTATGAGCCAGGAGGAGGGGCAAAAGGAGAGGGTAAAGCAGATTCCCTGATGAGCAGAGAGTCTGACCTGGGCTCAATTCCAGGATCCAAGATCATGACCTGAGCCAAAGGCAGATGCTTAGCCAACTGAACCACCCAGGTCCCCTCATTCTTGATTTTAATAATTTGAGTTTTCTGTCTCCTTTTATTCTTGTTCAGTATACCTAAGAGTTTGTCAATTTTTTTTTTTTTTTTTTTTTTTGTCTTTTAAAAGAAAGAACTTTTGGCTTCATTGATTCTATTGTTTTTCATCTATTTTATATTATTTCCTGTTCTAATTTTTATTATTTTAAAATTCTTTTTGGTGTAGGCTTGGTTTGCCCTTTTGTCCAGTCTCTTATAGTTGAAGTTTAAGTTATGGTATGGAATTCTCATTTTTTCTTTAAATACGTATCTCTGCAAATATAGATTTCCCTCTAAAGTATTGCTTTTGGTGTATTCCATGTGTGTCTTTGTTTTCATTTTCATTCATCTCAAAGTGTTTTTTAAAATGCTTTTGATTTTTTTCTTTGACCCATTTGTTATTTTAGAGTTTTTGTTTCATTTCCACATATTTGTGGTTTTCCCAAATAACTTTTTTTGTTTTAATTATTTTAATTTCAGTGTAGTTAACATTCAGTGTTATATTAGTTTCAGGTGTACAGTATAGTCATTCAGCAATTTCATACATCATCTAGTGCTCATCACTACAAGTACACTCCCTCATTCCCATCATCTATTTAATCCATCCCATCACACCTTCCCCTGTGGTAACCAGCAGTTTGTTCTCTATAGTTAAGGGTATGTTTCTTGGTTTGTCCCTTTCTCTTTCCCTCTTTTTTCTTTGCTTGTTTTGTTTCTTAAATTCCACATATGAGTGGAATCATATGATATTCGTTTTTCTCTGACTGACATTTCACTTAGCACTATACTCTGTAGCTCTATCAATGTCATTGCAAATGGCAAGATTTTATTCTTTTTTATGGCTGAATAATAGTCCACTATATATATATATATGTATATATACATATATATATATATAATCTCTCTCACATCTTTATCTATTCATCCATTAATAGACACTTGGGTGGCTTGCATAATTTGGCTATTGTATCCTAAACAATTTCTGTTATTTGTTTTTAATATAATTCCATTGTGGTCAGAGAGCATACTTTGTATGATTATAACACTTCCGAATTTATTTAGGCTTATTTTATGACCTAGCATTTGGTCAGTCCTAGAGAAATGTTACATGTGTGCTTGCAAAGAATGTGTATATTGATGTTGTTGGCTACAGTGTTCTACATACGTCTGTAAGGGCTAGTTGGTTTGTGGCATTATTCAGGTATTCTGTTTCCATGTTTATCATAGAATTCATTCCATTTTTGAAAGTGAATTTTGAAGTTTGCTGCTATTAATGATTTATCTATATCTCTTTTCTGCACATTTTGCCTCATTTTTGGGGGGGTTCTGTTGTAACGTCATATACATTTATAATTGCTGTATCTTCTTGATGGACTGATCCTTTTATCACTGTGAAATACTACTATTGAAGTCTTGGAATTTTTTTAAAATTTTTTTATTTTTTATAAACATATAATATTTTTATCCCCAGGGGTACAGGTCTGTGAATCGCCAGGTTTACACACTTCACAGCACTCACCAAAGCACATACCCTCCCCAATGTCCAAAACCCCACCCCCCTTTTCCCAACCCCCCTATCCCCAGCAACACTCAGTTTGTTTTGTGAGATTGAGAGTCACTTATGGTTTGTCTGGAATTTTTTTTTTTAATGTCTATTCTGTTTGATGTTATTATACTATATATTACTCCATTATACTATATATTATTCCAGCTTTCTTATGTTTATTGTCTGCATATCTTTTAAAAATCCTTTTCTTAATATATTTGTACCCCTCAATCTAAAATATGTCTCCTAGAGAGAGCACATAGTTGGTACCAGTTTTTTTTTTAATCCTGTCTCACTCATAATCTCTGCCTTTTATTTGTATATTTAATAACTTTAATGTTATTTTTTATATAGTTGAATTTGTCTGTCATTTTAATTTTTTAAATCTCATTTGTTATTGTAGATAATGCTTCTTGTTACTCTTTTTTATTGCTCTTTTTGTATTGAGTAAATATTTTCCAGTGTAACAGTTTAATGCTTTTATTTTTTTTAAATACAGTCATTTTAGTTACTTCTTTACTGTTGGTTCTAGGGCTTATCATATATATCTTAACTTACCAGAATATACTTCCAACTTACCCTAACTTAACTCCAGTGAAATATAAAAATGTTGTTCTTATAGATCTCTATTCCCTTTTTCATCTTTTTTTGCACTATTATAATTATATGTAATATCTGTGTTTGTTGTAAGCTCAAAAATATATTGTTACTATGCTGACTTTATGCAATTTTTGCCTCCCAGAGAGAGAGAAAGAAGAGGAAATATAAATTTGTTTTGGATATTTTTGCGTGCTGCTTTTTCATTTGTTCCTGTTGATATGCATTACTATTTGGCATCTTCAACAGAATTTTGCTTTCATCTGTCACTTTGTGTGTTATTGTCAAATATATTGTACTTTTTAATGTTACAGATCCAACAATACATGTGTTGTTTTGTAATAATTATTTATCAAATGTATTAGGAAAAGAAAGGAGAAGAAATATGCATTTATACTTTGTTTTATAATTACATAATTGCCTTTTCTAGAACTCTGGATTGAAATGACTGATCTAAGACTGGAGAACTTCCTTTAATATCTTATAAAGCAGATATTCTACCAATAAATTTATAATTTTTATTCATCTGGTAATGTGTTTATCTGGGTTATTTTTTTTCCAGCTTTCTTGAACTTCAATTGACAGATAAATATTGTATATATTTAAGGTTTATATGTGATGTTTTGATATACATACACAGTGGGAAATGATTACCATAGTCAAACTAATTAACATATTCATTATCTTACATAGTTCACCCCCCCTTTTTTTGGCTGTGTGTGGCGAGAATACTTATGATGCTCTGTCAGCAAATTTCAAGTATACAAGGCAGTCTTATTAACTGTAGTAACCATGCTGTACATTAGATTTCCAGAGCTTATGTATTCTGCATAATTGAAACTTTGTGTGCTTTGACCTATGCCTCTCCTTTTCCCCCATTCTTAGGCCTTGCAAGTCACCATTTTACTCTCTGCTTTTTTGAGTTTGACTCTTAGATTCCACGTAAAGTGAGATCATGTAATTATTTGTCTTTCTGTGTCTGGCTTATTTCACTTAGCATAATATTGTCCAGATTCATCTATGTTGTTGTAAATGTCAGGATTTCTTCCTTTTAAAAAGCTGAATAATACTACACATATTTATATAATACTAATACTAATACTACACATATTTATATTTATATTTAATTTTCTTTATTCATTCATTCATTGATAAACACTTAAGTTGTTTCCATATCTTGGCTACTATGAATAATACTTCAGTGAACATGAGAATGAAGAGATATTTTTAAGATACTGATTTCATTTCCTTTGGACATATACCCAGAAGTGGGATTGCTGAATAGTACGATAGCTCTTGGTAGTTTTATTTTTAATTTTTTGAGTAGGGTCTATAATGTTTTCCAAATTGATTGTACCAATTTACTTTCTCACCAACAGTGTACAAAGTTTCCTTTTACTCCACATCCTCATCAACACTTATTTCTTATCTTTTCAATTATAGCTATTCTAACAGGTATGAGGTGATATCTCATTTTTTTTTTTTTCCATTCCCTGATGATTAGGGATGTTAAGTGCTTTTTCATTTACCTGATGACAATCTATATGTCTTCTTTGGAAAAGTATTTGTTCATATCGTCTGTGAATTGTTTAATTGGATTGTTCTTTTTTATTGATTTTTGTCAGTATTTTTAATATTTTGGATATTCTATTCTCCATTCTGCAAAGCTAGGTCCAATGCTGAGGGCTTCCCATTTTTTCACTCGGGCAGTGCCTGAAGTGTGCAGGGGTATTTATCTTCTACCAGTGCAACAGAGTTGACCCAGCTGTCTGTGTATGCTCATGAACCATCTGCAGGAGCACGAGTGTGCTACATGAGGAGGGATTTATGGGTTGTTGGGGGCATATTTGTGCTATTTGGGGTAAGTTTGCAGGTGATGTATCCTATGAAGTTCATGGGTAGGCCTCTTGTAAGAGTTTATGAAGTGGTTAGTAGAAATGTTGAGTCTTTGTTGAGTTCTGTGCCCCAGTTGCTGTGAGCACCCTTTTTCTTACTCTGCCAATCTTCTTATCTTTCTGGATGGGATAAGAAAGAAGTGTTCCTCTTGGGCATAATCCCTCTTGGCTGTGGAAGCCAGATACATACTATATTCTCCCATGGGAGTAATTGTAGGTTGAAGGGGTTTCTCTTGGGAGTGAGCAGTGTTGTCTTGGGGAGAGGTGATGTGGTAATGTTCTTCCTACCCTCCTTGACACTCCTATTCTTGGAATTTTTGCTCCAATGGTCCTGGGATTTCTGCGCTCCCATAAAGGTACTTTTATCCCTCCATAGTTGATAAAATCTGTTTCTATGGGAGGATGAGGTCAGAAAACTCTTATTCCATCATCATATGTCCCTCCCTGTATTTTGATTTTTTTTTCATTCAGCACTTTGCATATGTCATTTCACTGCATTTTGACCTTTATTATTTCTAGTGTAAAGTCAGTTGTTTGTCCTATTGGTGTTCTCTTGTATGCAAAAAAATCCTCTTTCTTGCTGCTTTTAATATTTTCTCTTTCTCTGTAGTCTACAACGTTTTTACTATTTTATGTCTGAATGTGGTTCTTCCTGTGTTTTTTCCTCCTGTAGTTCATTGAGCTACTTGAATGTGTATATTAATGTTTTTCATCAAATTTAGGAAGTTGTCACACATTATTTCTTGAAAATTTTTTACCACTTTACCCTCTGTGCTAGAATTTTCAGTAAAAGTGTGTTGTTGCTGTTAATGGTGTTATGCATTTCTTACAGGCTTTGTTCATTTTCTTTTCTTATTCTTCAGATAGCAGAATCTCTGTTTTTCTGTCTTCTACGTCAATGATTTTTTCCTTCTTTTTAAAAGTGTTTTTTTTTTTTTAAAGATTTTATTTATTTATTTGACAGAAATCACAAGTAGCAGAGAGGCAGGCAGAGAGAGAGAGGGAAGCAGGCTCCCCGCTGAGCAGAGAGCCTGATGCAGGGCTTGATCCCAGGACCCTCAGATCATGACCTGTGCTGAAGGCAGAGGCTTTAACCCACTGAGCCACCCAGGCACCCCGATTTTTTTCTTCTTGTTGAAATTTACTATTAGGTTTCTGTCATAAATGTAAAAATTTCAGTTCTTATACTTTTGAATTCTAGATTTGGGTAACTTCTGTATCTTTTGTTTTATATTTGATATGACATTTTAAATTTTTCTTTACTTCTTTAAACCTGTTTTCTTTAAGACTGAACATTTATAATAGCTGCTTTGAAGTTTTTTTTGCTTCATCTGACATCTGGGTTCTCTCAAAGGCATTTCCGTTGCCTGCTTTTCTCCCTGTGTATAGGTTACTCTTTCCTGTTTTGTTGCATGCCATAGTTTCCCCTGAACACTGAACATTTTAGAGAACATGTTGTAGCAATTCTGGATCCTGGTTTTTCCTCCTTTTCTGGAAGTGTTGTAGTTTTACTTATGTAGTGTCTTTGATGAACTGTTTTAGTGAAGTCATTTTCTTCCTCCAGTAGATCCTCTGATGTTGCTCCTTAGAATAAGCAGCCTGAGGATGCGCAAAACCCCCCCAGATGACAGGAGTGTTAGCGGGGCTTTCTGACTTTTCCCTCTGACTTCTGTGGGAAGCTATCTGATTGCATTACAACTACCTGCAAGCACCACTAGTTGCTGACTGTGGGTGAATTATTCTCAGCAATACTCTGGGGGTGTAAATTGCTCCTTAGTCTGAATTCAATTTCAGCCCTTTTTCAGGCATGGTCTTTTGAGACCAGTCTTAGAGATTTTGACTCTACTATGGCTCTTACTAGCTGTCTTTTCCCCTGCTTTTCTCTGGTGAACTCCTCTCTATTCTGTTTTAGCTGATTGCTCTCAGGGAGTTGCCAACTGTCTCTTAATTGCTTACAGTGGAAACCTCCATTGTTTTTGAGAGTGCCCTTAGAGCTTGAAGTTTCCCACCTTTTATTACAAATAAACTCAGTTCTCTTGGGACATCTGTGGCGCTCTCTTTTTCTTCGCCTGCGTCTCCCTGGTGTGGGATGGGGTGAGACTCTGTGCCACTACTTTGGAATTGTAGGTGTGGTTAGTAGTCTGTTCCTCCTGGAGTGATTCCACTGTGTTCTGTGCAGGAAGTAGATGGGGGACAGTAACCTTTGCTCTTCTCAGCTTGCATAGAACTTCTGCCTATGACTCATATGGGGTGAAGATTTCTTGGCCCTCTTAGCCTGCTACGCCTGAGTGTACAGCTTACAGCATATGAATGGGGACTAGGTCAAGGATGAACATTCAGACCTCTCATGTATTTCTGGAGTAGAGATTTTGTTACCCAGAACTGGGGGCCATGAGAAGTATTGGCTGTCTGCTGTTCCTGGTTAGATATCAGTGGCCTGGACTAGGAGGTGAGGAATGAAGGAGCTGTCTGTTCTCAGCTTTACCCACCTGGAGTTGAACTTCCTCCTTGCTGAACTAGTTGTGTGTGTGTGGTGGAAGAGGGTGCTGTTATGGGGAAGGATGGGAGTAGATAGTGGGTTAAGTATTATGGATTCCTGCTGTTCTTACTGAAATTTCGTAGGCATTCTTGAGTAAATATTTATTTATTTATTGACAAATAACAATTATTTGTTGTTGCTCTTACTAAATTTTTCTGAGAAATTAAATGCCGTTTTTTTTGTAATTTTTACCAATTATAGTTCTCTCCCTATAGAATTTGTGGGACTCCTTATCTTGCTGTTATGGAAGTCAGCTCCATATTCTTTAAGCATTAATTGCTATAGGTTTTTGAGATATATACTATACATATCTTACTCATTATACTGTATGTACTGGGTTTACATTCTGATTCTTTTTTAGTAGCACTGCTTTATTTGGAATACTTACGAAATATTGATTCATATTGAGTCATGCAGTTTATTAGATTTCAATACATCAAGGTGAAATATAATTATGAGCATATATGTATAGTACTTTCAGTTATACTTCAATTAATTAAAAATGTTTATATTAATTTGATGTTTCTTAAAAATACATTATGATTTTACACAATATGGATCTATCTCAAAAATAATCTTAAGCAAAATAATGTGTATACAAATGGATACAGGCTATATGATTCTATTTTATAAAGTACAGCAACAATACAAATAGAACAAACAATCCTAAGCTTGGTATGGAACCACAAAAGAATCAGAACAGTGCTAATCTTTTAAAAAAATATCTCAGTACTCTTTACACAGTTATGTTCATCTTGTGAAATTTCATTGAATTTTAGACATGTGCATCTTTATGTATGTTATATTTAAATAAAAATTAAATGGTGTATTATGGGATCCATGTGAATTATTAGTTTTAACTGAATACAGTTCAGAGTAAATTTATTATATTAAACTTTCTATTTACTTTTGTATTTAAAACTTATGGTACTTTGGTCCTCTAGTGTTAAGGACGGACACTTGTTTGCTACTTTTATAAATGAAATAAAAGTTCAAAATACAAATTATAAAATCATGAACAATTATGTTTAATATTGTGTTTCCTCAGAACATTTGAAGAAACTGTGAATCTCAAAATATTTTAAAAATATTGAAATTTAGAGGACATGTATGAATTGTTAAAAAATAAAGCATGTTATTTTCATAATTTGAAGGAAAATTCTATATGCAAGTTAGACCCTTTATAAAATATATATAAAATCAGGGAGGTCTTTTTATCCTTTGTAATACATTTTCAAATTTTATCCTGTAGGACTATTTTGAAAGAAAGTGGGTTTGCCAGATACCTTCATTCAGCTGTTCTTATCAATGGAGCTATGCTTATTTTTGGAGGAAATACCCATAATGACACTTCCTTGAGTAACGGTGCAAAATGTTTTTCTGCCGATTTCCTGGCATATGACATAGGTATGTATCTGTTAGGATTGTACAAAGTAGGAAATACCAGAAATTTGTCATATAGAGATTCTCAAATACATTAATTGACAGAATGTGTATATGTCATTTTAGAGATAAATTCAGTGACAGATTATGAATGGAATTCTCTCTAATTTCAGCACAATAGTAGTATAGGGCCAGGAGAACAGACACTATAGGTTTAAGCATCCTTTTTGAGGGCTTTTGTATATTGTATCCCTGTGTGAGCCCTTTATCAGTCTATTATGTTGCCTTATTAGTTTTGATAATAGACAGATATGGGGCTCTGTCAAATTATATAAATTACAAGTAGTAGGAATGCAAATATTTTAGGGTTAGTGTGTATGAGCAAAGATGCATTTAAATTAAACACGGAGTTATAGTTCCTTTGTGTAGGAAGATGATAGAAGTAAAGAGAGGAGTATAGAGACAGTAGAGCTAAGGAAATAAGATTTGGGGACAAAATGGAAACCCAGAACATACCTGGGAATGGAAGTAACCAAATAAGAATATTTTTCAGAGAGCCAGAAGTACAGTGTATTTATATATTTTCTTAATTTTGTTTATGCTATCTATAGTCCTTTAATTTCTAAACATTAAATGAGTATATTTTTTGAAATACTAAATATAGCTACCCCGTGGACCAGTATAGTGAAAATACTTCTTCTCTTTGTGTCATTTTATAGATGAAGATTACTTGATATTTAAAATATATTTAACAGTAGTTCCGAACTTAATTGATGGTGTAAAGTAATATGCCAATTTTAAGCTATTATGAAACTTCCTGATAAATAAAAATAAAAAATAAACTAAAGAATAACACACTTAATGGATTTAAGAGATATAGTTTCGCTCTTAAACATCATAAACGCACATAGTCTACTTTGAAAAATTATTTCAAGTGGTGGCATATAAAAAATTATGCCTATTAGTAAGGACTTTGGTTTTTATATTGTTATACATTTGGAAGGAAATTCCTAGTGATAAAATTAAGCATACTTTTTGATTCTAAGCTGTGAGTATCTGTCTGTGATTAATCATTATAAAGAATCCACTGCCTTTAGGATTTTTAGATACTAAATAATTAAATCTTTACCTTTTTGGACTAATAATTTGAAGTGATAATTCATTATCAAAATTGGATTGTCTTGGTTTATAAATTAGTGCTGAGATCCTGAAAAATGGATTAGATGATGTTCTGAATCTAGGCTCCTTTTTATGATCTGTCATTGCCAGGCTGAGGCTGCCAACATATTTTTTTGGTTGTGATGAGACAGTAAGCTTATTTCTCTGGAGGTAGATGAAGGGATTTTGTTTCATTTCATTTTTTCTTTTATGAATAAAAACTGAGAAAAGTGTAGAATTTGTTATTATTGTTAAAAACCTATGAAGTGAGATTTTGGACTTTTTCAGAAGATTCTTCAAGGAGTTACCACCTACTTTGTATACTTTAATGAAGGAGTTAATGTTGAGGTATTTTGTAGCTAACATATTGGGAAATTAATTTTATTCCTTCCATATTGTTCAAGATTATTATATCTTAGGGTTTATGTATCAGAAAAGCTTATCCATGTGAAAAATAATAGAGGTATTAGATTAGTTTGAAAGAGATCCGATTATCATTTTTCTAATTACTATTTGTTAAGTGTTTCTAAGGATTAGATAGTATGCTAAGGACTTTATATACAATATCTTAACCTCTCTAATAATTTTGTAACAAGGTGTTAATAAACTCATTTCTGGAATAGTAAGCCCAAAACCATGCAGGTGGTAAGTGGTACATCCAGCTTTTGTAACTCCTAAAACTTACATAGTCTTTCTACTTGAGTATCTTGTGCTGCTGTTTGGTTGGATCCATTTTATATTCTAATTTTGTAACAGATTATCAGACACTTATATTTAATAATGTTTTTTAATGCTGTGGAAAGATAGAAACAAATACCAGTTTCGTTTTTCAAGCAAATTGTTCAGATGGGAGAGAGAATAACATTTTAAGCAGTTTTTACACTTAAATATAACATTAACAATTAACAACAAAATATTAACAATATTAACAAAACCTAAAACAACCATATAATTCAACATAGGATAAAAGTGTTCTGTTTTATCTAATTTAATTATTTTTGTGCAGTTCCCAATAAAGCTGTCCCCCCAAATCTGTTTTTATTCTCTTGAATTTGTGGCATCAAATGTTGGAATGTTTTCCTGGGAAAAATATTTTTTATATTTCATAAAATGTTTTCTAAAATAGTTGTTTTCCTTATGGAGTATATTTTATGGAAATAAAATACAACCATTGCATAATGAACCAACTGGAAAATAGATCTGTTTTGAAAAAAAGGTCATCTTGCTAATTTTTCTCTTTAGTACATTATCCTTGGACTTTTATGGCATATTTAACTGGAGTGCACCTGAGGAGTTAGCTGATTGTATTGTGTTTTATGATGTTTAAATAAATAGGAATATTTGTGCCAATACGTTGCTCTAAAAAGTACTATTTCAACCTTAATTGCCATAGTAAATTTTACATGGTGAATATTGTTAATCTTTGAGGACATAACCTTGACTTCACAGTTCTCATTGTTACACTATAGATGATAGATGTGGAAGGCACATGGCAGTGATTTTTTAACATGGCTGTACCTTGGCATCCCCCTTGAAGATTATAGGGAAGAACTTAGATCTGTATAAACTGATTCTCTTAGATTAGGCACTGGGCATCTGTATTTTAAAAAAGCAACTCTAGTGCAATTGGTAATAGACCCAGGGCTGGTGAATGAGACTGAATCAACTCTAATGTAGAATGATATATTACTTAACGATCTTGTTTATAAATCTAGCTTGAGATCAGATAACTTTGTTATTTTTTTGTTATTGTTAGTGGTAGTATTACTGCTTTCAGAAAGCCCCCATGACACTTTATTCAAGATTAAAATGATCTTTGTGGTAAAGATAACCTTCGGCTAAAGATGTAATGGAAAAACATGCCTCATGTTCATCTCCTGTTATTAGACATTTATACTCTGAAATTATTTGGCTGTGTGAAGTATGCATTGTCATAAGTTAGTTTTCTAGGGTTAGAAGGAAAAAGGGTATCAGGTTGTTAGTTTTTTTTCACATCTCTAAAGTATCTCTAAGTAGTTTGAGGATTTCAGCATTTACAAATGAGAGATTGTCCTGAATTGAAACAGAAATTAATAATGAACTGAATTTTGAGACATTATTTCAGAATCATAAAATGAAGAGCTATTACAAGAATGTTTGGTAGGCCTAACATAGAATTATGACCCTTTAAATATAAATGGTAGTCATTCTTTTCTAGTAAGAAAATTTGCCCAGTGGTTAAGAGGATGTATAGAATTCTGAACAAGATGAAGGACAACTCAGAGATACAGGGATCATATATCTTTTTCTTTAGAAAGATAGTAGAAACACCAAAGTGTGATTTACTGAATTAGACTAAAGTAAGATTTATATTAGAAATACATCTTGCAGAAAGTAGATATATTGAAACTGAAATGGAAAATCAGATCAAAATAATAAGATCAAATCAGATCAAAATAACAAGAGTTCTAAAATTTTTTTTATTTCTGGGCGCCTGGGTGGCTCAGTGGGTTAAGACTGCCTTCGGCTCAAGTCATGATCTCAGAGTCCTGGGATCAAGTCCCGCATTGGGCTCTCTGCTCGGCAGGGAGCCTGCTTCCTCGTCTTTCTCTCTCTGCCTGCCTCTCTGCCTACTTGTGATCTCTCTCTGTCAAATAAATAAATAAACAAATAAAAATTTAAAGAAAATTTTTCAAGATTAATTTATTCATTTGAGAGAGAAAGAGAGCACTCAGGAGGAGGACCAGAGGGAATAGAATCTTGAACAGATCCCCCATCTCCAAGTGCAGAGCCCCACATGAGGCTCAACCCAGTACTCTGAGATCATGATCTGAGCCACAGTCAAGAGTTAGAAACTTAACTGAGCCAGCAAGGCACCCCAATTTTATTTTTTTTTTAAGTGAGCTCTACATTCAATCTGGAGTTTGAACTTAGAACCCTGAGATCAAGAGTTGTGTGCTCTACGAAGTGAGCAAGCCAGGTGCTCTAATAATAAGAGTTTTTAAACTAAATTTCTTGAACATGACAGTTTTACTTATGACATTAATTTCTTGGTAGGTGATTATTTGAAAACAAATTCAGTAAAGAGAACTTAAAAGTAATTTCATATTTTCAGAAGCAGTGTTATTTTAATTGGCAATGTGTAGTAATATGTACAGTTAACCACACTGTTAAAACACAGTGAAGTTGTAGTTCACCATACCATTAAAAATCACTTGACTGGTTTATGAGCTTAGCACGCATATTTTTGTACACTCCTATAGAATGTATGTGTGTGTGTGTGTGTATATGTTCAATGTATATAATTTTACAAGATATATAATTTCATTAAAAATCATTTAAATAAAACATCTAATTATTTAATTTTTTTTAAATTTTTTTATTTTTTATAAACATATATTTTTATCCCCAGGGGTACAGGTCTGTGAATCGCCAGGTTTACACACTTCACAGCACTCACCAAAGCACATACCCTCCCCAATGTCCATAACCCCATCCCCCTTCTCCCAACCCCCCTCCCCCCAGCAACCCTCAGTTTGTTTTGTGAGATTAAGAGTCACTTATGGTTTGTCTCCCTCCCAATCCCATCTTGATTCATTGATTCTTCTCCTACCCACTTAAGCCCCCATGTTGCATCACCACTTCCTCATATCAGGGAGATCATATGATAGTTGTCTTTCTCTGCTTGACTTATTTCGCTAAGCATGATACGCTCTAGTTCCATCCATGTTGTCGCAAATGGCAAGATTTCATTTCTTTTGATGGCTGCATAGTATTCCATTGTGTATATATACCACATGTTCTTGATCCATTCATCTGTTGATGGACATCTAGGTTCTTTCCATAGTTTGGCTATTGTGGACATTGCTGCTATAAACATTCGGGTGCACGTGCCCCTTTGGATCACCATGTTTGTATCTTTAGGGTTAATACCCAGTAGTGCAATTGCTGGGTCATAGGGCAGTTCTATTTTCAACATTTTGAGGAACCTCCATGCTGTTTTCCAGAGTGGTTGCACCAGCTTGCATTCCCACCAACAGTGTAGGAGGGTTCCCCTTTCTCCGCATCCTCGCCAGCATCTGTCATTTCCTGACTTGTTGATTTTAGCCATTCTGACTGGTGTGAGGTGATATCTCATTGTGGTTTTGATTTGTATTTCCCTGATGCCAAGTGATATGGAGCACTTTTTCACGTGTCTGTTGGCCATCTGGATGTCTTCTTTGCAGAAATGTCTGTTCATGTCCTCTGCCCATTTCTTGATTGGATTATTTGTTCTTTGGGTGTTGAGTTTGCTAAGTTCTTTATAGATTCTTAGCCTCTTTGGTTAGGTTTATTCCTAGGTATCTTATGTTTTGGGGTGTAATTGTAAATGGGATAGACTCCTTAATTACTCTTTCGTCTGTCTTGTTGTTGGTGTAGAGAAATGCAACTGATTTCTGTGCATTGATTTTATATCCTGACACTTTACTGAATTCCTGTACAAGTTCTAGCAGTTTTGGAGTGGAGTCTTTTGGGTTTTCCACATATGGTATCATATCATCTGCGAAGAGTGATAGTTTGACTTCTTCTTTGCTGATTTGGATGCCTTTAATTGCCTTTTGTTGTCTGATTGCTGAGGCTAGGACCTCTAGTACTATGTTGAATAGCAGTGGTGATAATGGACATCCCTGCCGTGTTCCTGACCTTAGCGGAAAAGCTTTAATTTTTTCTCCATTGAGAATATTTGCAGTGGGTTTTTCATAGATGGCTTTGATGATATTGAGGTATGTGCCTCTATCCCTACACTTTGAAGAGTTTTGATCAGGAAGGGATGCTGTACTTTGTCAAATGCTTTTTCAGCATCTATTGAGAGTATACTATGGTTCTTGTTCTTTCTTTTATTGATGTGTTGTATCACATTGACTGATTTGCGGATGTTGAACCAACCTTGCAGCTCTGGAATAAATCCCACTTGGTTGTGGTGAATAATCCTTTTAATGTACTGTTGAATCCTATTGGCTAGTATTTTGGTGAGAATTTTCCCATCTGTTTTCATCAAGGATATTGGTCTATAGCTCTCTTTTTTGATGGGATCCTTGTCTGGTTTTGGGATCAAGGTGATGCTGGCCTCATAAAATGAGTTTGGAAGTTTTCCTTCCATTTCTATTTTTTGGAACAGTTTCAGGAGAATAGGAATTAGTTCTTTTTTAAATGTTTGGTAGAATTTCCCCGGGAAGCCGTCTGGCCCTGGGCTTTTGTTTGTTTGGAGATTTTTAATGACTGTTTCAATCTCCTTACTGGTTATGGGTCTGTTCAGGCTTTCTATTTCTTCCTGGTTCAGTTGTGGTAGTTTATATGTTTCTAGGAATGCATCCATTTCTTCCAGATTGTCAAATTTGTTGGCGTAGAGTTGCTCATAGTATGTTCTTATAATAGTTTGTATTTCTTTGGTGTTAGTTGTGATCTCTCCTCTTTCATTCATGATTTTATTTATTTGGGTCCTTTCTCTTTTCTTTTTGATAAGTCGGGCCAGGGGTTTATCAATTTTATTAGTTCTTTCAAAGAACCAGCTCCTACTTTCGTTGATTTTTCCTATTGTTTTTTTTGTTTCTATTTCATTGATTTCTGTTCTGATCTTTATGATTTCTCTTTTCCTGCTGGGCTTAGGGTTTCTTTCTTGTTCTTTCTCCAGCTCCTTTAGGTGTAGGGTTAGTTTGTGTAATGACTGTTTGTTTGTGTACCTGAGACCTTTCTTGTTTCTTGAGAAAGGCTTGTACCGCTATATATTTTCCTCTCAGGACTGCCTTTGTTGTGTCCCACAGATTTTGAACCGTTGTATTTTCATTGTCATTTGTTTCCATGTTTTTTTTTTTCAATTCTTTAATTTCCCGGTTGACCCATTCATTCTTTAGAAGGATGCTGTTTAGTCTCCATGAATTTGGGTTCTTTCCAAACTTCCTCTTGTTTGGAGGAAGTTGTTTGCTCTGAGTTCTAGCTTCAGAGCATTGTGGTCTGAAATATGCAGGGATTAATCCCAATCTCTTGATACCGGTTGAGTTCTGATTTAGGACCGAGGATGTGATCTATTCTGGAGAATGTTCCATGTGCATTAGAGAAGAATGTGTATTCTCTTGCTTTGGGGTGAAATGTTCTGAATATATCTGTGATGTCCATCTGATCCAGTGTGTCGTTTAAGGCCTTTATTTCCTTGTTGATCTTTTGCTTGGATGATCTGTGCATTTCAGTAAGGGGAGTGTTAAAGTCCCCTACTATTATTGTATTATTGTTGATGTGTTTCTTTGATTTTTGTTATTAATTGGTTTATATAGTTGGCTGCTCCCACCTTGGGGGCATAGATATTTAGAATTGTTAGATCTTCTTATTGGACAGTCCCTTTGAGTATGATATAGTGTCCTTCCTCATCTTTTATTATAGTCTTTGGTTTAAAATCTAATTGATCTGATATAAGGATTGCCACTCCTGCTTTCTTCTGATGTCCATTAGCATGGTAAATTCTTTTCCACCCCCTCACTTTAAATCTGGAGGTGTCTTCGGGCTTAAAATGAGTTTCTTGGAGGCAACCTATAGATGGGTCTTGTTTTTTTATCCATTCTGATACCCTGTGTCTTTTGATTGGGGCATTTAGCCCATTAACATTCAGGGTAACTATTGAGAGATATGAATTTAGTGCCATTGTATTGCCTGTAAGGTGATTGTTACTGTATATTGTCTCTGTTCCTTACTGATCTACCACTTGTAGTCTCTCTCTTTGCTTAGAGGACCCCTTTCAATATTTCCTGTAGAGCTGGTTTGGTGTTTGCAAATTCTTTCAGTTTTTGTTTGTCCTGGAAGCTTTTAATCTCTCCTTCTATTTTCAATGATAGCCTAGCTCGATATAGTATTCTTGGCTGCATGTTTTTCTCGTTTAGTGCTCTGAAAATATCATGCCAGCTCTTTCTGGCCTGCCAGGTCTTTGTGGGTAAGTCAGCTGCCAATCTAATATTTTTACCATTGTATGTTACAGACTTCTTTTCCCAGGCTGCTTTCAGGATTTTTTCTTTGTCACTAAGACTTGTAAATTTTACTATTAGGTGACGGGGTGTGGGCCTATTCTTATTGATTTTGAGGGGCGTTCTCTGAACCTCCTGAATTTTGATGCTCGTTCCCTTTGCCATATTGGGGAAAATCTCCCCAATAATTCTCTCCAGTATAACTTCTGCTCCCCTCTCTCTTTCTTCTTCTGGAATCCCAATATTCTAATGTTGTTTTGTTTTATGGTTTCACTTATCTCTCGAATTCTCCCCTTGTGGTCCAGCAGCTGTTTGTCCCTCTTTTGCTCAGCTTCTTTATTCTCTGTCATTTGGTCTTCTATATCAATAATTCTTCCTTCTGCCTCATTTATCCTAGCAGTGAGAGCCTCCATTTTTGATTGCACCTCATTAATAGCTTTTTTGATTTCAACTTGGTTAGATTTTAGTTCTTTTATTTCTGCAGAAAGGGCTTTTATATCTCCCAAGAGGGTTTCTCTAATATCTTCCATGCCTTTTTCGAGTCTGGCTAGAACCTTGAGAATATTCATTCTGAACACTAGATCTGACATATTACCAATGTCTGTATTGATTAGGTCCCTAGCCTTTGGTACTGCCTCTTCTTCTTTTTTTTGTTGTGAATTTTTCCGCCTTGTCATTTTGTTCAGCTAAGAGTATATGAAGGAGCAAGTAAAATACTAAAATGGTGGCAATAACCCCAGGAAAATATGCTTTAACCAAATCAGAAGAGATCCCAAATCATGAGCGGGGAGAAAGGGAATAAAAAGAGGTTCAAAAGAAAGAAAGAAAAAAAAAGAAAAGAAAAAAGAAAAGAAAAGAATTTAAAAAAAGAAAACGAATAAAGAAAAATATAAAAAAGAAAAAATATATATATTAGATAAACTAGTTAAAAAACGTTAAAAAAGAAAAGGGTCAAAGTTAAAAAAATATTTAGCAGAAGATGAGAAAAAATTGAAAAAGAATAAAATTAAATTAACTGCAAGACTAAAAAAATCACTGGAAGAAAGCCATGAGTTCCATGCTTTGCTTTCTCCTCCTCTGGATTTCTGCTGCTCTCCTTGGTATTGAAACTGCACTCCTTGGTAGGTGAACTTGGTCTTGGCTGGATTTCTTGTTGATCTTCTGGGGGAGGGTCCTGGTGTAGTGATTCTCAAGTGTCTTTGCCCCAGGCGGAATTGCACAGCCCTTACTAGGGGCTGGGCTGTGTAATCCGGTCAGGTTTGCTTTCAGGAGCTTTTGTCCCTGAGCGCTTCGCTTTCCGTAGAGTTCTTTCAGAAAGTTCTTGTTTTTCTGTTTCCAGAATTGCTGTTCTTCTCTTCGATCTGCCGATGGATTTGCAGGTGTTTGCAATCTTTAGATAAACTATCTAGCTGATCTCCTGCTAGCTGAAGTAGTTTCAGCCTGCTACTTCTCTGCCATCTTGACTCCTCTAATTATTTAATTTTTTGAACACACCAGAAAAATTATAAAAATCCCAACCTACTTGCTCTTTATAATTATTTTCATTTTCTGGAGGTAATTTTTTTAGTTCCTCTGTTAATTAAAATTTCTCTATACCCTTTGTTAAGTTCTTAGGGTTCTTCTTCGGTGAAATCAGCACCCCTTGCCTGGTCACCTGAAAGAACCTGGTTGTTTCTCTTTGTCATCAGAAAAACTCTTAAAATTATTCACACATTTTTTTCACTGAATTTAGCAAACTGCTGTTTTTAGCTTTATTGTATTTTTTGCTCAAGGGGTCCTTTCTATAATATACTATTATATAGAAGAAATAGTATCTTCTTTTTTAAAAAGAGGCCAATAATTAAAGGAAAAAGTGACCTTTCATTTTGAGAAATGGGAGAACTAGAATTTGTTAAATGTTTCCTGTGGTGCTTGGCACTTATCACGTGCTTTATGATATAATGCATCATAACCTCTAATAACACCTATGTAGTATGTATGGTTATATTATTTATAGGGGAAGAAACTGATTTAGCATGGTTAAACCCAAAGTCACATAGGTCATAAGATGATCTATTTAGAATTTGAACCGAAGCCTAAGTTCAAATTTCTTTTGATTCTACCACTATGCTATGATAATGATTTTTTCTCTGATTTAACAGGAAAATATTTAAATGATCTTTAATTGGGGAAAGGGCATATAATATTTGCTAATGTGGCAAGTCACTCAAGAAAATTAGTTTTATTAGTAGATTTAGAGTTAATCAGATATTTAAGGCATATTTGAATTATATTGTACCTCCCCTCTCCCACAAATTAATCAGAGAATACTGATCTCAAGATAGGAACTCAAGGAAGAAGAAAAATGAAAAAAGAAAAACGAATAAATCTCTCTTTCTCTTAACAGATATACTAGCGTTTTGAGAGATTGTTTTGAATGCAAAAATTGCTGAATACAGATTCTTGTAATAAAATATAAAACTGAAAGAAAAGTTTTCAAATGTCTTAACAGAACCCCAGGGGAAGAAGGCACGGGGAAGCAGTCATGAATATAGAATATAAATTTTAAAATAAATTATTAGCAAATAGAACTTGACCGTGTTTCAAAAGTATAATAAACTCTGACCAAATAGGAGTTATTCTTAGAACTCATGTATGATTCATCATCAAGAAACCTATAAATATTTTTACATCAAGACTGTGTAGAAGCCAACAGGAAATATCATTGTATGTTAAAACTATAAAATCATTTCAATTAAGATTGAGAGTCGAATAGTGATACACATTTTTCCTGGCAGAGAGTAAGGAACTAAATAAATATAAATATTCATTGAGTGAATCATAGGGGACAGAATCCTGAGTAGAGCTGTGATGAGATCACCTAGGAAGAGTGTGCGCCGTTTACAGATTAGGAGACTTGGCCTAGTGGACAAAAAACCCACTGAAGCACTGTCACTTAAGGGACAAGTGGAAAAACATTTTGGCAACATCCATAAGTTTGGTTTTCTATTACAAAATGTACAAATCAATAATAGAAGTTTTTCTTTATATCCATCTAGTTTTGAGTTTTAAATATATAATATGTATATTGTTTTTAGTAATATTAGTAATATGAATACTGACTGACTTTTGAACTGGCATTTCAAGTGGGTTATTAAAAGAATCTTTAAAATATGTCCTTAAAGTAGTATAGATACATATTTTCATGAAAAATATGAATATTTTTAGAAAAATAGTAAAAATACTAAAAATTAGTAACCATTGACTATGCATTTTCCACCTGCACTATTTTTTGCATCATTGATGAAATAAACCAGTCTCTAATTTCAGCAAAAGTTCTTAATGTAATTGTGTGGCCCTTCATAAAGAGATAATTTGGGTTTGAGAGAATGCTACCTCTAATTTCTTGATTTTTTTTTTTAAGATTTTATTTATTTATTTGACAGACAGAGATCACAAGTAGGCAGAGAGACAGGCAGAGAGAGGAGGAAGCAGGCTCCCCGCTGAGCAGAGACCCCGATGTGGGGCTCGATCCCAGGATCCTGAGATCATCACCTGAGCCGAAGGCGGAGGCTTTAACCCATTGAGCCACCCAGGCACCTCTAATTTCTTGATGTTATGTGTATTGAATAAAATTTGTAAATTAATATTTAGTACCTTGCAGTATAAGTGTTTTTTAAAATCTGTATTTCAGAGAGTATATTTTAGTTTGGTCATTAATCCTGTGTTGTTTTTCTGTTGTCCTGGAATGGTGTTTTTGTCAGTTTTCATGGTGTTAGTAGGCTGTGGGGTTTTGCTCTCATTTGTGTAACCTTGAAATGTTTGTTAGGTGATAATGACCTGAGTGCTTTGGAAATATATTGTCTTCTTGGCAAGAAATACAATTATAGATTATAGTTAGATTAATTATAAACAGACTTTTCAATGTAATAATGGGAATAGACTATATGTAAACAAAGTATATTAGTTTAATATTGAGCTTTAAGGCATTTGATAACTTCTACATGTTATAGGAAAACTAATCTGTGTTTTATAATGAATCCTGGTCAAGAATGTGAAAATTCAGCAACAGAATTTATCTAGCTCAACCTTCTGTTTTGTAGCTATTGAAGAAACAAGAAGGTATAAGTAGAAAGCCTATTTGTAACAACGGCTCTTATCCTTTTCTTTTCTTATTCTGTTGAAAAATCCTGGCATGTTGGGCAAATATCAGCAAGGATCAAAAAGTGTCTATATCCGCAAAAGTTGCTTACCTCAACAAGCTTTTCATAAGCTTGCAACTTAAATTCTGTTCTTCCTAAACTGAGGTTTTTTTTTTTTTTTAATTTTATTGATTTATTTGAGAGAGAAAGCGCACAGGCGTGGGGAAGGGCAGAGGGAGAAGGGGAAGCAGACTCCCTGCCGAGTGGGGAGCCCAACATGGGGCTTGATCACCAGGCCCTGGGGTCATGACCTGAGCCAAAGGCAGATGCTTAACCAAATGAGCCATCCAGGCATCCCATTTTCTAAATAGTTTCATGAATGAAAACAATTTGCGAGCAATTCTAAGAAACTGCAGAGGAACCTCACTCTGTATTTATTGTATTGTATTGTATTTATTGTATTGTATTAGTCAGTACAGGTTAGGTCATACTCTGGCAACAAACAATCCTGCCATAGTCTGGGTTCTCTGGAAAGCAAATTCTAAGACAGATTTTAGTGTTTGGGGCTTATTTAGTTTAGTGTTATTGAGTCATTGGATAAACAGCTGTGAAAAGGACATGGAAGAAGCAGGATTGGGCAGAGGAAAAATTCAAGTAGAATTTAACAGCTGCAGTCAATCCCAGGGGAACTCTGGAGTTGAAATGTTCATCAGAGTTGTCCTTTGTTAGGATGGAATAGCCAGGCCTTGATCAGTCATTGTATGAGAGTCACTCCTAGGAGTGTAGGAACTTGGGTGAGGAAGCTCTGTGTGTGCGCAGCTAAAGCCGTTTCTATGGGGGCTGGTAGCTGAATGATGTTGCTTGACACCAGTCCTAGCAGCAGGGACAAGAGGTTCTTTCTGAAGGTTTATTTAGGCAGATCATGTCCATGTTCATCACAATTTGTTCTTTGAGCTACTCGGTCTACTTCAAGCACATTTCTCAAGAGCTCCTCTAGGATTCCAGTGACCCTTTCTTCCTGGCGGAAACCTAGGTTATTGCTTCGGCTTCTGTAGTTGGTTTCAGGGCTATAGCTGATATTCAGCATGTCCCCCTTTTATTATTTTTTGTAAATATTCCTTACTTTCAGTTGGAACCCACAATCTTTGTGACTTACCTGGTGGTATGACGTAGACCCTTACCCTTAGGTATTTGAGCCCTGGTCATTATGTACCTCCTGCTCTAGGTATTGAAGTTGCCCATTTACCATAACTCTTGGCAAGAGGATACCAAGGGACACCCAAGGGATCATCTGTGTACCAAACATATTCCCCTCCCCTTATTTTGTAATAGTGGTGGTCCTACCTTCCTTTTATGATCTGGGCCAATTATCCCTGCCAAGATGGTGACTCCTTTTTTGCCTGCTTGCTGGTACCTTGACAGAAGGAGCCTGAAGTGCCTAAGGGACACTATGGCTTATAGTTCAGAGGGGTATTGCTTTGGCCTCTGCCAGAGTATTTCCCCTTTGGGGAATAAGATCTCTAATCCTGCAGAGCCCAGATTTCTGGGATAAGAAGCACAAATTACTCAACTGTATCACTGAAAGTGAGGCCACTAAGAGTGGCTCTTACTCCTTGGGTCCTGGACTTTTATATTCTTCCTACTGGGAACAGATTACCATGTAAAGTTGCTAAATTCCAAGGTGTATCCTGCATGGTGGTGTTTCATTTGTGCCTATCCAAAGGTCTATCAGACTGTGTATTATGGGATCCAGTGGATCCTATGGTTATGGGCTCATTCCTATACTTCCTTTGCTGTAGTGTGCCTTTTGATTACATAGGAGCCCCTGCTGCTTGATCTATTACTTCATAATTTCTAAGGCAGTCATACTGGTTAAGACTTTGTGGTTGGGAAAATCAAACTGATACTCCGAGTATGTATCTAGTTTTTTTTTTTTTAATGAAAATTTTTTAAAATTTATTTTATTTTTTTATTTTTATTTTTATTTTTAAAAAGATTTTATTTATTTATTTGACAGAGGTCACAAGTAAGCAGACAGGCAGGCAGAGAGAGAGAGAGAGAGAGAGAGAGAGAGAGGAGGAGGAGGAAGCAGGCTCTCCACTGAGCAGAGAGCTGGATGCGGGGCTTGATCCCAGGACCCTGGGATCATGACCTGTGGAAGGCAGAGACTTTAACCCACTGAGCCACCCAGGCACCCCCCAATTTTTTTTTTTTTAATTTTATTTACTTATTTGACACACAGAGAGATCACAAGCAGGCAGAGAGGCAGACAGAGAGAGGGGAGGGGGGAAGCAGGCTCCCTGCTGAGCAGAGAGCCCAATGCGGGGCTCAATCCCAGGACCCTGAGATCATGACCTGAGCCGAAGACAGAGACTTTAACCCACTGAGCCACCCAGGTGCCCCAGTATATATCTATTCTTGTCCTAATGAATTGTTGATCAGATTAGAGTGGAAGGGGCCCATTTGTAGTCAGCTTGCCACTAAGTGTTTATTTGGTGGCCTTGGGGAATGGTTTCATCAAGGGACCAGAGTTGATATCTTGCTCGCAGGCTGACCAGTTGCCAGTAACAGTAGCTCGATCAGCTTTGTTCAGAGGAGCCCATGTTATTGTATTCCTAGATGACTTCCATCTCTCTATAATGGCTAGTTTGTTCATGTTCTTATTGTGCCAGCACTGAGGTATCCTATAGTGGAGCCTAACTGATGCTAGCTGTTTTAGTTATTTGTTTGCTTGTTGTTTATTGTCGCTTCCATGTTTGATGCTCTCTGATGCCTTTAAATTGTGTCACAAAGATCTTTATATTTTGTACTTGTTCAAATATATCCATCCATTTGCCTCTACCCCAGGCCCTCTTTGTTTCTGATCTTCCAGTATTTCTTTCTCTATGCTACTGATCAGTGAGCTAGACCACTAATTACTGGCCCAAAGAGAATTGGGCCAATTCTTTTTGCGTACATTGTGGATGACACACTGCCCAAAACCTGCCACACTGAGAGGCTTTTTCCTTTTCCATTGTTCCTTGAGGTCACTCCTGAGTGAGGTTCTCTAGGTGATGTCCATTTTTGACTTGTCCCCACATATCAAGCTGAAATATTTGTACTTTTCTCTGATTGGTATCATGGCATAGAGAATTCTTCATATGACCATAGCTGTAAAATGACAGGTGCAGGTGCAACAGTGTTACTTAACATGGGGCCTGAACTATCTGTTCGTGCAGAGTGCTTGTGCATTATGTGATCTGGCTTATACTTCATCTTGGGTGCCACTTTCATTTTATGTTCTTATGATTCTTGATAACAGAGTCAGCTCATAATATAAAGCTCTGAACACCTGTGTTAGTTGATAACACAGGGTCTCTATCTCTGGCAGGGTCCAATAACATGGCAGGCATAGAGAATAAAGTTTTCCACTGCAGATGATATGGTCTTTGACATGTGTATGGGGTCTGCGTTGGGATTCTACTGGGATTCTACTTTCTGTATATTTCATGTGCTACTTTTCCCAACAGTGCCTCCACCAATAGCTATAATTCTTCTGGGTCTTGCAGCCCTAACTGCAAGTCTGCTTACAAAGTGTAGCCTGAACCTATAGCAGAGCTATTCCCTACCCTGGCATGAACTCAAAGCTGACAGCCTTTCATGTTGTTCAGTATGTGGGCTAGAGCAGTATTTCCAGGTGTGAAATAAGCTACCTTCAGAACCCAAAGAGACCTACTGGATGGTTTGCTTTCTGCTTTTCATGGGCATTGCAAGGTATAATAATTGGTCTTTTTTTTTTTAAAGATTTTATTTATTTATTTATTTGACACAGGAGAGAGAGCATAAGTAGGCAGAGAGGCAGGCAGAGAGAGAAGGGGAGGCAGGCTCCCTGCTGAGCAGAGAGCCTGATGTGGGGCTCCATTCCAGGACCCTGAGATCATGACCTGGGCTGAAGGCAGAGGCTTAACCCACTGAGCCACCTAGGTGCCCCAATAATTGGTCTTTCAATTCAGATGAGCTGTCTGAAAATGTTCTTCACCACTGGTTCCCTACATATTTTACTAATATGAAATCTGAATCTTTGTAGGTTTTATCTTTCACCCTTTGAAGCCTGTATATCTTAACAAGGCCTCCATTGCATAAGCCTTTCTTATTCATCTGGCACAGTTAGAATGATGTCATTAATGTAATGGAACAATGTAATGTTCTGCAAGATGTCCAGTTGGACCAAATTTGTTATATGTTATGACAAAAGGAGGGAGAGTTAGTATGAACCTGAGGGAAAATTGTGAATGTATATTATTTCCTATTCCATATGAAAGCAAACTAGTTTTGATCCTCTTTTTTAAAAGGATCAGCAAAGAACACATTTGCAAAAAATGGTCACGCTAATCTGTTTTAAGAAAAATATGCGTTTTGCATAGTGACTACTATTTGGGCTACTACCTGGTAGTAGGCTCTTATCATCCTCCAGGCTTTGTTTGGTTTGCAGGGCCCAGATCGGTGATTTAAAAGGAGATTAGATGGGGTCCATCATTCCTGCATTCTTTAATTCTTCAGGGCACTACTAATTCTTGCCATCCACACCCCCTGGAATGCAACATTTGTTTAAAATGTAATACATTATCCAGGGGGTGGTTGTTTCAGAAGTTTCCACTTGATCTTTGCCACTGTGAAAGCCAAGGACCCAATGTCAGTGTTGTGCCATTTGCCAGAAACATCCAGAACATGACCACTTCATAGGTCTGCAGACCTAGTGATTCATTTTGAACAGGACCTTGGCTAGGACATCATTAATTACCTCATTGCCATATATCCCTCCTGTAAAGAGAGGCCATGATGACACTTTATATCCAGGGTGTCAGTGCTAACTCAGACCTGTGTCCAACTGTACTTGAAACGTTGTGCTGCTTTTCCCCCTAGTTATGCAATTAAATGATCACAGGTGACTTTGATAAAGAAATAGGGGAATTATTACCATGTACACTTACTGTGGTATTGCAGGGTCATTCCCTGTAGGCATCAGAATTTTAAATATATCAAATCTGGACTTAATAAATGACTCAATTTCAGGAACTGAGTAATAAATTGTGACTTTTTATTGCAGCATCTGCCATCAGCCTCCTGATCATCCATCCTTGATTTCTTCTGATGACTTAAGTTAGATAGTAGTACCCTTGCTGGCTGCCTATTTTGCTTCTAGGGATGCTGTGGTCTATTAAACATCTGTATAATTTTTAACGTATTATTCTCCTTGACTGATGCTCCAACCTTGCTTCTTATTATAAATCTTGCCCTCTACTTGGATTGGATTCTAATGATTTAATGTCACCAGTTGGGATGGATTATCTTCTTGTCTCCATCATTGAGCTCAGTTTTTTTTGTGGTTTCTCCTACCATCAGCTTTGGTCTGTGGAGAAGAGCTAGCACATTCTTATTGATTCCAGTACCATTTTCTCCATCACATTCTTCATGACTTTAGTAAATGGCATACCATCTGGCCCTTTCCATAGATATAAGACCTGGTAGATTTTCTGGTGTTACATTAGTATATCCACTTTAGAATGCCCATATTTCTAGACTTTTTATCCTCTCTTTGCTCTTTGTTATGGCAATTCCACCCTTTTGACCTTACTAAGCAAAGGCTGTATTTTTTATGTCTCTATGCATCTTCTTTTTCTTTTTTAGCTTTATTGAGGTATAACTGGCAAATAAAATTATAAGATATAAAAACATGTACATTGTAATGATTATATGTATACATTGTGATAGGAATCCCTCAGTATAGTTAATGCATCCATAAGTTCACATTTTTTTCCTTTTTAAAGACTATTTATTTATTTATTTGACAGACCACGATCACAAGTAGGCAGAGAGGCAGGCAGAGAGAGAGAGAGAGGGGGAAGGAGTCTTGCCGAGGAGCAGAGAACCCACTATGGGGCTAAATCCCAGGACTCTGGGATCGTGACCTGAGCTGAAGGCAGAGGCTTTAACCCACTGAGCCACCCAGGTGCCCCTTTTTCCCTTTTTTTAATTTGATGTTCTTTGTAGAGTAAGTTCTACTCTTTGAGCAAATTTCAATGATACACTACTCTGTTATCAACTATAGCAACCATGTTGTATATTAAATCCTCATACCTGGTTCATTTTATAACAGAAAGTTTGTATCCTTTTTATGAACCTCTCCTTATTGTCCTTATTACTTAGTCCCTGGCAAACATTTTTTGACTGTTTCTATGAGCTTGACTTTTTTTCCCCTTTAGAAATTCCACAAATAAAGACAAATACTGTGTATTATTTATCTTTTTTTCTCAGACTTACTTTGCTTAGTGTGATACCTCCAATGTCCATCGTTGTTTTCTTAAATGGCAGGATTTCTTTCTTAGGGCTGAATAATATTCCATTGTGTATGTATATGTATACACACATGAATATATATATATATATATATATAATGCATACACATATATATGTAGGTATGTCACATCTTCTTTATCCATTCAGCCATTGATGAACACTTTGTTTGTTTCTGTATCTTGGCTTCTGTGAATAATGCTGCAGTGAACGTGAGAGTGCAGAGATCTCTTTGATATCCTGTTTTCATTTCCTTTGTGTATATACCCAGATGTGGAATTGCTGGATCATATATGGTAGTTTTATTTTTAATATTTTGAGGAAACTTCCTGTTTGAGGGACAGTGGCTGAACCAATTTAAATCCCCACCAACAGTGCACAGGGTTCCCTTTTCTTCATGACCTTATCAACACATGATATCTCTTTTCTTTTTGGTGATTGCCATTCTAACGTGTGAAGTGATAGCTTATTGTGGTTTTGATTTGCTTTTCCCTGATAACTAGCTATATCGAACACCTTTTTTGTTATTTATTTATTTATTAGACAGAGAGAGAGAGAGTGAGCACGCACACAGCTAGGGAGAGGGAGAAGCAGCCTTCTTGCTTAGCAGAGAGCCTGATGTGGGGCTTGATCCCAGGACCTGAGGTCATGACCTGAGCTTAAGGCAGACACTTTACCAACTGAGCCACCCAGGCACTTCTGAATACCTTTTCTTATACCTTTTGGCCATTTGGATGTCTTCTTTGGAAAAATATGCGTTCATTTCCTCTATTCATTTTTAAAAAATTATTTATTTATTTTTTTAAATTTCCTTTCAGTGTTCCAGAATTCATTGTTTATGCACCACACCCAGTGCTCCATGCAATACGTGCCCTCCATAATACCCACCACCAGGCTCACCCAACCTCCCACCACCCTCACCTCCAAACCCTCAGTTGGTTTCTCAGAGTCCACAGTCTCTCATGGTTCATCTCTCCTTCCAGTTTCCCCCAACTCACTTCTCCTCTCCATCTCCCCATTTCCTTTGTGTTATCCTTATGCTCTATAAATAAGTGAAACCATATGATAACTGACTCTCTCTGCTTGACTTATTTCACTCAGCATAATCTCTTCCAGTCCCTTCCATGTTGATACAAAAGTTGGGTATTCATCCTGTCTGATGGAGGCATAATACTCCATAGTATATATGGACCATATCTTCTTTATCCATTCGTCCATTGAAGGGCATCTTGGTTCTTTCCACAGTTTGGCGACTGTGGCCATTGCTGCTATGAACATTGGGGTATAGATGGCCCTTTTTTTCACTACATCTATATCTTTGCGGTAAATACCCAGTAGTGCAATTGCAGGGTCATAAGTTAGCTCTATATTTAATTTCTTAAAGAATCTCTACACTGTTTTCCAAATTGACTGCACCAACTTGCATTCCCACCAACAGTGTAAGAGGGTTCCCCTTTCTCCACAACCTCTCCAACACATGTTGTTTACTGTCTTGTTAATTTTGGCCATTCTAACTGGTGTAAGGTGGTATCTCAATGTGGTTTTGATTTGAATATCCCTGATGGCTAGTGATGAACATTTCTATCCATTTTTTAATTGGATTGTTTTTTCTTTTTGTTGCTGAGTTGTGCCAATTTCTTTGTATATCTTTGTATATTAAACCTTTAACAGATATATGAATTACAGATATTTTCCACCATTCTGTAGGTTGCCTTTTCATTTTGTTGATTGCTTCCTTTGCTATAAATAGGAGTCATTTTGATAGTGAGCTTACACCATCTCCTGGGGTCCATTTCAGGGCATAAATCCTGCATCTTGGGAGAGTGCTTTTAAATCTGTAAACTTCCCTAACACAATATAAGACCCTTTGGGTCACTTTCCGCTTATTATCGAGTACAATGTGTACTTCCCCAACTTCTGCCAATATTTGCTTTCTAGGTCTTCCAGATACTTGGGGCATCATCCCTTTCCTTCCTTAGCGGTCACAGCATGTCCCTGGCTGAATTATGCTGAGCCAAGATTATTGACTCAATGGCCAATAGGGAAGGAGTGAACAGATTCTGAACTGGGGCACAAGTCTTGCTGGAGAGAAGCCTGCATTGTGTTTAAGCAAGGACTAGTACTATCTATGCAGGGTAGGGTGGACAACTTCTGTAGTCTCAAATGATTCTGGAAAATTTGGGTAGATTATCAGAGGGGTCAACTCAGATGTCCCCAACCCATGTGTCATGATCTTTTTCTTTTCCTAGCTGGCTCTTGACTTTGAAATAGCAGACATTCTTTAATTTGCAGACTTTCTGTACTTGGCATCCTTTATATATGGGACTAAGGAGGGCCTCTGGCTTTCTTGGCCTTTCTTATATTTTTATTTAGTTATTATTTTTTAAAGATGTAATTTATTTATTTGTCAGAGAGAAAGAGAGAGAGAGAGCAGTAGCGGGCAGAGGGAAAAGCAGGCTCCCTGCTGAGCAAGGAGCCTGATGTGGGACTCAATCCCAGGACTCTGGGATCATGACTCGAGCTGAAGGCAGACGCTTAATTGATTGAGCCACCCAGGTGATTGGCTTATCACCAATAAGATATGCCACCTATTTATCTTATTATTTTTTAAAGCTTTTATTTATTTGAGAGACAGAGAAAGAGTTGGGGGGAGAGCTAGAGGGAGAGAATCACAAGCAGACTCTTGGCCGAACCCAAAAGCGGAGCGCGATCCTACAATCCCAAGATCACGACCTGAGCCAAGATCAAGAGTTGGACACTTATTCGACTGAGCCACTCAGGTGCCCCTCATTAACTTTTTTCTAGAGCTCAGTGGGGCTAAGCTATAGACATGTGGTTTTAGTATATTAGTAGTTAACTGTTACCAGACATCTGATACTTCACACCTGCTAGAATATTCCCCTCCCTTTGGCATACCTTCCTAATTTACAACTGGTATAAGTTAATAGTTGATGACATCTTGTGCCAGAGGCTTTCTCCGTTATGCTTACAGCAGTGATAGGTTCTTCACTGCTAGCCTGGTGGTATGTGATGCAGCTCACAACCTCCATCTTTCTTCCTGCTTTTCTTGTGTCAGTCCTGGTACCAGCTCTCATAGTTGGGTTCTCTGGGAAGTAGACTCTGAGACAGAGTTTTGTGTTTATGATGTTTGTTGAGAGCCCTTAAAATCAGTGCCTTTGGAAAAGGTAGGGAGGAAGCAAGATTTGACAAAAGGATAAGTTGAGTTGTGATACTGGACAGACAACCTTAGTCAACTCAATTCACAAGAAACTCTGGAGGTAAAATGGGTGGTATGTTGGGATGAAGTGACAGGACCTTTAAAACTTCATGTTGATCAGCAACTGCATGTGGATCATCCTTAAAAAGATGTGGCCTTGTGTGTGGAGTGGCCCAAAGATACCGAGGCACTTGCTGAAGTAGTTTGCAGCTGATGACTGCTCACCGACAGCTCTCCCAGCAACAGGGACAGCAGTTCCTTCCTTGAATGAGGTCTGGGTAGCACATATCCATGTCCGCCATGAATCTCTTAAGTTTCAGAGGATTAAGACCAATAAAAGTGGGCGCCTGGGTGGCTCAGTGGATTAAGCCGCTGCCTTCTGCTCAGGTCATGAACTCAGAGTCCTGGGATCGAGCCCCACATCTGGCTCTCTGCTCAGCAGGGAGCCTGCTTCCTCCTCTCTCTCTGCCTGCTTCTCTGCCTGCTTGTGATCTCTCTCTGTCAAATAAATAAATAAAATCTTTAAAAAAAGAAGACCAATAAAAGTTAATTTCTCACTCATACCACATGTTTAATATTGGAGGCAGGGCAGATTAGCTTATTGTCATCATGTAGGGACCCAGGACGAAATTGCATTGTCTTTCATTGGTAATTCAGTGGTTCCATCTAGAAATACAAGTGTCACTTTAACTTGCATTTTGTTGGCAGAAACAAGTCATATTATCACATCCAACTTCTGGGAAGTGTGGGAGTTTAATTTTACCATGGACCCGAAGGAAGAGAACATGAATATCTGTTAAATAACATCAATATATATAGCAAATATTCTTTGTAATTCTTTGTAAACTTTTAGTGTAATTGAAGGTGATGTCTTGCAGATAGAAATAAAGCCTTCATCTCCTACCACCACATATGTTAAAAGGCAACCAACTTCTACAAGTAGAATTGTGTTGTATTATTATTGGTCTGAATTAACTATTCTCATCTGTAATTAAAAATTAATAGTGTACTGTACTATTTCTCTCCAGGGACTTGCATACTTTAAAAATATTACTACTTTCATGACATTAATGTTTATGTCAAAAAGGATAGTTTGATGATATAGTGAGACAGTATAATATAGTAATTAAGATCTTGTTTTGAATATGGACTTCACCATTAAATGACTATAAGGAAGTTACCAAACCTCTAAAAACTGTTTCCTTACCTATAACATGGCAACACAAATATTTACTCCTCCAAATTGTTTTCAGAATTAAATACTACATAGCATTGATAAGCAATGAGTATATTGTTTTTATTAGGTAAAAAGTCATGACTACTTATCTTAGGAAGATTTACCCATTTAAAAAAGGCTATGGGGTTTTGGGGCGCCTGGGTGGCTCAGTGGGTTAAGCCTCTGCCTTTGGCTCAGGTCATGATCTCAGGGTCCTGGGATTGAGCCCCGCATCGGGCTCTCTGCTCAGCAGGGAGCCTGCTTCCCCCTCTCTCTCTGCCTGCCTCTCTGCCTACTTGTGATCTCTCTCTCTCTTTCTCTCTGTCAGATAAATAAATAAAATCTTAAAAAAAAAAAAGGCTATGGGGTTTTATGTGTTCTTCAGTTAATTTTATATAATATTATTATAGCAATTAAAAAATTAACTTTTAGAAGCAACTGTGTGCTTTCCTATTTTTGGAGGGAGACTCCAATGGCACTCTTTATATCTCTCTCTTAAGACTTGTCACATTCTATTGTTTTTCCTTCAGGGCAGGAATTCCATCTCATTCAGTTTTATATCCATAATGTTGTTGTGTCATTGGATCTGCATTACATCTAAGTTGAATTACTTAGTGATCATCCTTTTTCCTCCGTTTTATCTAAATCTATTAACTCAAATTTTACTTATTTTTTTCCTATTCTTAGTTAAGAGCAGTTGATGACTTCTCAGTCTTCCTTTCTTTAGATTGAAACACCCAAGTTAATTAATGTTTCTATTTTCAAGATTCACTATTATGAATTGTGAATTACAACTCCCTGATCTTTTAGCATTGTTACTAAATTGAGATGTGCAGTTTTTATTTTTTTTTTAAAGATTTGCTTTCTTTATTTGAGAGAGAGAGTGTGAGATCACAAGCAGGGGGAGTTGCAGAAGGAGATGGAGAAGCAGGCTCCCTGGTGAGCCCGATGGATCCCAGGAACCTGCGATCATGACCTGAGCTGAAGGCAGATGCTTAACCAACTGAGCCACCCAGGCACTCTTGAGGTGTTCAGTTTTTAAATGCGCAAATAACTATTACCTAAATAGGAAGCAACTCAATGGATAAATCTCAAAATGCCATGCTTTTGACTTCATGGGCCTTGCTCACTTTTGTTAGCTGTGTGATTTGATCAGTAGATATGTTGTTTGATCACCTAGGTCCTACTATTTCACTGTCTTGAACACATTCCCAGTATTCTTACCATTACTTGGGAGTTGAGTTGGAGTTGTCTGTCTCTCATGTACTTTTGCTTTATTTTGTATTTTATCTTATTTTATTTATTTAGAGTTTTTAAGTATTTCTGAAAATGGGATGTGCTGTGGACCTGAAACAGAAAATTTGATTAAAAACCTATACAATTAGCTGTTAAATCCCCAAATTCCCTTCTTCAGCTTGTGCAGATGAGTATCTGTCCTGCCTCTACTCTGCTGAAAGGCAGAAGTTTCTTCTCTGTGGATGTTGACCTAGGTACCAGAACATGGTTGAGGGTGTCAGTACAATTTTGGAAACAGTGGAATTGATGAAAGTGTACATACTTATGAATGGAAATGTTAGCTTTTTTTCTTTACTTAGGTCCATAATACTGTTAGCCAGGTGTATAGCTTCTAGGCAGGAGATTGGAGGATTTACCTCAAAGAATCTGGCCAGCCCAAGAGAAGGCATGTGCAAAAACTAACATTTGGAGGTCTTCAACTGAAATAGTACCACCTATCAAAACCCCATACTGCTGTATAGTATGTATAAAAGTTATTAAGAGAGTAAATCTTAAGAGTTGTTATAACAAGGCGGAAAACATTTTTTTCTTTTTCTATTTATTTATTTATTTATTTTTGGTGTGAAGTAAACTGTGTTTAGTCATATCACTACACACACACACACACACACACACATCAAGTCATGTTATACATCTTAAACTTATACAGTGTTCGTTTCAGTTATATTTCAAAACACAAACAAACAAAAAGTATTCCAACAGTCAACAGCATGTCTTGGCCAAGCACAGAGTTTCCAAACAGTCTTTTTGTGCTTTATTCTTCAACTTGAAAGGGCAGCTAGTTATCATAGACATTTGCAAAAAACTGCTAAATCTGATGAAAATATCAAATGAATAGGAAAAAAACAAGAAATCAAAAGAAATTGACGTAATCCTGGAAGGAGATAAAAACTTCAGTCTTTATGGACAGAAGATGTTACATTTATGAAGTAAAAATGTAACTTTTAAAAATAGATCATTCAGAAAACAAAAAATGGGGCTTTTGAAATTAAAATTAGGATAACAAATTAATGGATTTTAAGATAAAAATGAAGATTATGTTCCAAAGTAGTATGAACAAAAGACAGATGTAAAATAAAAGTTAGGAAATTTAAATGATTATTCCAGAATATTTGCTGAGTGATAGGAGTAGCCAAATTAAAGAACAGAAAATTTTAAATGAATTAATTATGAAATGAATAATTCAAGAAAAATTTCTGGGCTTGAAGTACATGAATTTCCAGAATAAAAAATATCACATAGCCCCAGAAGAGACTTGTAGCAAAATCGGTCATGAAAAGTGGTGAGAGAAAGAAGACCCTAAGAGCTCATATGTAGAGCAAAGAAATAAGACAGGGTCTTACAAAAGCAAAATCAGAAGCCAGAAGATTGGAGAGTAATACATTTAATATCTGAAAATGCTTTCCAAGTTAGAGTTCTAACTTGATCAAATAATCATATAAGTAGTACGATCGTATGGTTGCTTTCAGAATTGCAACCTCTCAAAAATTTACTTACAATGTACACTTTCTCTGGAAGCTACAGAAGTATGTCTCCTACTAATGTATTTGACTAAATAAACAAATGTAAATTGATAAAAATTTAAATCCAAGGAATAAATAATAGGGAGATGTGCAGAGAATCCTTCCTTTGCTACAGCAGGCCCAGAGGCAAGTTTGAATTTTAGAAGAAAGATGGAGTTTTAGTAGGGATGTCTTCAAGAAGTAAATGAAACTACTAGATAGCTTGATATATTAGAAAATGTTGTGAAAAGTTGTACACATTTAGTAAAGAGGGATGAAGTAGCAGATCTATAGAAACCTAAACAAAAAAAAAATGATTTTCAGGGAAAAATACAAAGTTATTCAAGAATAAAATGAATTATAATCTACATGGCTTATCTGTATATAGAATAATATATAGTAAATACTCAATATTGGTCTAAATAAAATTATAAGTACATGAGGAAGATGGAGGGAAGGGAAGTATGTGTGTATATGTCTGCATAAGAGTTAAATCTTCATCTTTTAAAGGGAAAGTTAGAGATATTATCTGAAACTAAGAACTTAGTATGCCATTTAGAATGAGGAGATAAATACAAAAACAAGCTTCTTCTAGTGTTTTAGAATTCAAAGTGCTTACCTCTGTGATTCAGGAGTAAACATTGAGAAGATAGGGAGCAGGAGAATTTTTTGTGGTAAACCTTGTGGGATTATTTGACTTTTAAACTTTGCCCATACATATATTTTGATGTTTTGATTGAAAACAAGCAAAATAAGAACATACCAAACCAGTACAGGAACAGAGTGAGGCACAAATTAGTGGGTCAGGGTAAATATTAGGATAGTGGTTCTGGGAAGATTGGTATATGGTAATACACAGAAAGGTATAGGAAATAAGATATATGGGAAAAATTAAATTACATTCCTGGAGAAGATGCAAAACTGAGTTCCAAATGGATTGAAGATCAAATGGTTAAAGCCAAACTGTACATCCTTTAAAAGAATATTGGAAATTATCTTTAAAATCTTGAGTTAAGAGTAAAGAGAATAAATCATGAAGAAAATGATAAATTTGATCAGGTTTATGTACAAACTTTGGTAAAATAAGGCTCCATAAACTACATGAAAATGCACATCACAGCATAGGAGAATATATGTTAATTTGCATATAATTAGCAAAGAATTGCTAATTAAGTATTTAGAATACTTAATAAAGAATTTGTAAAATTATCGAAAAACTAAAATTCTGGGGGCACCTGGCTGGCTCAGTCAGAAGAGCACATGACTCTTGAATACAGCGTTTTAAGTTCAAGCCCCACATTGGGTGTAGTGATTACTTAAAATCTTTGTTAAAACAAAAACAAAAACAAAAATCAAATAGAAAAATGGGCAAAGACTTGAACAGTGATTTTACAGGAGGGTGAAAACAGATGACCTATTACTGTAAAAAAATGCTTGATCTTACCAGTAACTAGGGAAAAAAACTTCATCAGATTGGTAAAAATGTAAAAGTCTGAGAAAGCTACATAATGGAGTGGGTGTGACATAAGAGCTGTCATGCATGGCTAGTGTGAATTTAAGTCAGTGCAACACTTTGTGGAGCAAATGGGTATCGGAGAAATCTAGTACAATTGAACTTATGTCTTTCCTTAAACCTAGTGATTTTCCGTTTATAAATCTGCCTGGAGAGGGGTGCCTGGGTGGCTCAGTGGGTTGGGCCTCTGCCTTTGGCTCAGGTCGTGGTCTGAGGGTCCTGGGATTGAGCCCCACGTCGGGCTCTCTGCTTATTGGGGAGCCTGCCTCCTCCTCTATCTCTGCCTGCCTCTCTGCCTACTTGTGATTGCTCTCTCTGTCAAATAAATAAATAAAATCTTAAAAAAAAAAACTACCTGGAAAAACTCTCAAAACTTGCAAAAGAAGGTGTGTGTAACAGTGAACAAACCAACATGTGACTTGTAGTAGAAAAAATCTGAAAAAACTCTAATTCATCTTTAAAAGGATAAATATGTTTTCATATAATCATAATATGGAATGTTATAACATGATTAAAGTGAGAACATAGCACCATGTATGTGCATAAGTCTAAATAGGTTGTTTAATAGACATTTCTCCAAAGAAGATACATAAATGGCCAATAAGAACCCATGAAAAATCATTTGGAAAATACAGATCAAAACCATTTTGAGATACCACTTCACATCCATTAGGATGGCTATTATCAAGAAATAGAAAAATAAGTGTAAGTAAGGATATGGAGAAACTGGAACCCTTGTGCACTCCTTGTTGGACTATAAAATGGTACAGCTGGTGTGGAAAAGAGGATGGATGGTCCTCAAAAATTTAAACAAGACTTAACCACATAATCCAGCAATTCCACTTCAGGTATTTACCCAAAAGAATTGAAAGCAGGTACAAGAACAGATATTTGTCCATCCATGTTCATAGCAGCATCATTCACAATAGCCAAGATGAGAAGCAACCCAGGTGTCCACTGATGGATAAATGGGTAAAGGAAATGTGGTGTATGCGTACAATGGGCTATCAGGCTTAAAAAGGATGGAATTCTGACACACAGCACAACATGGATGAATCTTAACAATCTGGTAAAGGAAGGAAGTCAAAGACTAAGGGTCTAATACTGTATGATTTCATTCATCTGAGGTACTAAAGTAATCAAATTTATGGACAAAAAAAGCAAAAAGGTGATTAGCAGGGGCTGAGAGTGAAGGGAATGGGAAATTACTGTTTAAGAGGCACAGAGTTTTAGTTTTGCAAAATAAGAAAGTGCTGAGATGGATGGTTGTGTTGTTTTAAAAATATAAATGTACTTAATGTCACTGAACTGCACACATAAAAATGGCTAAAATGTGAAGAGAATAAAAAGCAAAACAATGTGTTGAAAATAAGTTATAGAATTGATACTCTATACTACAATATACATTTGTATTAATGCAAAGCTTTCCCATGTACGAAAATTACTATATATGTATCATATATATAGAAACACTGATAAGCAAATACAGAATAGTAGTTGCATCCTAAGAAGGAAGACCTAATAGAGCTTGAATTGGAATGAGAGTACACAGGGAGCCTGTCATATCTGTAAGAATTTATTTCTTTAAAAAATCTAAAGTAGGGGCGCCTGGGTGGCTCAGTTCGTTGAGCAGCTGCCTTCAGCTCAGGTCATGATCCTAGCGTCCTGGGATCGTCCATCGGGCTCCTTGTTCCGTAGGGAGCCCGCTTCTCCCTCTACTGCTCTGTCTGCCTGTGCGCTTGCGCTCTCGCTCTCTCTCTCTCTCTGACAAAAAATAAATAAATAAAATCTTTAAAAAAAAATCTAAAGTAAATATGATCAAATACTAGGTTTGGCAAATCTGGTTAGTGGTACATAGGTGTTTGTAATGCCATTTTTTTAGGCTGTTCTGTGCGCTGAAAACAAAATCATCTTCTACCAAAAGAAATTGGCTTATGAAATTAGAAGAAATCCTCAGGAAGCCAATTTTTTAGTTAATGCTTGTCTTTATTCTTAGCTCCTTTCCCCCCCTTTTTTTCCTGAGTTTTTCTGAGCATTTCTATGGTTCTCATCTGGAAAATCTGCTTTCCTTCTTGCCTGGTTTGTGTTGGATTCTGGGCCAAATGGCTTACTTTTTAGTCCTAGGTTAGCTCAGATGGTTGGATCATTTTCTTTTCTGGACTGCAGATTGCCCCCAAACGATCTTAAAGATTCTTCTTTGGAGATTTTTGTAACAAACTGGTATCTGGTAGTGTTACTCTTTCATCTGACTCTTTTCTGTTTTATTTCTTTGAAGCATATTCAGGTTTCTAATTCTGTTGTTGGAATACTATAAACAACACAATTTGTAAATCACTGGCCCTGTGTGTGTGTGTGTGTGTGTGTGTGTGTGTGTGTATGTGTGTGTGTGTGTGTGTGTGTGTGTTGGGTGGGATGATTGAAATCTATTTGCTCTAACTCATTTACTGTCTCTAACATTCCCATCTCTTTCTTTTTCAAAGCCTATGCCTTTTACAGGTCACCCTTTCCAAATGGGAATGATCTTTCAGAATCTGCTACAAATATACTTTTAAATGTCAAATATTTTTATAATAATTTATAGAAAAACAAAGGTAATCAAATGGGCTTTGAATAAATTGCCTAACTTCTTCTAGATCTAATTTTTTAATTTTCTTTTTAAAAGATTTTATTTATTTGACGGAGGGAGAGAGAGAAAGAGAGAGCGTAGAAGCAGGGGGAGCAGCAGAGGGAGAGAGAGAAGAAGGCTCTCTGCTGAGCAGGGAGCCCACGGGGCTAGAATTTAGGACCCTGGGGACATGACCCTAGCTGAAGGCAGACACTTAATCGATTGAGCCACCCTAGTTCCCCTAATTTTTCATTTTCAGCATATGATAATACCTGCTGAATCAATTTCATTGGGTTCTTACAAAGACCGTTTTAAATTATGTAGATGAATGCACTTTTTTTTTTAAAAGATTTTTATTTATTTATTTGACAGAGATCACAAGTAGGCAGAGAGACAGGCAGAGATAGGAGGAAGCAGGCTCTCTGCTGAGCAGAGACCCCCCCGGGATCATAACCTGAGCCAAAGGCAGAGGCTTTAACCCACTGAGCCACCCAGGCATCCCTAGATGAATGCACTTTGGAAGCTTTATAGTACTATACACATGTAAGCATACTTCTTACATAAACTGTAACATGTAAATTTGACCAGAATGTTAATTGTATGTATAAGCCTCCTTCATAGTATTTCCCAAGATGTGATATTCAGAGCATTGGCTCTTAGAAATGTTAATGTGAAAAGTATGACATGAAAAGTGCTTCTGTGAATAAAATATTGGGAACATTGTGTTAGGTATAGTTAGGCTTCTATATGTCTGTACTCTCTTTTGAGACTATTTAATAGGCAGATGTATTTTCTGAACTAAAGAGAGAGATTATATCAACTAAGGAATAACTTCTCTTGGGGGGAATTTGTGTTCTTTGGAATAGACTTCAGGAGACGTAATTCAAGGTGTGTTTTATTGCTGTCTGTTTTCTATTTTCATTTTTTAAACCATGATTTTGGTTTTTATAATTTCTTTGATCTTCACTAGTAGTGATATTGAATTAAAACCCAATTATTATTTTATTACTAGTGTTATAGAGGTAATCACATGAATAGGAAAACAAATAATTTATTACAACTTTAACTTCTACAACTAACTCTATTTTAGGTTATTCTCTTTTTCCCAGAGGGCTTCTAAACTACCTAAAAATAAAATTTGTTTTTAAAAATTTGTTACATCTATGTGTTTTTATTAAATACTACTGCCTGCCTTTAGATATGGCATGTCTAAGAAGATGAAATCTAAAACACTGTCCTGAGGATGTCCCTAGTAACTGAAAACAATATTTGACATCTCAAAAGCTATGTTAGTGTATGTGTCAATTTTGAAGCTAGGTTATATTGAAAGGATACCAAGTTTTCTATTAACATTTTTCTTTTCATATTTTTATATAGCTCATGAATTAGTTAGGTTTTTAAATTTTTTCTAGATATTTGCAACTGAAGTCATTCTGTTTTATATAAAATGAACTCTATTATTTTGAAATACCAAATCATTTATGATTTTATTTTGATGATTCCATTTTTAGGCATTATTTCACTGAATATTATTTATATATAATTTAATTTCATAAGCGTGAATGTACAATTTGGTTTAGTAATTTAATTTTCTAATAGGTTTGCCCAGTATTGGTATTCATGCAGTTTACTATATGAGCCTTGATTTATTTAATAAAGATATGTCTTTGGAATTATCCTCCAATAAAAACTATACCCCTAATTTTTTTCATTTTCATCATTCTCATACACTTAAATTTATTTGTGGGAATTTTATGCGAAGTTGTTTTTATTTAAGGAATGATGCCAGTTGAGTAGTGTTATTAAATTGTAGGTCATGGCAAGTTAATGAAAGTCTTCCTAATTTTAATTATTGTATCTTCAATTTGACCAAATATGGTTTTATATTATTTGTCTTGATTTATTGTTTTATTTCATTTTTTTGTTTTGCTGTTCTCTTTTTTCTAGCTTGTGATGAATGGAAAATATTACCAAAACCAAATCTTCATAGAGATGTCAACAGATTTGGACACTCTGCGGTTGTTATTAATGGGTAAAAAACATACATTTGTCAGTCAAACTATCCACATATTCTGTTACTCTTTTCAAAAATTATCATTTGTACTTAATGGAATTGGGTATCCCTAGTCTACTGTGGACTACATTTTGGTTCGTTAACCGTATCCTTCATTCTTTTGTGTTCAAATATATTTAAGAGAAAGGGGAGCAGTCAGACAGAATTAAAACTGAGATAAAACCAAAGATATTAAAAAAAATATCATCCTGCCTTCTTTTCTTTTTGTAGAGATCAGACAATGAATGTCTTCTTTAAAAAAGGTCAAACTGAAATGATAAAAAGGCTAGCTGCCTATTTCTATCAAGGAGAACAAGGAAAGTGAGAAGAATTACATTGTCATTTTAGTTCTGTCATTAACCCTGTGATTTTTGACAATCCCTTAATGTCTTTAAACTTTAATATCTTTATATCCCTTGGGATTTTGGATGGGATGGTCCTTAAGTTACCTTCTTTTAAGTTAGTATCATTTTTCTTTTCTTTTTTAAAAAAGATTTAACTTATTCATTAGAAAGTGAGAGAGAGAGAGAGATTGTGAGCAGGGGGTAGAGATAGAGGGAGAAGCAGGCTTCCTGCTGAGTAGGGAGCCTGATGTGGGACTCAAGACCAGGACTCTGGCATCATGACCTGCGCCAAAGGCCAATGCTTAACTAACTGAGCCACCCAGGTGCCCTCATTTTTCTATTTCTAAGGCAGAAATTTGGTAATATGGCAGGAAACAGTAGGTCTTTCCTTAGCTTAAAATTTGTAATTTATAATGACATTTTTATAGGTTTATTTTTTCTCCACCTTATTCTAATTATGTAAAAATTCTTCAGGATGGTACTAAAAGCACGTAGAAGTTAACCACAATGAAACTCTGTAATTGATATCAGTTAGCTTTCAAAACAGTAATAAATGAAATTCAGAGTTTATAACTAAAACCTCTAGACTTCTTTGTTGCAATACTGTGTTGGTTGACTTTTATTTTACTCTTTTTAAATAATAAAAGATAATATTGAAGCATTTTCTGATCTTTTCTACTTATTAATAATGTTGGAAATAAAAATTATGCTTTTTTAGAGCACAGAATTCTTTGGCACTTGTAGTTGAATCAATTTGGCAATTGTCTGGACTTCTTTTCCTGAATTGAAGTTTTGAATATCTTTTTGATATTTTACCTTTGGTTTATTTCGTAAGAGGATAGTAAAACACGGAAACGCAGATTCTGTATCTAAGTTCACTGTCAGTATTAAAAAATTGTAATTCTAGGGCGCCTGGGTGGCTCAGTGGGTTAAGCTGCTGCCTTCGGCTCAGGTCATGATCTCAGAGTCCTGGGATCGAGTCCCGCATCAGGCTCTCTGCTCAGCGGAGAGCCTGCTTTCCTCTCTCTCTGCCTGCCTCTCCATCTACTTGTGATTTCTCTCTGTCAAATAAATAAATAAAATCTTTTAAAAAAAATTGTAATTCTAGATAGCAGTTCTAAAGTGTATCTTATTATCCATGTAGAGGCATTTTCAATTTCTATTTTTTAAATTTTAAATTTTTATTTTTTTATAAACATATAATGTATTTTTATTTCCAGGGGTACAGGTCTGTGAATCGCTGGGTTTACACACTTCATAGCACTCACCATAGCACATACCCTCCCCAATGTCCATAACCCCAGCATTTTCATTTTCTAAAAAAAATTATTTACTACCTTGATAAATGTATTTAAATTTATTTTTCAAACTAGTAAGTTGGACTTTTCTTAATATTGTTTCTTTGGGATTCTTTTTTTTTTTTTTTAATAGGTCCATGTATATATTTGGAGGATTTTCTAGTGTGCTCCTTAATGATATCCTTGTTTACAAGCCTCCAAATTGCAAGGCTTTCAGAGATGAAGAACTTTGTAAGAATGCTGGTCCTGGAATAAAATGTATTTGGAATAAAAATCACTGTGAATCTTGGGAATCTGGAAATAGTAATAATATCCTTAGGGCAAAATGCCCTCCTAAAACAGGTAGTTTTTATTTTAGTTTTTATTTTTTTCTTACTTTCTGGCATAAATCTTCTCTACTTGGCTAGAAGTACTAATACATTTTGCTTATAAGAGTTACCTTGGTATAGCTTTTAGAATTAAAAATTCAGACGAGATCGGGCGCGTTCAGGGTGGTATGGCCGTAGACAGAGTTGACTGGGACTCGGCTGGGTTTGTTGGGTAAAGCTGGGGAATGAGGGTCATGTTAACTTTTCTTAAACCCTCTCTTTGCATTGAATACCATCATTATGTATTAAAATTGTAATAAAATTAAACTTGTTCAAAAAAAAAAGAATTAAAAATTCATAATCCTTTAGTTAGGAATTTTAAAGTTTGAACTTAGCAGTGATTAACAATTTTTTATTAGCTATTTTCAGTTTTCTCTTTTAATTCTATATGTAATATTATATATACCAATATTTTACGTATAACATGGTCATGTACATATATGTATATATGAACTATTTTCTTGTATAAGTAAAAAATGCTTTAAAGTATATTCTAAGAACTACTGTGCTTCTAAGAAATACAATGAAATAATTTATTCTGCACTTGGTAGTTTTTTTTCCTTCTTTAATATTGCCAAGCCAACCACAGAGTTAAAAGATTTTCTAGAATTTTGATGACTAATGTTTTAGTTTAATACTTATTATAAAATATTGAATAAGTAAATCAAACATGAAAAATTGCTAGTAAATATTTATGAGTGAATGATTTGGATAAAAATTTCAATTTCCTTTAAATGGGTGGCACTTTTATATATTTTTTTATGCTACAATTAGTAATGTATTTTCAGTGAATCTGATTAATGTGATGCCTCTGAATATCTTTATGAAGAATGATAACCAATGAGTATTTGTTATAATGTTTCTTTTCAATGTGCAGTAATGGTTTTTTAATTAAAAAGCCTGTAAGTCTTTCCCCTTCCATACTGGATAAATGTTAAATGGCAGTAGGATCCTGGTAGACTGAATAATTAAAATGAGGGTAGGAGGAATCTCAAAACCTGCAAACACAATTCAAATTCAATATGAAGTTAAGTTCATATTGAAGATGTTATTTTCATGTTTTTGGCCATATTTATGGTGTAAAATGTCTTAGTGATTCTTAGACAGGTGTTAAAAATGTGTGAATGAAGAAGTGTGACATTTTCTTTCTCACCCTGATGCACTCATCTCCTGTTTGTCCCGCAGCTGCTCCTGATGACAGATGCTACAGATACGCAGACTGTGCCAGCTGTGCTGCCAATACCAACGGGTGCCAGTGGTGTGATGACAAGAAATGCATTTCTGCAAACAGCAACTGCAGTGTGGTTAGTATTTATGGGTGAATGGTGATGTGGTTAGCCTGGCTGCTTCCAGTCATTAGCTTCCCATTTAGTAGCCTGGTGCAGGCAGCACCTCACACATCAATGAAAATATGGAAGGAATCCCTCACTGTGTGCTGAAGTCACTCCAGCTTCTTGCTCAGATTTTTTAGTCTAGATTCCAAAAACTTTTGCTTCTTCCCATGCCCTTTAAAAAAAGACTAGAACTGTCAAGGTAGTTTTCTGTGCTGATAGACACATTATATGGGTAAGTATTGGAATGATTTCCGTGGCATTCTGGTCAGACATACACATGCGTGGTAGTAGTGTGGTCTTATGTTTTGTTCACAGGCTTTGTATGTAAGTTTACTCAGAGGTTGACAGTGGCACTTTCCGTTTGTCTCTTTAGATCAGTGGTTCTCAACCACAGGCAGTTTTGTGCCTTAAGGGACATTTGGCAATGTGTGTCAGCATTTTTGGTTGTCACAACTGTGGGGCTGCTTCTGGCATCTAGAAGAGGCCAGGGATGCTGTTAAAATTCCATAATGCATGAACTCTCCCACAAAACACAAGTATCTGGCTCAAAATGTCAATAGGGTTAAGTTTGAGAAACCCTACTTTAAGTAGACAATTGAAAAAAAGTAATGAAATTAATATTTATGGTAGATGAAAATGGATTAAGAGCAGTAAAAATTAATCTTATAAGCAGGTAGTATCAAAATATCCCATGTTTTTAAGATGTCAACAATTGGAAAGAAAAGTTTCAAAATAAAAAAACATTAAAAGGATTAAAAACTATAGTAGGACCAAGAATTCTCTTACTGGGCTGTAGCTTAAAACACTAAATGATGTCCTTACATATTTTCAACTAAATGTAACATACATTATTTAAAAAAAAAAATTTTTTTTAATTTTCATTAATCACCAAAAGTATTCACTTATTTTTTTCAGAATACTATATGGAGATAAAGGTAAAGAAAAGGGTGTTTGAAAGTTAAGTAAAAAATCTTTATTGTATCATCAAACATTTTTTAATAAACAGTCATATTTAAAAATATTTGTTTTATGGTTCTATACTGTAATAATATTCAGAACTTAAAATGGTGGAAATTTTTCAGTTACTAACTCATCAGATTGAAACCTTTGCTTTAGTACATATTGTGTTGGTATATACTTTCCCATGATATAAGTTGCTTTAGTAATAGATATACTTCAATTTTATATGAATTTTAACATTAATAGGACATGACTCTGCTTTGAAAATTTGAAATACTTTTTAATATTTGCATTAATATTTGTCTAACGGGGGTTATTTTAGTGAGTAAAATAAAGCACGGGAATAAGAGTAAAATGAAGAATGTTATTAAATAAAAATTGTAAACAGATTGTGTTTAAAGCTTTGTTGGATAACCATGAGTTTAGGTATTGTGTTTAGACATTATTGTGTTTAGACATTTAAACTAAATGAAAATAGGGGCACCTGGGTGGCTCAGTGGGTTAAGCCTCTGCCTTCAGCGCAGGTCATGATCCCACTGGGGTCCTGGGATCAAGCCCTGCATTGGGCTCTCTGCTCGGCAGGGAGCCTGCTTTCCCCTCTCTCTCTCTGCCTGCCTCTCTGCCTACTTGTGGTCTCTGTCTGTCAAATAAATAAATGAAATCGTAAAAAAAATAAACTAAATGAAAACATGCGTTACCTCAAAAATTGTGTTATGTAAATTATTATCAAGTATTCATTTTATAAAGTGACCTTATTTATATTTTATTTTATTTTTAAAGATTTCATTTATTTATTTGAGCGTGAGAGAGAATGAGAAGAGAGAACATGAGAGGAGAGGGGTCAGCGGGAGAAGCAGATTCCCCACAGATCAGGGAACCCGGTTTGGGACTCTATCCCTGGACACCAGGATCATGACCAGAGCCCAAGGCAGTCGCTTAACCAACTGAGCTGCCCAGGCGCCCTATATTTTATTTTTTAAAATGATGTGTTAATGAGGAAGGCACTGGGCGAGATAGTATAAGTGAACAGATGGTACTCACTTATAATTTAGATTTTGATGTAATGTCTTTTAGACGGTTTGATCAGAATGGTGATTAAACTAAACCAAATGCTAATGGTTACAGAAAGTTCTGTGAGATGTTAGTGTGAATGATGCCCATTGATACCCTATTTTGTTATTTGGTCATATTTACTCGAAGTTGCATATTTTGTGCTCTTAAAGCTCAAATAACCTGCTTACTTATTTGGTTCATTAGGCTAAAAATTACCAACCGTGTTTCAGAATAACAGTCATTTCTTTCCTCATTGGTTAAATTGGCCCCTGTGTGTGATTAAAATATAATTTCATCTATTGTACTGGTTCAGCATCAATAAACTACCTTCCTGTTTGTAATGAAGAGCAGTGGAGTTATTCGGATGGTAACTCTAATGACACCGTTGTTAGTCTAAAGACTGGCATTAAAACTGTTCTTTCTTTTATCCTAACAAGTTGTTCAGCCATCCTCCTGTCATTTTTACAGGTTATTCTATTTATCGGATGGTTTGAGTAAATTTATTCCTTTTCCATTAGCTGACAAATGTTTGGAGCTATATTCTAATTATTACATAGAATAATGCTAAGATTTATATATATTCTATATGAAGACAGAAAACTACGAATTAGAAAAAGTAACAATGAAAAAGTATATATGTTCTGAATGAAAATGTGGTTGAATAAGAGTCACAAAGTAATTTGAGATTTAAAAAAATGTATCTCCTCTGGGTTTTTTTTTATTTTTAGGATGAATAATGAAAAACATTAGTATCTATCTACTTTTTATCTGTTACCTTATAGCACATGTAATTTGCCCTAAAGAAATGAACGTCTTTGGAATTGAGGTGACTGCAGTGTGTTTTGTGTGGGAAAGTATAGTAGTTTATAGAAAAATATTTGATGGGTGACATTTAAATTACCCAAGAGGATAAAAGTTGCTTCAACCATTTTTATATTTGGGATAGGTATATTAAATTTTAACTATTAGCTTTATTGACTAAAAAGAAATATTTAGCTCCCTTAGTTAAAGCCTGAGTTAAGTATTTATATCTATAGAGGAAAAAAAAGATTGAAGTGAAGCTCAGTGTTCAGCATTAAGTCCTTTATGTTTTCTTCTCAAGAGTTATGGAAAGAATTGAACCAAATATTTTAATCATAGATATTGATGACATCCTGTAAAGTATCTGAACTTTGATGTTTGTAGGGAACTCCCACCAAAGTTCCTGTGGTGCCTAAATTTTTTCTTTTCTTTCCTTCCCTTTTTTTTTTTTTTTTACCTTTTTAACTTTAATCTCTTAATGCTGGAGTTTAGTTGACGTATGATTATGTTTTATGGTAGGATTGGTCAAAGTCTGACTTCTGTGGCTTCTTTGCAGCCACCATAAAGGAAATGTGACAAATACAGAAGTGTCAGTTAACCAAAATGATTATTTCAGGGGCGCCTGGGTGGCTCAGTGGGTTAAGCCGCTGCCTTCGGCTCAGGTCATGATCCCGGGGTCCCGGGATTGAGTCCCGCATCGGGCTCTCTCTGCTCAGCGGGGAGCCTGCTTCCTCCTCTCTCTCTCTGCCCACTTGTGATTTCTGTCAAATAAATAAATAAATAAATAAAAATCTTTAAAAAAAAAGATTATTTCATGTCTGTGGGAATAAAATTAGTTTGAGTTATTGTGAATATAATTCATCTTTTTAGATTGATTTTGATAAATTATCTCTTTATTTTTTATTACTTATCATTTCTACTTCATTTCTAGGGGTTTGTATGATAGTTTTATTATGACTAGAATTCTTTCACATGGTCATGAGGAGCAGTGACTCTGCATTGGCTTTATTGATTGAATGGAAGCCTGTTATCAGATTCAATAGAAAATATTTTCATTAGATGGTTTCTGTTTCAAATTACAAAATGTGCACATTTTTTCCAATAAGTATATGTTGTAGTTCCAAAAACTATAGTTTAAAGAAATGAGTAAAAGAGATTCTGATTCAATAAACTCGATCTGGGGTGGCTCAGTGGGTTAAACCTCTGCTTTCAGCTCAGGTTATGATCTCAGTGTCCTGGGATCAAGCCCCACATTGGGCTCTCTGCTCAGCAGGAAGGCTGCTTCCCCCTCTCTTTCTGCCTGCTTCTCTGCCTACTTGTGATCTCTCTCTCTCTCTCTGTCCAATAAATTCTTTAAAAAAAATAGAAATCTTAATTTTAAAATTTACTTGTGATTTATATTTATGATGTAGTTTAAGAATTATTGCTATACAAAGATGAAAAATAACATGCTTTATCTTTAAACTTTCTAGTCTGTGAAAAACTACACCAAATGTCATGTGAGAAATGAGCAGATTTGTAACAAACTTACCAGCTGTAAAAGCTGTTCACTAAACTTGAATTGCCAGTGGGATCAGCGACAACAAGAATGCCAGGCTTTACCAGGTAAAGATTTCAATTTGGTAAATGAATTTCTAGTCCACAGATGAACGCCATTATAATAAAGAGCATGTAGTAAGAACATTCCAGTTCTTACTAATTTTTAACTTAACTTAATTTTTAAATTAAAATTAAATTAATAGCAAATAAACAATAATATTGTAGTAATAATAGCATAGTTTCTATAAGAAAATTTTGTATATTTGCTTTCAGTTCTTTTAGGATGTTCAGGATTTCTTATATTTATTATACTAGTGATTATATCTTAAATCATATCTTAAAAACAAAATAATAAGCACTGAGACTAATATTCAGATTTAATGAAAGTTAACATTTCAACCTATTTGGTTTGTTTTTTAAGTGCCCTTTATCTTTGAAATTCTGGGAACTTTTTTACTGACTACTTTTTTACTATAAATAACAATTTTTATAATAAGTTTTATATGATTTAATGAGACTCAAGTTATGTAAACCAGAGAAAAGCCCATTTTAAAAAGCAATTTCAAGTTATTTTTTGCATATAACACTCTTCTTAGTAGACTCTAAGTACTCTTCCTTTTAAATATAAAGGTAAAATCAGAAACTAGAAGAGTAGTATGGGTATTTAACCGATTCCATCTTCCTGTTATACAGGTTAACTGAGACATACACTGGTTAAGCGACTTGCTCAAAGCTACATGGCTTGTAAATGGCAAATGTAACTATTAACTGGGAGGTCAATTCTTGCCTTTGTCTATCCAGTGGTTTTTGTTTGCTTGTTATATTTTTTCAAAGAAAAATTTCTGTGCATATGTAACTTTAAAAAGTCCTTGGAAATCCCATCAAAGGATCTATGTCATGCTTAGAAGTTCATGTAATAAAATAAAAATTAGAATGCCTTTACAAGTACCATTCAGATTTTACAATATTCAAATTGTGGGTTTTGTTGATATACTGACCTTTAAAATTTTTAAACAGTGATATGTGCATGTGTGTTCACTTTGAAAAAATTAGAGAATATTAATGCAGTTCCAGATTTTGAAAAGCAGTAGTGAGATGACACTAAACTTGAAAGTAATATTGGTATCTAAGTGTTAAATTCTAAAATCAGTATGTAGATCAGTAAAAAATACTTACAAAGTTGTTTTAAAAATCTTGGAGCAAGGGGCATCTGTTGGTGCAGCTGGTTAAACGTCATGGTCTCAGGGTCGTGAGATGGAGCCCCACCTCAGCTCTGTGCTGGGCATGGAGCCTGCTTAAGATTCTCTCTCTCCCTCTTCCTCTGCCCGTCTTACCCCGTGTGTATGCTCCCTCTCTCAAATAAATAAATGTTTAAAAAAAATCTTGGACCAAAATAGGATTTGACTGAGGAAAAAAATATATATATATATAAAATATATATAAACATGTATTTATTTATATTTATATATAAATAAAATAATATGTATAAGTAAATAAATGTTTTTTAAAAATCTTGGACCAAAATAAGATTTGAATGAGGAATATATATATGTAAATAATACATATAAATATATATATTTATATTTATATATAAATAATATATATAAATAAATAAATGTTTTTTAAAAATCTTGGACCAAAATAAGATTTGACTGAAGAATATATATGTATATATAAATATATATACAGTTCCAGTATATATATAAATATATATATTTATATATACATATATATTTAAAGGAAGATTGCTGCAGTGAGAAGAGAATTTGATTGCCAGCGGAAGTTTGGAAAAATAAGCGAAGTCATGTTTGGTAGCACCCATCTACTCATTCCCCGGAAAGAATATTAGTTTGGTATAAGAGCTCTACTTGGCCAGGCTATTTTGGAGAATAATAAATAACATACAGTAAATGTAATAAAAATTACATTATAAATTAACTTACCTTGTTCTAGGTTCATATTTACTAAGCAGCAATTTGGGTATATATAGTCTGTTTTCCCCTCAGCTTGTCTTGAGGAAGTGAATGCTCCAGATGGAGGACCCTGTCTATCCAGAGTTAGGCTCTCCCTTGAACATTTGTGAATTGTATTTTTCAATTGAGCTCACATAAACTTGGCAATTTGAATTTATCTCACTAAACTCATTTTAAAAATTTACCGCTCCCCATTTAACTCTGAAGCTGAGTTGATGCTCAATATTACAAACCCTAAACCCTCAAAATATCTGGGTCAGTGGTATAATTTAGTTTAGCCCCAAAGACCCATACGTTTCTTTTCATTTTCATGGTTTGTCAAGTAAGTGTTTTCGTCTCATAAAAAAATAAGACAGGGCAAAAGTAATCGAAACCCTTCCTTGATTAAGTAAGTTAACAAAAGCCATACTTAAGCAAAACTTTTATACTGTTTCCTTAAGTTGATTAGGTACTTTGGATTCCAGAAGACAAGGAATATTGCTATAGCTGTAGCCTGAAAAGGAAAATAAAGATGTTTTAAACAATCATATTAAATGAAAATTATACTTTATTAAGGTATTGCTATGTTCTAGGTACTATTCATAGTATCCAATTTGGTAGGACTGCAGTTATTAAAGAACAGAAGTTCCATGCTCATGGACTCTCTCAGAGGGTCCATGAGGTCAATACTAGTAATACTCATATGATTACTTACTTTTTAAATTCTGATTCTGTCATGGGTTTATTATGGAGTTTTCCAAAGGCTATGTAATATATGATTCCAGTAGCTTGGAGAAGTAGATAGGAGACTAGAATTGTCTTATTTTAAACCAACATTAAAGAGATTTGCAAAAATGCAAAAGAGTGCTATACTTTTTGCTATTTTTTTTTTTTTTACGGTTTTATTTATTTATTTGTCAGAGATCACAAGTAGGCAGAGAGGCAGGCAGAGAGAGAGGGGTGGGGGAAGCAGGTTCCCTGCTGAGCAGAGAGCCTGATGCAGGGCTTGATCCCAGGACCCTGAGACCATGACCTGAGCTGAAGGCAGAGGCTTAACCCACTGAGCCACCCAAGTGCCCCCTTTTATCTGTTTTAAAGACTATATTTCTCTTAAAATAAAATCTACTTTTGATTTTAAGTTGTAATGTTTTCCCCCAACATTTTATTATGAAAAACATTTTTTTAAAAGATTTTATTTATTTATTTGACAGAGAGGTAGAGAGAACACAAGTAGGCAGAGAGGCAGGCAGAGGGAGAGGGAAAAGCAGGCTCTCTGCTGAGCAGGGAGTCCAACATGGGGGCTCGATCCTCATGGCCTGAGCTGAAGGCAGACGCTTAACCGACTGTGCCACCCAGGAACCCCTATCTTGAATATTTTTACACGTACAGAAAACTGGAAAGAATCATAGAGAGGACACCCACCAAATACCCTCACCCAGATTCTACAATGAACATTTTGCTCTGCTTTATCCTTGATCTATCTGACCCTCTATTCGTTCATTGTTCTTTCTTAATTTTTTGATGCCCGTGGCCTGATTTGAACTATCAGCTTCTCTTTCTCAGGGAGAGAATTTGATGACACATCTCCTTTGGCCTGTATAAAGGGGCAAGACACCCCAAAGAGCTGGAGGAGTGTGTCTGTAATGAAATTTTTAAGTACAATTTTAAGTGAACAAATAAATATATTTTTAAATGGTCATTTAAAATTTTTAATATGGTCAAAGCCAATAGGTAAAAAAATACATAAGGATCTGTGAAGTCTTCAATAATATTTAAGAAATAAAGGGGTCTCGAGACCAAAATGTTTGAGAATTGCAGCTTTAGAACAATTCCAGAAAATATGCACTACTGCATCTAAAGCCGAAAGGTCAAAGGGCACTGAAGCATTTAATGTGGTATGGAAACGAAAATATAGTCAAAATTTATAGAACAGTGTATTAATGAAGCACTATATTATTAGCTAGTACACACTGAAGCATAACTTTATAATGTACTTATAAATGTGTGTTTTAGAAAATAGCACTATTTTAAGATCAGCTTGTATTCTAAGCATAAACCACTGTTATTGTACAGTATGTTTAAATGTTAAACCTGAATATCTGTATAAAAATAAACATTAGAAAGCAAAGATTATACCTTCTTTATTAAACATAAAAGAAATAAGACCTATCTCCCTACAGTTATAATTAAAGAATCAAAGAACCCAGCTTATATCAAAATAGTGCACCAGGGCTATGGAATGGAGGAATAACTTTGAAATTGCTTTTGTTAAGTGGTGTTTATTTTTCTTTAAAGTGATCTTGTATTATATAAATTGGACCTGAAGATGTAAATGTAGTAGCGATTTTATTAACTGAGATACCATATGCCAATACACTAAGAAACCTAGCAGGCAATCAACACATTTTAACAGATTTTATAGCTATAGCTTATATTATGCTTAAGAATTAAAGGAAAAAATAAGAACTTCTGTTTTTATTCTTCACCAAACTATTAGATAAATTTTATTTAGTAAATCATATTGATATCCTTAGAATTTTTATCATTGAAAGTTATTTAAACAAATAAAGAAGTTGTATTTAGAATTCTAAAATAACTGAAGAATATACATGCCTTTTGGTAATCTAAAAATAAGATAGAATTTTTTTTTTTTTTTTTTGACTAGCTCATCTTTGTGGAGAAGGATGGAATCATATTGGTGATGCTTGTCTTAGAATCAATTCCAGTAGAGAAAGCTATGACAATGCAAAACTTTATTGTTATAATCTCAGTGGAAATCTTGCTTCATTAACAACATCAAAAGAAGTAGAATTCGTTCTGGATGAAATACAAAAGTATACGCAACAGGTAATAGCTCTACTTGTTTATATTGTGGAAATACACAGGAAGTCCTAAAATCATTAGCAATGGTTCTTTTTTTTGTTTTTAAATAAATTGTTTTTACTAAATTTTGGAAGTAAAGTGGACAGGACTTCAAAAGTCAATTGGCACTGGACTTCATCTGTATATGTATTTGGGAATAAGATTTTCTAAATTACTCATCTATGTTTTGCATAGTAAGCTGCTACATTTCTTACCAAGAAATCATTTTATATGAATAAATACACCTTAAAATACATTTTTAAAAAAATATTTTATTTATTTATTTGTCAGAGAGAGAGCACAAGTAGGGGGAGTAGCAGGCAGAGCAGTCAGAGGGAGAAGCAGGCTTCCTGCTGAGCAAGTAGCTGGATGGGGACTCTTTCCCAGGAGCCTGGAATCATCACTTGAGCCAAAGGCAGCTGCTTAACTGCCTGAGCCATTCAGGTGTCCCAAGAATTTGTTTTGAAGTGTAATGTCTTCGTAACTTGAGATGTCCCTTATAATTAAAACACAAGAGGGACAGATGGTTGGCTCAGTCAGTTGGGTGTCTGACTCTTGGTTTGGGCTTAGGTCATGATCTCATAAGTCCTGGGATGGAGCCTCTGCTGAGGGCAGAGTTAGCTTGGGATTCTCTCCCTTTCCCTCTGTTTTTCCTCTGACTCAGGCTCTCTCTTTCTCTCTCTCAAAAAAGAAATAATAAAAATAATTAAGGCCAACACATTGGTTACATTTGTATATATGTATTTTTTGTGAGTGTGTGTGTTTTTGAATTATGCTATTTTTTTAGGTGTAGATTTGCTTAAAATAATATATTAAGGGTTAGCTGAAATAAAACCAGTTTTTAAAGTATGTAGAAGTTGTTGGAACTTACAGCACTTAGAAACTGTTTCAATATTTCAGGGGGCTTTATGGAAAATATTTCCATAAAAAATGGAATATTTCTTTGAAAACCAGGTGATGGGTATTAAGGAGGGCATGTGTGGTGATGAGCCCTGAGTGTTATATGCAACTAATGAATCATTGAACACTACATCAAAAACTAATGATGTACTATATGTTGGTTAATTGAACATAACAAAAAAATTAAAAAATGAAAACTGTATTAAAATATTAGTTTATAAGCTATTTCTAAGAAGAATTTACAGTATTTTCTACTCTTGGATCTTCAAAATATAGTTAACTCTTAAGAGTAGATTATATAAGGAAATTTAGAAATAATTTACTAAACCTAGTTTTGAAATATTTAGCTCATGTAATTACTTGAAGTGTACAAATACAAACCGTCATAGCATCATAGCAGATTTTTGTATTTTGTTTCAAAAATAAAGTTAGAACTCAAAACAGATCAGGTAAGTGATAAGACTAAACAATAATAAAATAAATTTTATTTATGTATGAATAAAGTATATTATTTTATTTATAAATATAATAATAAATAATAAATAAATAATAAATGCCTTAAATCTGTGGTTTGTGCTAGATTTGGCCTCACATTTAAGATAAAAACATGGGGCGCCTGGGGCTCAGTGGGTTAAAGCCCCTGCCTTCGGCTCAGGTCATGATCTCAGGGTCCTGGGATCGAGCCCCGCATCGGGCTCTCTGCTCTGCAGGGAGCCTGCTTCCTCCTCTCTGCCTGCCTCTCTGCCTGCCTCTCTGCCTACTTGTGATCTCTATCTGTCAAATAAATAAATAAAATCTTAAAAAAAAAAAAAAGAGTTGGATGCTTAACCAACTGCACTAGTAAGATAAAAACACAAGACACGCAGAGATATCCTATTGTCAATAAAGTACAAAGTAGAAAAATTTCTATACAAATAATGTAGGTGTGTCTATAATTCACCTGTTTCTTTGAAAACTCTATTAGGCCTGATCTCAACGACTTTATTTTGACTTTGAGTTATGATTTTTATTTGGACAAATAGTCTGTTGGTACTTCAAAACTTTACTTTGTATAGGACAGAAGAGACCATTTTGGCTTGAAAATATTTTAGAGCAATATTACCAATTACTTGCTATAGAAATACTTAAGTAATGTTTTCTTGGTATAGCTGATTTTTAAAGGAACATTGAGGACCACCATCAAAATGCTGGAGAGCATGTAATTGGACATACTGCTTATCTTTAAAACTTGTCAGAAAAAATAAGATAATGCATATAAAGAATATATATTTTATTTTTCAGAGTATACAGTAATTATTATTGTTTGCATTTTAAGGTTTTTTTTTAAAAGATTTTATTTATTTATCTGATAGAGACACAGCAAGAAAGGGAATACAAGCAGAGAGAGTGGGAGAGAGAGAAACAGGCTCCCCCTTGAGCAGGGAGCCCGTTCGGGGCTTGATCCCAGGACTCTGGGATCATGACCCGAGCCAAAGGCAGATACCCAAGGACTGAACCACCCAGGTGCCCCGAGGGTTGTTATTTTGTATCACTTTCTCACTGCTGCTATTACTACCATGTCCCAGAGTCATTATTTAGAATTCTTAGGTAACTTGATGAATTTATTTAATGAATAATTAATACTGATATTAATTGTGGAAAAATATTTGCCCCATATGACTAATGTAATTTTTCCATAGTGAATGAGAAATCCGCCCTGCTATTCCCCCACCCCCACTGACTGCCCTGGGTACTTATACAGAACCTTTTATCTCTTAAGATAATTCCTAATTTTTGATGAAGAATAGGTTGCTGATTTCACCTTTACTAGTAACAGAGGAATATGCACCTTGTGTTTAAAAAGTGACATAAGAACAGTTTTTATAAATGTTAAAAAAAAATTAGGGGACTTGTGCACACTCCCTTTGGAAATTTTTGTATGGACATTCACTTCACAGTTACTGCTTACCCTCACATTTTTGGTGATATTAGCAATTATATTTCTGTTTTTTTAAAAGATTTTATTTATTTATTAGAGAGAGAGAGCACAAGCAGGCAGAGCAGAAAGCAGGGAGAGGGAGAAGCAGGCTCTCCACTGAGCACAAGTCTGACGCGGGGCTCAATCCCAGGACCCTGGGATTGTGACCTGAGCCAAAGGCAGCCACTTAATGAATTGAGCCACCTGGGCCCCGGCAGGGTATTAAGTATTAATATGAGATGATTTAACTTATAATTATAGTTTCTAATTGTAGAGCCCTACCTCACACATAATAAAATGTTTAAATTAATTATGTCCTAGGCTTTTATAAATAATCAAAATTTGGGGGCACCTGGGTGGCTTAGTGGGTTAAAGCCTCTGCCTTCGGCAGAGGTCATGATCGCAGGGTCCTGGGATTGAGCCCCATGTTGGGCTCTTTGCTCAGCAGGGAACCTGCCTCCTTTCTTCTCTCTCTGCCTACTTACGATCTCTGTCTGTCAAATAAATAAATAAAATCTTAAAAAAATATATTAAAAATTTTGAAGTGGTTATCACAATATACTTGTTGACTCTCAAATATTTATTATATGCCTGATATTAATAAAGAAAAACTATTATAATTAAATTCATGTGAAAAACTAATCTGTGAAATTATTTTTTTGTGAACTGTAACTATTTTTCTGTGAAGAATGAGCCAGTATTCATTCAGTTAGTAAACATTTTTTGGGAATGTACTTCTTGCTGAGAATAGGGATCAAAAGACAGTCACTCATCTGTTTGTTTTGTTTTGTTTTTTTATTAACATATAATGTATTATTAGCCCCAGGGGTACAGGTCTGTGAATCGCCAGGATTACACACTTCACAGCAGTCACCATAGCACATACCCTCCCCAATGTCCATAACGCAACTACCCTGTCCCTACCCCTGAACCCCGGGCAACCCTCAGTTTGTTTTGTGAGTTTAAGAGTCTCTTATGGTGTGTCTCTCTCCTGATCCCATTGTGTTTCACTTATTATTTTCCTACCCCCCAAACCCCCAATGTTGCAGCTCCACTTCCTCATATCAGGAAGATCATATGATAGTTGTCTTTCTCCGATTGATTTATTTCGCTAAGCATAATACCCTGTAGTTCCATTCACGTTGTTGCAAATGGCAAGATTTCATTTCTTTTGATGGCTGCATAGTATTCCATTGTATACGTATACCACATCTTTATCCATTCATCTGTTGATGGACATCTAGGTTCTTTCCATAGTTTGGCTATTGTGGACATTGCTGCTATAAACATTCGGGTGCACATGCCTCTTCGGTTCATTATATTTGTATCTTTAGGATAAATACCCAGTAGTGCAATTGCTGGGTCATAGGGTAGTTCTATTTTTCAACTTTTTGAGGAACCTCCCCGCTGTTTTCCAGAGTGGTTGTACCAGCTTGCATTCCCACCAACAGTGTAGGAGGGTTCCCCTTTCTCCGCATCCTCGCCAGGTCTGTCATTTCCTGACTTATTAATTTTTAGCCATTCTGACTGGCGTGAGGTGCTATCTCATTGTGGTTTTGATTTGTGTTTCCCTCATGCAGAGTGATAGAAAGAACTTTTTCATGTGTCTCTTAGCCATCTGGATGTCTTCTTTGCAGAAATGTCTGTTCATGTCCTCTGCCCATTTCTTGATTTGATTATTTGTTCTTTGGGTGTTGAGTTTGATAAGTTCTTTATAGATTTTGGATACTAGCCCTTTATCTGATATGTCGTTTGCAAATATCTTCTCCCATTCTGTCGGTTGTCTTTTGGTTTTGTTAACTGTTTCCTTTGCTGTGGAAAAAGCTTTTGATCTTGATGAAGTCCCGATGTTCATTTTTGCCCTTGCTTCCCTTGCCTTTGGAAATGTTCCTAGGAAGAAGTTGCTGTGGCTGTTGTCAAAGAGGTTGCTGCCTGTGGTCTCCTCAAGGATTTTGATGGATTCCTTTCTTTCTTTTTTAAAATTTCTTTCTTTTTTTGTTTTTTAATGATTTTATTTATTTATTAGAGAGAGAGAGAGAGATCACAAGTAGGCAGAGAGGCAGGCAGAGAGAGAAAGAGGGGAAGGGAAGCAGGCTCCCTGCTGAGCAGAGAGCCTAATGCGGGGCTCCAGGACCCTTGATCTCACATTGAGGTCCTTCATCCATTTTGAGTCTATTTTCATGTGTGGTGTAAGGAAATGGTTCAGTTTCATTTTTCTGCATGTGACTGTCTAATTTTCCCAACACCGTTTGTTGAAGAGACTGTCTTTATTCCATTGGACATTTTTTCTTGCTTTGTCAAAAATTAGTTGCCCATAGAGTTGAGAGTCTATATCTGGGCTCTCTATTCTGTTCCATTGTTCTATGTGTCTGTTTTTGTGCCAGTACCATACTGTCTTGATGATGATAGCTTTGTAATAGAGCTTGAAGTCTGGAACTGTGATGCCACCAACTTTGGCTTTCTTTTTCAACATTCCTCTGGCTACTTGGGGTCTTTTCTGGTTCCATATAAATTTTAGGATTATTTGTTCCATTTCTTTGAAAAAAATAGATGGGATTTTGATAGGAATTGCACTAAACGTGTAGATTGCTTTAGGTAGCATAGACATTTTCACAATATTTGTTCTTCCAAACTGTGAATATGGATAGTTTTTCCATTTCTTTGTGCTTTCCTCCATTTCTCTCATGAGTACTTTATAGTTTTCTGAGTACAGATTCTTTGCCTCTTTGGTTAGGTTTATTTCTAGGTATCTTATGGTTTGGGGTGCAATGGTAAATGGGATTGACTCCTTAATTTCTCTTTCTTCTGTCTTGTTGTTGGTGTAAAGAAATACAACTGATTTCTGTGCATTGATTTTATATACTGACACTTTACTGAATTCCTGAATGAGTTCTAGCAGTTTTGGAGTGGAGTCTTTTGGGTTAACCACATAAAGTATCATATCGTCTGCAAAGAGTGAGAGTTTGCCTCCTCCTTGTCGATTCAGATGCCTTTTATTTCTTTTTGTTGTGTAACTGCTGAGGGTAGGACTTCTAGTGCTATGTTGAATAACAGTGGTGATAGTGGACATCCTTTCCATGTTCCTGACCTTAGGGGAAAAGCTCTCAGTTTTTCTCCATTTAGAGTGGTATTCACTGTGGGTTTTTCATAGATGGCTTTTTTTTTTTTTTAAGATTTTATTTATTTATTTGACAGACAGAGATCACAAGTAGGCCAAGAGGCTGGCAGAGAGAGAGGAAGGGAAGCAGGCTTCCTGCTTAGCAAGGAGCCTGATGTGGGGCTTGATCCCAGGACCCTAGGATCATGACCTGAGCCGAAGGCAGAGGCTTTAATCCACTGAACCACCCAGGCGCCCCATAGATGGCTTTTATAATATTGAGGTATGTACCCTCTATGCCTACACTTTGAGGAGTTTTGATTAAGAAAGGATGCTGTACTTTGTCAAATGCCTTTTCGGCATCTCTTGAGAGTATCATGTGGTTCTTGTTCTTTCTTTTATTAATGTATTGTATCATACTGATTGATTTGTGGATGTTGAACCAACCTTGCAGCCCAGGAATAAATCCCACTTGGTCGTGGTGAATAATCATTTTAAGGTACTATTGGATACTATTGGCTAGTATTTTGTCGAGAATTTTCGCACATGTGTTCATTAAGGATATTGGTCTGTAATTCCCCTTTTTGATGGGACCTTTGTCTGGTTTTGGAATCAAGGTAATGCTGGCCTCATAAAATGAGTTTGGAAGTTTTCCTTCCATTTCTATTTTTTGGAACAGTTTCAGGAGAATAGGTATCAATTCTTCTTAAATGTTTGGTAGAATTCCCCTGGGAAACAGTCTAGCCCTGGGCTCTTGTTTGTTGGGAGATTTTTTTTATGACTGTTTCAATCTCCTTACTGGTTATGGGTCTGTTCAGGTTTTCTTTTTCTTCCTGGTTCAGTTTTGGTAGTTCATATGTCTCTAGGAATGCATCCATTTTTATCATAGTTGTTCATAATATGTTATTATAATTGTTTGTGTTTTTTTGGTGTTGGTTGTCATCTTTCTTCTTTCATTCATGATTTTCTTTATTCGGGTCCTTGCTCTTTTCTCTTTTCTTTTTGACAAGTTTGGCCAGGGGTTTATCAATTTTATTAATTTCAAAGAATCATCTCTTAGTTTTGTTGGTTTTTTTCTATTGCTTTTTTGGTTTCAATTTATTGATTGCTGCTCTTGATCTTTCTTGTTTCTCTTCTCCTGTTGGGTTTAGGATTTCTTTGCTGTTCTTTCTCCAGCTCTTTTAGGTGTAATGTTAGGTTGTGTACTTGAGACCTTTCTTGTTTCTTGAGAAAGGCTTGTATTGTGATATGCTTTTCTCTCAGGACCGCCTTTGCTGCATCCCACAGATTTTGAACAGTTGTGTTTTCATTTTCATTTGTTTCCATGAATTTTTAAAATTCTTCTTTAATTTCCTAGTTGACACATTCATTCTTCAGTAGGATGCTCTTTAGCCTCCATGTATTTGGGTTTTTTCCAACTTTCCTCTTGTGATTGAGATCTAGCTTCAGAGCATTGTGGTCTGAAAATATGCAGGGAATCATTCCAATCTTTTGATACCGGTTGGGACCTGATTTGTGACCCAGATTGTGATTTATTCTGGAGACTGTTGTGTGTACTAGAGAAGAATGTGTATTCTGATGCTTTGGGATGGAATGTTCTGAATATATCTGTGATGTCCATCTGGTCCAGTTTGTCATTTAAGGCCTTTATTTCCTTCTTGATCTTTTGCTCAAATGATCTGTCCATTTCAGTGAGGGGGGTATTAAGGTCCTGTACTATTATTGTATTATTGTTGATGTGTTTCTTTGATTTTGTTATTAATTGGTTTATATGAAATGTGCTATTTTAGAAGTTGCACATTTCAAGGTTTCTTGTGTTAGTTCCTCATTTTTTCTTGCTTGTTTTTATAGATCATAAACATCGGACTAACAGTTATTTTGGATGTGTAAGGAACTTAGATTTGAGAGTTTGTGGTCTAGCATGTGCTAGGAAAGAAAAATATTTTGTTTCATTAGAAAGCTGAGCTGTAGCAAAATTTCAAAGGTGGAAGCCTCTGCAAGGTGACATTCCATTAAGCATACCTTTATGTAAAATGAATTATATCCTGAGTCATTCCAGTTATATACACTTAAGATAACACTTCCTTGGCAAGTAAAGATGGACAAATTCAGGCAATTTAAAAAGATATTCTGCGTCAAATAATCATTTACTTATCGGAAATGGCTAATGAAATGTTGTAATGATTTATGGCGTGCTGCAGTAAATTTTCATAATATAGTAATTTGTCTTTGATTTTCAACTCCCTGTCCAGTTCATTTACTGGGTAATAGTTACTTTAAATGTTTTATCAATGGCTTCATTTTTCTGTTTCTCTCCTCTTCCTCGCAGATCCTTACCATGATGAGATAGGGAATAATATTTCATTTTAAATGACTTGTCTTTACTATAGATAGTTGGAAATGTAGGCAGAGTCACTGTAATGTGAAGCACAGTCATTAATCTGAAATATCTATGTTGGATTGAGTCCTGCTGTTATTATCAAGAACTATAAAAATGTTACTGTTTTTTTGTTATCAAAATATCTTTCAGCATAATATATGAAATAAATGGTGATTATAAGAAAAAACAGCATGTGTATTTTTATAATTGGAAACATTTATTAAGTACTATCTCTATCTCAGGAATTGGAATGTAGAAAGTAACCATATATGTTCTAATGTACTTTGGTTCTAAAAATTTATTGACTACCTACTATCTGTATAGCATTCTACTAAGTGATAATGTCATAATGAATATTCATAGGATATTTTAATTGTAGCTAGGACATATTTGTTGAGTGTTAACAATGAAATTTATTGTATTTATACACCTTGCAAATTTCTAGGTCTATAGCTGTCTTTAGAAGCTCTATAGGACCATTTGTATAACATATTTAGAATAAACACTGGATATATCTATCTTATTTCTGTATGTTAAACATTCAAATAGAGAGACATATTTTTCTCTATCCTGACAGTCCACAATGTAAAAAGGTGACATGAGTTTTGAAGTCACCTCACATTATAATATTATTAACCTAATAACTGAAAAAATAAATATATTATGTGCATTAAGGTAGAAGTGTTTAGGAATAATGTCAGCAAGATGACAGAATGGAAATTTCAAGGTTTTGTCCTGCATTGGTGGTATAGTGGTGAGCAAAGCTACATTCCAGCTTTTGTTCCCTCATAGAAACATTGGTTTGAACAACCATTCATATACAAAAATACCTTTGCAAGAGCTAGGTAATCTCAGTGAGAGATTATAACAGTTGAGAAAAGTGCAGAAATAAGAAAGGATACTTTTATAATACCTGCATCATCCCCGCCCCCAAGCCTGTGCAGGGTATTGAAGCATGGTGAGAGATACCTTCTACAAAGGGGAAGAAAAGTAAAGTGAGCACCTGACTTTGCTGCTGAACCAGCTTCAGGTTTTCTCTAGTGAACCCTGATGCCTGATTGGTTCCTACTGACCCAGGTACCAGGCTTGCTCCAGACTGATCCCCATGGCCTCACAGTACAGGCAGGCTTCCTGTGGCCCTAGGCTCCAGAAGACCAAAAGTTCAGGACCTTCCCAGTATACTCTAGTACTTGGCCCAAGACCAAGTACTAGTACTCTAGTACTTGTGACCCAAGACCAGGCTCACCCCTGGAAAGTCAAGCTTTAGACTCTTCCCTGTATACCCAACCTTCAGGCTTGCCCCTGTGTTTCCAGGTACCAAGCCCATCTTTTGTTACTCAGAATCTGGCCTGCTTCCATGGATTTGGCCACTAGCCTTAACCTAGGAGACCCTGGCACCAGGCTAGCCTCTATAGACTCAGAACCAGGTCCATACCCATGAGTCCAGGTGCCAGGCTCATCCCAGGACTAAGCTGGCATCCATGGATTCAGAATTGAAAATTATCCCGATGCCAAGTAGCCTCCATGTTTCCTTCAGTCTGTCCCAAGAGATTTAAGCTCCAGATTGGCCCTTTTGGACCCAGCTACAGGCCTGCCACCATGGACCGTGGTTCTAGGTGTACTCTCATAAACCTAGTTCCCATGACTACTTCAATGGACCCTTGTACCAGGTGGCCCCCATGCACCCAGTATCCAGGCCTGTATCTACAGACACAGATTCTAGGCCCACTTCCATGAACCCAGGCATTGGCCTACTCATGTGGACATAAACTTCAGACCTATGGCAATGGTCCCAGGCTTGCCCCTCTGAATCCAGGTACCAGGCAGCCCCCTGTAGACCCAGACTCTAGACCTGATTACCCACTGACCTAGCCACCAGGCTAGCCTAGCTGAATAATCCAGCAGTAAACCTGCCTATGGATTCTACTTTATGGCCCTCTAGAATTGCTGGAATTTCTGGATAGGCTGAATGATGAAGGGCTTTCCTTACTGAAGTCTGTCTATAAAGATTAAAAGAAATAGTTACTTCTTCAGATGAAACACTGATGCAAGGCAATAGGGATCACAAAAAATCAGGGAAATATGACACTACCATAGAAACAGAATAAAGTACCAGTAACTGACCCTAAATAATGGAGAACTAAAAACTGACAATTCAAAATAATCATCTAAAAGAAGCTTAGACAACTAAATTATAGTAAGAAAATGATATGTGAACAAAATGAGAAGTTTAACAAAGACATGGAAATCATAACAAAGAAACAAACAGGAATTATAGAGCTAAAGAACACAGTGATTGAAATAAAAAAATTCATATAGCACTTCAATAGCAGACACTGTCAGAAGAAAAGAATCATTGAGCCCAAAGTCAAGTCATTTGAAATCATCTAGTCAGAGGTAGAAAAAGAAAAAAAAAATGGATAGAAACATGAAGAAAGCCTCTGGGACCTATGACAGACCATCAAATGCATCCATACATGGTTTTTGGGAGTGCCAGAAGTCATAGAGAAAGACAAAAGAGGCAGCAATTTCCTTTAAAGAAATAATAACAGGAAACTTCTCAAATCTGAAACGCCCCCAAGTGAATATCCAGATCCATGAGACCCCAAATAGATTAAAAACATAAAGAGAACCTTCACCAGGACACATTATAACAGAGAGCCCAGAAACAAATTCATGCATTTATGATCAACTGATCTTCAGCAGAGGTACCAAGAACATAAAATGGGGAAAGGACAATTCAATAAATGATGCTGGGAAAACTGGATATCCTTGTGCAGAAGAATGAACGTGGACCCTTGTCTCACACCATATAAAAGAATCTGAAAATGGATTAAAGACACGAATGGAAGCCCTGAAACTGTAAAAATTCTAGAACAAAACTTAGAGAATAGGCTTCTTGACATTAGTCAGGGCAATGGTTTTTTAGAAATGATCCCAAGAATATAGGCAATGAGCAAAAATAGACAAATGGCATTGCATCAAACTAATCAGTGTCTTCACAGCAAAGGAAGCAGTCAGCACAGGAAAGGGACAACCTGTGGATTGGGAGAAAATGTTTGTAAATCATACATTTGATAAGGAGTTAAAGTCCACAATATATAAGAAGGCAAATAACTCAATAGCAAAGAAAAAGAACTCAGTGAAGAGATGGACAAAGGATACGAATAGCCATTTTTCTAAACAGAATATACAGATCACCAACAGGTATATGATAAAAGCTGGGTATCATTAATCATCAGGGAAATACAATTCAAAATCAAAGTGACCCTGTTAGAATGGTTGTTAACAAAAAACAAGATAACAAGTTGGCAAAGATCTGGAGAAAAAGGAACCCTTGTATACTGTTGGTGGGAAGACAAATTGGTAAAGTCAATTTGGAAAACAGTATGGATGTTCCTCAAAAAATTAAAAATGGAACTGCCATGTGATACAGCAATCCCATGTCTAGGTATATATTCAAAGGGAATGTAATCATATCAGTGAGGATATCAGTGAGGCATCTGCATTCCCATGTTCATTGTAGCATTATTCACAATAGCCAAGGTATGGAAACAACCTGTGTTCATTGATGGGTAAATGGATAAAGAAAATGAAATGTGATATGTGATAGTGTGTGTGTGTGTGTGTGTGTGTGTGTGTGTGTGAGTGAGGTATGTGAGATAGATAGATAATGGCATATTATATAGCCTTACAAAAGCAGGACACCTTGCCATTTGCTATAGCATGTATAAACCTGGAGGACATTACACTAGGTGAAATAAGCTAGATACAGAAAGATAAATACTGCTTGATTGTATTTATATGTGAAATCTAAAAATGTCAAACTCATAAAAGCAGTCAATTGAGTGATGGTTGCTAGGGACAGGGTATGAGGGAAATGTAGAGATATAGGTCAAAAGGTACAAAGTTTCAGTTATACAGGATAAATAAGCTCTGGATATCTAATGTACAGCATGGTTACTAGTTAATAATACTGTATTGTATACTTGGAATTGAAGATACTAGGTGTTAAATGTTCTCACCACAAATATAAAGGTAACTCTATGAGGTGATGGAAATGTTAATTAGCTTGATTGTGGTAATCATTTCATATTGACTGCATGTACCAAAACATCAAATTGTATGTGTTTTAGATCTATATTTTTAAATTTTTCAATTATATCCCAAGAAAGTGAGACAAAAATAAAAAATTTATGAAACCCCACATAATTCAGAAACAAGAAAATAAAGAGTTGTTTATAATCTAATATATATAGAGTAGCAAAAATATATCATTTAAAAATATATTTTAATAAACACATTTTAAAATTGATTCATGATTAAAATAAATCTGTGTATACAGAATGAATTTCTTTTCAAACCCCTTTTGAAATATTAATGAGAGCATTAGGAGTATTTTGTTTTGTGGCATTTGGCAATCTATTAAATTTTAGGCAAAGGAGTCAGATTTTATCAATTTTCTTGATCTCTTTCATAATGAAAGTAGATGACATAACTTCATCTAAAATTGAGTAAAAGTCCTGAGGTACCAGTAGAAGTCTGAACTGGGACAGAGGCAGTTTTTCTTCTTAGTCCTTATGTGAACATGTTAAGTTTTCACTCACGTCTGTATACAGTTTGTTGATTTTGTTTCCTGTTCTCTCACAGTGCGTGTAATGGCAACTTAGCTGTAGATTCTTACCTCCAGAACTGATTAAATTGTTAAAGTAGAGCAGTAGCAGAGCAGCAGCAGCAATATGTTAATTTTTTAGTGATCTTGTTTTGTAAGGTAGGTATTTATATCAGACATTTATAACCTCATTTTTTAGAAGAGGCAACTGAGGTTCACAAGGGCTAAACAACTGGCCTCAATTATGTAGCATGAGTGCAAGATCTATTTTTGAAAAATACTGTTCTTTTCTACATCATTCTCTAAAATATGCTGGAATTGTTAATTATCCTTGGTACAGGAAGTCATTAGAAAGGCAGTTTTATATATTTTTAAATGTTATTTTTACTTTTTAAATTATTTTTTGTTTGTTTTTTTTTTTTAAGATTTTATTTATTTATTTGAGAGACAGAGAATGAGAGAGAGAGAGAGAGCATGAGAGGAGAGAGGTCAGCAGGAGAAGCAGACTCCCTGCTGAGCAGGGAGCCCGATGTGGGACTTGATCCTGGGACTCCAGGATCATGACCTGAGCTGAAGGCAGTTACTTAACCAACTGAGCCACTGAGGCTTCCCTTAAATGTAATTTTTAATGATAAGGAGGTATTTGCTAAGGAATATGACTTTTTTTAAAAAAACTTTTTATTTATTTGTTTGACAGATTACAAGTAGGCAGAGAGGCAGGCAGAGAGAGGGAGAGAGAGAGAGAAGGAAACAGGCTCCCGCTGAGCAGGGAGCCCGATGCGGGGCTTGATCCCAGAACCCTGGAACCATTACCTGAGCCGAAGGCAGAGGCTTTAACCCACTGAGCCACCCAGGTGCCCCCGGAATATGACTTTTTATATCTAACTTTCTTTAATACTCCTTTTGCTATTGTTTATAGAAAGTATCACCATGGGTAGGCTTGCGCAAGATCAATATATCCTACTGGGGATGGGAAGACATGTCTCCTTTTACAAACACGACGCTGCAGTGGCTTCCTGGTGAACCGAATGATTCTGGATTCTGTGCATATCTGGAAAAGGCTGCAGTGGCAGGCCTGAAAGCGAATCCTTGTACATCGATGGCAGATGGCCTGGTCTGTGAAAAACCTGTTGGTAAGCAGTAAACTAGTATTTCTTTAAAATAATTACCACGCCTTTCCACTTGCAGTAGTCTATGTGCCTAAGGTAAATTTCACCATCTTTTTATGATGTTGATTCCCTGATAATTTTGGTAAATTTTATCTTTAACTACATTCCCCACTTACTATTAGTGACCTCACTGTTAACTTGTGAAAATACCAAAATTTTATGGTTTTATACAATTTTTATTTTTTGATTGAGTCTATTCTTAATTTTGTTAACAACTTTTACTTTTATAATTCCAGTGTTTAGAAGGAAGATTTGTTTTTAAGATTAACAACTAATTTTGAATCATTTTCATCTTATAGTCTTTTTCATTTGGCAAGTAAGAAGAAACATTTCTGTTCTTTTTTTTCCCTAATATGTCATTTTGTGGTGATTGACTTTTATTATTTTTTATATTGGCCATGACATTCAAACCCCAAACCTGTATTAATTGTGTGGTAATTTTTTATTTGGTTTTATTAGCCAGTATAAAATATTAGACATATACATTGTTTTTTTTAAGTTTTTATTTTAATTTCAGTTAGTTAACATATAGTATAATATTAGTTTCTGGTGTGCAGGACATGTGCCCTCCTTACTCCCTATCATCCATTTCAACCACCCACCTCCCCCCACCTCTGCCACCCTCCTCCCTTGTCAGCATCACTTTGTTCTCTATAGTTGAACGTCTGTTTTTTCATTTGTCTCTCTCTTTTTTCTCTTAACTCATTTGTTTTGTTTCCTAAATTCCACATATGAATGAAATCACATGTGTGTCTTGAAATGGATTTTCGCTAAGTGATAAAGGAATATTGAATTATTTTCTCTTTTTAAACACTTTTAAAAAATATACATAATATAAAATTTACCATTTTAACCATTTTTAAATGCAGAGTTCAGTGTTATTGCATGCATCAACATTATTGTGCATTAATCAACAGCATGTATCTCCAGAACTTCCTCATCTTCCCAAACTCTATACTCATTAAACAATAACTCTCCAGACCTCTCTCCCCCAGCCCCTGACAAGCACCTTTTACTTTCTGTGTCTATGAGTTTGACTAATTTATTTACCTCATATAGATGGAATCATAAAGTGCATGAACTTTTATGCCTGGCTTATCTCCCTTAACATAATGTCTTCAAGGTTCATTCATATTGTAACATATGTTAGAATATCCTTCCATTTTTAACATGAATAATTATCCATTGTATGTACATCCAACATTTTGTTTATCCATTCATCCATCAGTGTACACCTGAGTTGCTTTTACTTATTGGCTGTTGTGAATAAGGATGCTATGAACATGGGTTTACAGATATCTTTTCCAGTTCTGGTTCGTATCTTTTGGGTATATAGGCAGAAGAAGGAATTGCTGTATCATATGGCAATTTTATGTTCATGTTTTGAGGAATTGCCTTACTGTTTACCGTAGAAGTTGTACCATTTTACATCCCTACCAGCAATGAACAAGCGTTCCAATTTCTTCACATCCTTGCTAGCATTAAAAAATTATTTATCTGGGGTGCCTGGGTGGCTCAGTGGGTTAAAGCCTCCGCTTTCGGCTCAGGTCATGGTCTCAGGGTCCTGGGATCCAGCCCCGCATCGGGCTCTCTGCTCGGCAGGGAGCCTGCTTCCTCCTCTCTCTCTCTCTGCCTGCCTCTCTGCCTACTTGTGATCTCTGTCTGTCAAATAAATTTAAAAAAAAAATATATATATATATATTTATCTAAAGGTTATGATATTCTATTTCATGTAAAGATTTTATAGTATATTGTTTTATTTTTATTGTTTGTTTATCAGAGACATGTTCACTGATAAGCATTTGTTTTGATAAGGTATGGAATGTTTATGGAAAAAATTTTAGTGGGAAAGTAAATAATGAGTGTGTGTGTAGTACTTAGCCAAAAACAGAAAACTAGGTTATGGGCTACATCTCTATGTATAAGTTTTTAAATTATGTAACTTTATGTACTTTGTAAAGGATTAAAATTTTCAAAAGAAGTATGATTTTCAAATTTGATAATAAATTTAAGAAGTATTAACACCTCATCTTCATTTTCATTTATCGTATTATGTAGTTTTTGCTATAATTTTTATTTCACACTTGGCTTACTTGAAACATTCCCCAAACCTCAAAACAAATGAAACCCATATATCTGTGCTAAAATATAGTTAACAAATAAAATAATTGTATTTGTTGATTTATTCCAGTCAGTCCGAATCAAAATGCAAGGCCGTGCAAAAAGCCGTGCTCTCTACGGACATCCTGCTCCAACTGCACCAGCAATGGCATGGAGTGTATGTGGTGCAGTAGCACGAGGCGCTGCGTTGACTCCAATGCCTACATAATCTCTTTTCCATACGGACAGTGTCTGGAGTGGCAAACGGCCACCTGCTCTCGTAAGTATTTATTTAGAGTGACTTTTCATGTAAAGGCAACACAAATCAATTTTCTGTGATGGAAGGAGGAATTAAACATCTGAAGAAGTTTTTAAAAGTTGGGAAAAAGTTTTTGCTTTTGTTGCAACAAAAAACTGTTGTTTTAAAACCTATTAATGGTATAGGCCCCAGAATTATACTATACCATCATTTTGAATTCTACTAATTATTTTATCCGACATAGGCACACACACACACATTTTGCCACATTTGTGCTCTCCCCAACTCTGAGTGTACGTTGCAGAGAGTTTAACACTTCATGAAAGTGCTTATTGCTGCAAAGATCGCATACTGCTTTGTCGTGCTCCTTTAGTGTCCTCTAATCTAGCAGAGTTCCCATGTCTTACACAACTGATATTTTTGAAGAATCTACACCATTTGTTTTTTTACCTGTCCCAATTTGGATTTATCTAATTCTTTCCTCATGATTGGATTCAAATTAAGCATTTGTTGGCCAGATATCAGTCCTATCAGTGGTGGTGCATCTACCAGGAAGGCAGGATGCAGTCTTGGAATCACATGGGGAGTCCCGGCAGCAGGTCGGTACTGCACTTGCTATTGGTTGTACTTCAGGGCTAGATCTTACCCCTTGCTCAAATTTTTTAAGGACTTGACTGAGTGTATGTATCATACCACTGTGTGGTTATGAGAGTGGCCTTGTAAAGGCAGATTGCATCATGATGCTATTGCCAAGGTAATTGCATAGCACTACTGAGAGCACCTGGTGTCCTTGTAGGAATTTGAAACCACATGCAGCTTTTTTTTTTTTTCCTTTTGGAAAATGTAGAAGCTGCTTTTCTTAGCAAGCTTTGAGCAGGCAGAAAATATGGTTTATCTTTCCACAATCTACCCTCTGACACTGGGTCTTATCAAAAAAATGCCTTTCCAAAAGGGACATGAAGTAATTGGTCTCTTCAGATTTATAATAAGAAGGTAGGAACAATTATTTATTTCCAGTGCTCCCTCACCTGCTTTTCAATGTTGAATTGATTTATTCATGCCACACTAATTGGGGTCTGTCCTTTTTGTGACTGATTCAGACTTTGTGTCCTTTTTGGAGAACATACTCTGCTGGTGCCCAGGGTCGCCATTCCACAACCACAGTTAGCTCTGGAATCACCTTAGATAAAGTTGGAGTTCAGTGTGTATTCGACCAGAAATCCTTTATTTAAACAAAGCAAAACATCTATTCACTTGCTAAATTCAAGCAGATACAGATGAATGAGAGGAATGAGGAATATGAGAGGAATGTTTAGGAAGCTCTCTAAGGCAGAAGGACCAAGAGTCCTTAGGTTTGTTTTATTTTAGTTTTCTTCCCAATACTTTTACTTGCAATAACCTGTGTTTGCAATGAATGAATGCCAGGTCCCAAAGGAACTGCAGTTACAGTGCAGTGAAGGGAGACAAAAGAGCAGCCACTTGAAGCCCCATATGGGTTAAACTCAGGAAGATATTGTAGTTGAAGTGTTCAATGGGATAGAGAAGGGCCAGTTTTAATCTTTCTAAGGGAATACTCCTCAGCGGATCTTGTTATCCCATGTCTAGTTTTTTTCCCTCCTAACAATTGCTTTGATAGTTGTTACACACTTGTTATGCCTTCTCTCACCCGATCTTTGCAGCTCTGGTAGGTCCAGTTCAGGTCTTTGCATCAGTCCACTGGCTTCCCTCTGTTCTTTCCCTCTTCCAAGCAGGCACTTGTAGGTTTCCGAGGAGTTTGGGCCATGACACAGCTTGTTCCTGCAACTTTTTAAAGTTTTGTCTGGACTTTCTTATCAGCCCATTGGCTTCCTTACATTCCTTCCATAGGAACAGCTGCCGCTGCTGTAACCGTGATGATGGATGGATAAATATCCTAGCAGCAGCATGCATTGTCCGGCCACGCATTCTTCCTTCCATCCTTCCTTGAGCTCTCTTGCTTATACTGTAAGAGGAAGGAAGAGCTGCTTCTTTTAAGAGGAGCTTCCTAAGTCTGAGATACCCTTTGGTGGTGAATCTCCTATTTTGAGGCTTGCGCCCGGGATCTGGTAGCCCACAGACAACATGGCCACCCATGTTCATAAACTCTTCTTGCTCAGATGAGGATGAGTGACCTTGTCATTTTGAGGTAACCAGCTGCTTAAGACAGTGCAGATGGAGACTCACTGGCCTTTCCAGAACTTACATCATTCCCAAAGATACCCTCATAGTCTACCAGCCAGCCAAACCTGTGTTTGTTCCATATAGTCACCCCTGGTGCATGAAGAGCTGAGATAGAACAGTAAGTGTCACAAGGTAGGCCAGAACTTCTAGGCTGTGGCTGTTGGGTATATTTGTTTCCCCAGGTTCTTGGCATCACGTGGAGAGGTGTTCTTGGCATGGACATAGCTGGGTATATTCGGTGTTGAGCTCCTCGGTGCTGTACTTTTTTAGGAACTTTATTTATTTATTTTTTAAATTAATTTCTTTTCGGCATAACAGAATTCATTGTTTATGCACCATACCCAGTGCTCCATGCCATACGTGCCCTCCATAATACCCACTACCTGGCTCCCCCAAGCTCCCACCCTCCACCCCTTCAAAACCCTCAGATTCTTTATCAGAGTCCATAGTCTCTCATGGTTCATCTCCCCTTCCAATTTCCCTCAACTCCCTTCTCCTCTCCATCTCCCTTTTTTTAAAAATAGGGAATGAAGACGGGCCTCATTCAGCGCATGGCACTGGGGTTGTTGCAGGCATAAAAGGGTCTTACTCCCACAGAAAATGTCTTATTAGGAGTCAGCTGCCCAGGGGAGCTGCATCCAGTGATGCAGTCTTAGGGGGAACTGACAGCACCCAGGCTCTCTTGCCTTCATAATCATGTTTGTCTTTCCACAAACTTTAATGTTTGATGAAAGAAATCAGACACAAAAGTTTATATACAGAATGGCTCCATTTAGATAAAGTTCAAAAATAGGCAAAACTAAGCTCTCTTGTTTAGGAATGAATATTTAGGTGGTAAAACTGTAGAGTAAGGCAAAAAATTAATGTAAATGACAGATAGTGGATGCTGCTGGGAGAAGACTAGGGTGTTGGCTAGGACAGGGGTGCAAGGAAGGCAGTGGGCCACCTCCAGGCTGAGTGCAGGCACAGAGTATTTCTGTACAATAATTGATTAATCTCACATTTCTCTATGGGCTTCTCTGTGTGTGTTATAGAATAAAAGGATAAAGGGTAACGAAAAAGGAGCTTGTAAACTTTCCAAGGTCTTACATGCTTAAGAACTTCCTAAAAATTATTTAGAGTTAAATCTAAGTCGTCTTCACTACTCACAAATCTTTCTTGTATTCCATGTCTTCCGTCTCATTTATTAACCTTTTGGAGAATAGTCTTCAGTAATTCATTCAAATAAATTTATGGATAATAATCTTTTTGAATTTTTGTATGTCTAAAGTGTATTTTTTTATGTTGACTTGAATGATTAAGTGGCTGGATGTGGGAGTTCTAGGTTATTCTATCCTTAGACCTTATAGTGTTTGGTGTTGTGAGTGAGAATTTTCCTGTGAATTTGATTTTCATTCCTTTGTGGGGCATCTTTTTAAAAAAATTCTTCAAGAAATGAAAGATTGTAATTTTTTTCTCTTAATCCCTGGGATTCCAAATTCTGTAATTCATTTCAATTTCCAGTAATTGAGTTAAATTTTAAAAATGGATTCTCATTTGCTCTTTGAATCTGAAGAGTAGTGTCTTTCTTTACCGCTAAAAATGGTCTTTAATACTTACATTGTTTTCTTCTATTTATTCTTTTTTAGAAATCTTCTATTTATTCTTCCTTAGAAATCTTAAAATAGTGGTTGGAATTTCTTTTTATTATTATTATTATTATTTTAGTCACCATATAGTACAGCATTAATTTTTGATGTAGTGTTCCATGATTTATTGTTTGCATATAACACCCAGTGCTCCATGCAATCTGTGCCCTCCTTAATAATTATCAATATGTCTTGAATTCACTTGAATTTTCCATCTCTTAGTTACAATTCAGATGTTTTTTCTTCTTTATGGTTGTTTATTTGGGGATTTTTATCTCTTTTAAAACAATGTTTTTGAGAACCTTGTATTTCCGCCATAAAAAGTCTAACTGAATTTTTTGAGAAGGTATATGAAACATGATTAAACACCAGTATGAAGTGTATCTTCTTCACTGATGAACTAAATTGTGACACATACTGCTGGGAGGGCTGTCCGCTAGAGGTGTGTACATCAGTTGTTAAGTTCTGCCTTTATGTCTTCTGTTTTTGACTCTTCTTTTTTTGTTTTCTTGATTTTGATTTCTTGAGAGTTTTGTGTTCTACTTCAACCATTTTTTCTTGGGCAGTTAGTCTGCTGCATTTTTCTTTTCTGTAAGTCTTTTCTTTCACTGTTTGAGTCTGTTGTCATATTTACCTTCTTGGTGGCTATCTACAGTTCATTTGTGCTGATGATGTCCAATTATTTTTGTTCCACATCCTTTTAAATTATATGCCCTTCCCTTTGCACCCTTGTAGGGAAGAGGGCTACTGAACTTCTCTTTAAGGAGATCTTGTATTTTCTGGAAGTAAATACAAGTAAACCTGGTGGTGATCTACTCCTTGTGAGAAATAAACTCCTTCTCTATTATGTCATTCTTCCCTGCTTTTAACCAAAAGGCTTTTTTTTTTTTTTTAAAGATTTATTTATTTATTTATTTATTGGACAGAGAGATCACAAGTAGACAGAGAGGCAGGCAGAGAGAGAGAGAGAGAAGCAGACTCCCTGCTGAGCAGAGAGCCCGACTCGGGACTCGATCCCAGGACCCCGAGATCATGACCTGAGCTGAACGCAGCGGCTTAACCCACTGAGCCACCAAGGCGCCCCTAACCAAAAGACTTTTAATGAGCAATAAGGAAATGCTAGGAAATAAAATAAGGACTAGGAACAAAGGTGGCATCCTTTATCAAAATCTGAGTGCAGGGGTGCCTGGGTGGCTTAGGCGTTGGGCGTCAGCCTTCGGCCGAGGTCGTGATCCCAAAGTCCTAGATTCAAGCCCCCATCGGGCTCCCTGCTCGGTGGGAATCCTGCTTGTCCCTCTCCCACTACCCCTGCTTGTTTTCCCTCTCTTGCTGTCTCTCTGTTAAATAAATAAAATCTTAAAAAAAAAATCTTGAGTGCAAAACATAGCTGAATATTATTGTTTCAAAGACATCAGCTTTTGGGCAATGTTTTTATCATACTTTTGCTTTTAACTTTATATCTTGTTATCTTGTTAACATTAAATATTAACAATGGATTTACATGATCATTTCTACTACACGTATCTGGTCTTTCACTAAACATTTAACAGTAGTAAGTCTTTAAAAACATTCTTAGAGTTATAAATAAAATTGTGTTAGAAATGGTATATATTTTATGTTGCTTTTGTAAAGTTGTTCAGGGATCATTTGAGGTTTCCTAGTAAATGGAACTTGAAGGAAATTTTTCTTTGCTAATGAGAAACAAATATGGATTTTATAGTATTTGCCAGTGTCTTTTTTTGTTGTGCTATTGTGATATTAGTACTTAAAATTTACAAATTGAAGAAAAGAAATGTATCTTAAGACAACTTTTGCCTAATGTTTTCTGAGAAAGCTTTGTTAATAACTGCAATTATTAATAATTGAGATATTTTATTTAAAATATTGGTTATTCTCTTTGTGAAGATGATCTTCAAAAGGATAATATAATGCAGTAATAGGTTTAGTTCTTAATACGTAAAAGTTCAAATAAAAATGTAATTAAATTGATAACAGTGAAAATGAAACAATAGGAAACATGAGAATATAGTACACTGTTACAAATCTGTATTTTTTTCGGTATTTTACAAGTTTATGTACATGCTCAATTTAAACATTTTTTTCTCGGCAATTAGGGAAGGTAGTCTTTTAAAAATTGATTAAAATTTATTTTTTAGAGTAGTTTTAGGTTCACAGCAATTTTGAGAGGAAGGTGCAGAGAATTCCTTTATGTCCTCTGCTCCCACACATGCACAACTTCCCCACGGTCAACATCCCACACCAGAATGGTTCCTTTGCTACAGCTGATCAATCTACACTGACATCATTATTGCCCAAAGTCTGTCGTCCAAAATCCTCTGACCTCCACCTGTTCATCCCTCTTTCTCTCCTAACTCCTGGAAATCACCAATATTTTTACTGTCTGCATAGTTTTGTCTTTTCCACAATGTCATATCATTTGTATGTAGCTTCTCAGATTGGTTTTAAGTCTCTCCATGTCTTTTCTGGCTTGGTAGCTTAATTTATTTTTAGAGCTGAATAATATTCCATTGTCTTTTACCACAATTTATCTGTGCAGGTATTAAAGTCTTGTTGCTTTTGGCAAGTTTTGACAATTATGAATAAAGCTGCAGTAAACATCTTTGTGCAGGTTTCTTATTTTCTTTCTTTTTTTTTTTTTTAAAGGTTTTTATTTATTTGAGAGAGAGAGAGAGAGTATGTGAAGGGGGAGGGTCAGAGGGAGAAGCAGACTCCCTGCCAAGCAGGGAGCTCAATGCAGGACTAGATCCAGGGACTCCAGGATCATAACCTGAGCCGAAGGTAGTTTCTTAACTAACTGAGCCACCCAGGCGCCCCAGGTCTCTGTATGGACATAAATTTTCAGTTCATTTGTATAAATATCATGGAGTGTTTTTGCTAGAATGTATGGTAAAAGTATGTTTAGTTTTGTAAGAAACCACTAAACTGTCTTTCAGAGTGGCTGTATTTTGCATTCCACCAGCAATGAATGATTTGTTACTTTGCATTCTACATACTCACCAGCATTTGGTGTTGTCAGTGTTTTGGATTTGGACCATTTTAATAGGAGTATATTACTGTTTTTAGTTTGAAGTTCTCTAGTGACATATGATGTGGAGAATCTTTTCATACTTGCTTCTGTATACCTTCTTTGGTGAGCTATCTGCTTAGGTCTTTTGCCCATTTTTAAAATTGAGTTGTTTGTTTTCTTATTATTGAGTTTTAAGAGTTCCTCATGTATTTTAGGTAAGAGTCCTTTATCAGGTGTGTCTTTTTGAAATATTTCCTTACAGCTATGGCTTGTATTTTCATTCTCTTGACAGTGTCTTTATAGAGCAGAAATTTTAAATTTGAATTTAAATTTTAATGAAGTTTAGTTTATCAATTTTTTTTCTTTCATGGATTGTGCCTTTGGTGTCATAACTAAAACACCATCACCAAACTCAAGGTCATCTAGATCTTATATGCTATCTTCTGGGAGTTTTATAGTTTTGCTTACAATGCTCATCTGTTCACGCATGTTACCATTAGAACTTTTAGCATATTAATCATAGTTGTTTTAAATTCTGGTCTGATAATTCTGACTTTCCTGCAGTGTCTGGTCTGATGCTTGCTCTATCTTTTCACATTGTGTTTTTTGCCTTTTGGTATGCCTTGTAATTTTTTTCTTGGTAGTCAGATATGATTTACAGGTAAAAGAGACCGCTGTAAGTGGGCTTTTAGTACTGTGGTGGTAGGTTGTGGAAAGGGCAGAAGCCTTCTGTAACTGACTAAGTCTTTCTGTGGGCTTGTGCTTCATGCTGTGAACTTCCCTAGTGCTTCTCAGTTTCTTTCCCCTCTCTCAGGTTGCACAGGTTGGCTGGCTGGATCTGTGCCTTTCTTTCCCCACACAGAAGGCCCAAGCAGGCTAGAGTTGGGTATTTCCCAACAGTTCAGGGGGGCTCCAATAAAACCCCAGCAGTTTGGGCTCTGTTCAGTAGTTTTTCCCAGCCTTGTTAAAAAGAACGGAATGCTCTGACATGTTTCAGGATGTTTCCTTTTTGTCTTCCCCTGCTGGAAGCACAAGAAGATTTGTCTTTGATGTTCACTGTGAGGACTTTGTAGAGCTCCTGGAGGTTAAAGGAAAAAAAAAGTGTGGGAGTGCCCCTGTGACTGGGTCCTTCTGGGAATTTTAACTCTCAGTGTTGTCCACACTGAGCTTCCAGCAATCGATCAGCTGTAAGAGGCCTTTGGATCATGGTTTCTTCCCCACATACTGGCTCCTGCAGAAGTTTCAAATGTGGTATACTATGATTCTCTGCATACTCCTGTCTGTCTTTCTAGTCTTGCATGCAGTGATTTGCTCTGTGACCTCACGTCTCTGACAGATCTAAGAAGAGTTGTTGATTTTTCATTTTGTGCTGCTTATTACTTTTTGTTAGGATGAAGTGGTAACTTCTGAATGCCTAGCATGCTGGATCAGAAACCAGAAGTCTCCAGTAATCATCTGATGACAGAATTTCTTACAGATTGATTTCTCAACTTCTTACACATTTCAAAAATCCATATTGGATGTTTAACAACTTAATTTTTCAAAAAGCCAAAAATAAATAAAATAAAAATGATTGCTCTAATTATTTATCGTTTATACATAGTCTCTTTGCTATTCATAACTTAGGAAAAATAGCATAGGCTACCAAAGCTTCCCTGTATTATTGTCTAAAAAAACGTTAGACTCTGTCAGGTTTTGAATCAATATTAAATACTAAAGAATGAAATTTCTGTTAATCTTTAAGCAGTGCCTGTTGCTTTTTACTCTTGAGCAAAAGGGAAACCAACATTACCTTATGTAATAGTTTCATATGTAAAATAAAATCTGAGAATAAATGTTGCTCTGAACTTGATATTTTGTAACTTGTTATTAAAGCCTAAAATCAAATAGATAAACAGAACTAGAAGATTGACAGTTTGTCATTCAGCAGTGCAAGAAACCCAGCATTCTTTCATTTAAGATTTTCCTAGTTTGGAAAGTATTAGTAGGAATTCTATACTTGAGAAGAGTTTAGATTTACTTTGCATGTAATGCTTGTTCAAGGCTTTTTTTTTTTTTTTAATTTATGTCCTTAAAAAGATAGTCCTAAAATAAAATTTACTTTCCTAGGAGATATTCATAGACTCGTAAATATAAAACTAGATTTAATCTGGGGGGGTCTAGTAAAAATCTACTTCAGATCATCACACAGTACACATGGGGCTAAGCTCTCTCAGGATGGGCAGGCAGCAGTTCCACTGGACGTCCAAGGCAGTGCAGAGTTTTTCTTTGGAGGCCTTCACTAGGCCCAAGACCAGCTAACATGGCTTTACACATGGACAAGGGTAAATGAGATCTGTAGGCCCCTGAAGCAGCTTCCAAAAGGTCCTAAAAACAGGTAAAAAAATTCTCAGCAACCTTTAAGTGCTGACTTCATTTTTCTCTATGTCATAGTTATCATACTTCTTTTCACCTTTAAGTCAGTCCATTTATCTCCTCTTTGCCCATGATGTATATTTTATTTGGTTTAAGTAATTGCTGTCTCTTAGATATTATTACAAAAAAATGTTTACATCAACTATAGACAACTTTTCCAGGCTTTTTTTATTTTTTTATTTTTATTTTTTTTATTTTATTTATTTATTTTTTTTTTTTAAAGATTTTTTATTTGTTGATTTGACAGACAGAGATCACAAGCAGACAGAGAGGCAGGCAGAGAGAGAGGGAAGCAGGATCCCTGCTGAGCAGAGAGCCCGATGCGGGACTCGATCCCAGGACCCTGAGATCATGACCTGAGCCGAAGGCAGCGGCTTAACCCACCGAGCCACCCAGGCGCCCCTCCAGGCTTTTTTTAGATCGTATTTATTTTTCCATTACCTTATAATTCCATTTGAGTATAAAGTCATATAACATATTTTGTTACTGTTCCTGTCATGCAGCTCAAAATTGTTCTGGATTGAGAACCTGTGGGCATTGTTTGGAACAGCCTGGGTGTGGCTGGTGCAATGATCCTAGTAATACAGGAAGAGGACACTGCATTGAAGGATCTTCACGGGGACCAATGAAGCTTGTTGGGATGCACAATAATGAGATGATTCTCGACACCAGTCTTTGTCCTAAAGAAAAAAACTATGAGTGGTCATTTATCCAGTGTCCAGGTAATAAAAATGTGATGAAATTAATTACAGTTTGGAAACCAAGAATGAGTTGTTCTTTCTTATAATAAATATTCAGGAAAACAATGAGACTCAAATTTCACAGATGAAAAAATATTCTTCCCTATATTCATCTCTATCGTGCAGATGGCATTCTGTTTGGAATCATTAAATAGGCTTACCAAATGGTATACAGTTGTTATATTTGGCTTTATATGAATTGCTAAGAGGGGAAATAATGGGTTCATGCCAATTTTCTATCTTGTACTATAGTCTTTTATGTGCACAGTATAATAATAACTTAAAATTCAAGGCAATTCAGAAGATCCAGTCAACTTCATGCTAATTGTGGGAATATTTTAAATGATATTTGTGATGGAATCAACAGGCCTCATTTTAAATATCATTCAGTTTTGAAAGTCATTAGTTTTCAGGGTTTTTTTTTTAATATAAGAAGTCAGTTCTTATACTGAAGAAAGCCAATCTCCTAGAAAAATTAACTGACTCAGTATATTTTTATTGAGTGCCTACTATGTGCCAAAGAGTGTTTGAAGTGTTAGAGACATAACAATTAACAAATGAGAGTAAAATCACTGCTCTCGTGGAACCTGTATTCTAACTGAAATTAACAAAATTAATTACACACATAAGAAGTTACATGCTGTTAAATTGCTGTTAAATAAATGAAGTAAGGAAGGGGGATAAGGCCTGCAGTTTTAAAAGGGTAGTGAGATAAGAGCTCACTGAGACATAGCAATAAACAATTCATGTAGTTGAGGGAGTGAGTGAGTCATAGGGATATCTGGGAAAGTGTTCTAGAGCAGGTAATAGTCTGACACAAGGGCTTGGATGAAAGGGTTTATTAAGGAGGTGAACCCGGGAGGCACAATTGAGGAAACAGTTTTGGAGAAGGGAGAAAAACCAAAAATATTAAGCTGGGTGCTGTACTTAGAAATGTGGCCTCACACCCACTAGGACCTAGCAGAGCCGTGTAGAATGCTTCTCAGAGTTAACCCACTGACGAAATGGGAAGGTAGAGCACTTATCTATGGATTCTCATTAGTTGAGTGATATCTTTGGAGGTATGGTACTTCTGAGCTGTGCCAGCATGTCTGATCAATAGTTTGCCCTGGCACTAATGAAAATTCTGAGGTTGAAAAGTAGAGAGACACTGCAGAACTTTCATTAGGTGAGTCACCAACAGTGTGCTGTCCTGAAACCAGATGGATTGTGGGAATGTGGCACAGAGTGCAATGAAACCTGCTACATAAAATTTGAAGTATATGAAAAGCAAAAATGAAAAAAAAACAATTGGTTTGTACAAGATGATTGAATTTAAAATTTTTTTTGCTTAGTGAAAGAAACCAGACCCAAAGGCTACATGTAGTATTATTTCATTTATAAAATGATCTGGAACAGGCAGAATTGTGGGGATGGAAAACAGATCAGTTATTTGCCAGGAGTAGCAAAGGTAGGGATTTATTTCAAGGGGGGGCCTCACAAGGGAATTTTTTGTGTTATGGAACTGGTCTTTATGGTACTGTGTTAGGTTGATACATGACTCCATACATTTGTCAAAACCCATGTTGTTTACCACAAAGAACCAACTTTCCTGAATGCAAATTAAAAGGAAAAGTCAACTAGAATACCAGGGGATCCCAGGATGTAAAGTAAACTGTGACAAGTAAATTTAACTATATTACAAATGCCATAATGTAATATATACAAGTAATAAATGTAAGAAAAAGAAAAAATAAAAGAGCTGACCTAAGTAACTTTGGCAAACAATTTGATTTGATACTGTCAAGCTAAGGAAAAAGAAAACTATATATAAGATTGTATTCTGGTTAGTAAATTTGTGTATCACATGGTATAAGTTAACATTTCTAACAATACTTTATGCATTTACTAGGTTTGGACAAATAAATTGTGTTTAATTTAAGCTAGGTTTTCCCTTGTCAGAAAAAGAAGTTAAAAATAAGCAAGGACTGAAGACTACAAACAACCCTGTGGTGTTGGATTAGGGTCTGAGATAATAATGTGAATTCATGTTTATTCTAACATATATACACCAAAAAGTGAATATAGGTATATATGTATACATAGGTTAGTATTATGCAGTGTTATTTCCTAGTTCTGTTGTCAAGAGGGTCTAGAAGTCATGACATCCCAGTAGCAATGAATATATCTAGTGCCTGCATCTTGGTTTCTAAATACTGTTTTCCAGTGAAAGGAACCATGGTACTGTAGAGAAATGGCTAAGTCTAGCACTGGGACAGGGAGAAAACACGATGAGCCCGGAGCATTGTTTGGTGACAGAAAGTAAAAAAGAACTTTAAAAAAAGAGAGGATGGGATCGTGATTATGCCACAGGAACACAGCACCAACCTAAATGAGCTCTCCGTGGATGAAATATGAGCAAAAGATAATGATCGTGTTGTATTATAACTCAAAAACCTAAATCCTGATTCTGTATTGATTTAATGATGTAATAAATAAAGAAACGGTGTGAATGAACAAGAATTCCTTATAGAAAAATTCTAAATAATAAATGTAGAAGGAATGAGGGGAATAAAAACATCACTCTTAGCACCCCCCAGTATTAAATGCTATAAGAATAATCCACTTAATATAGAAATTGAGGAATGAAATTTTAAGGAGAAACAGGGTGCTTGTGTAGCTTTAAGGCTTCTGGTCAGTAATCACTTCTTTTCTCTTTTTCAATGTTTGAAGTTTTTATTTAAATTCTAGTTATCTAACATAAATTGTAATACTTGTTTTGGGAACAGAATTTAGTGATTCTTCACCAACACACAACACCCAGTGCTCATCACAAATGCCCTCCTTTATGCCCATCACCCATTTAGCCCGTTTCCCCTGCCCACTTCTCTCCAGCAACCCCCAGTTTGTTCTCTGTAGTTAAGAGTTTCTTTTATGGTTTGCCCTCCCCCCCTGCCCTTTTTCCTTCTCATATATTTATCTGTTTTATTTCTTAAATTCCACATATGAGTGAAGTCATATGGTATTTGTCTTTCTCTGGCTGACTTATTTCACTTAGCTTAATACACTTTGGATCCATCCACATTGTTGCAAATGGCAAGATTTCATTCTTTTTGATGGCTGAGTAATATTTCTCTCTCTCTGTGTGTGTCTCTTTGTTTTGGTTTTAAGTTTGATAAGTTCTTTATAAATTTTGGATACTAACACTTTATCAAATGTCATTTGGAAATATCTTTCTCCATTCCAAAGGTTGCCTTTTAGTTCTGTTGATTGTTTCTTTTGCTGTGCAGAAGTTTTTTTTTAAGATTTTATTTATTTATTTGTCAGAGAGAGAGGAGTGAGAGTGAGCACAGGCAGACAGAGTGGCAGGCAGAGGCAGAAGGAGAAGCAAGCTCCCTGCCAAGCAAGGAGCCCGACATGGGACTCGATCCCAGGACCCTGGGATCATGACCTGAGCTAAAGGCAGCTGCTTAACCAACTGAGCCACCCAGGCGTCCCTGTGCAGAAGTTTTTATCTTGAAGTCCCATTAGTTCATTTTGCTTTTGTTTCCCTTGCCTGTGGAGATGTATCTAGTAAGAAGTTGCTATAGCTGATGTCAAATAGATTACTGCCTGTGTTCTCCTCTATAATTCTGATGGTTTCCTGTCTCACATTTAGGTCTGTCATCCATTTTGAATTTATTTTTGTGTGTGCCAAGAGAAAGTGGTCTAGTTCCATTTTTCTGAATGTTACTGTCCAGTTTCCCCACACCATTTTTTGAAGAGGCTTTCTCTTTTTCTATTGGATATTCTTCCCAGCTTTGTTGAAAATTAGTTGACCATATACTTGTGGGTTCATTTCTGGGTTTTCTAGTCTGTTTCATTGATCTAAGTGTCTATTTCTCTGCCAGTACCATACTGTCTTTATCACTATAGCTTTGTAATGTACCTTGAAGTCTGAAGCTGTGATGCCTCCAGCTTTGGTTTTCTTTTTCAAGATTGCTTTGGCTATTTGGGGTCTTTTGTGATTCCATACTCATTTTAGGATTGTTTATTGTAGTTCTGTGAAAAATGCTATTGACATTTTGATATGGATTGCATTAAATGTATAGATTGCTTTGGGAAGATTAGAAATTTTAATAATATTTATTCTTCTAATCCTTGACCATACAATGTTTTTCCATTTCTTTGTTTCCTCTTCACTTTCTTTCATAAGTGTTCTATAGTTTTCAAAACACAGATCTTTTACCTCTTCAATTAAATTTATTCCTGGATATCTTATGGTTTTTGATGTATTTGTAAATAGGATTGATTCCTTGATTTCTCTTTCTGCTGTTTCATTATTGATCTGTTAAAACGCACAGATTTCTGTACATTCATTTTGTATTCTATGATTTTATTGAATTCATGTATCAATTCTAGCAAATATTTTTGGTGGAGTCTTTTGGGTTTTCTACATATGGTATCAAGTTGTCTGTGAGTAGTGCAATTTTGACTTCCTTGCCAATCTGGATGCCTTTTACTTCTTTGTTGTCTGATTGCTAAGGCTAAGACTTCCAGTACCAGCAATGGTGAGAGTGGATGTCCCTGTCTTGTTCCTGACTGTGGAGGAAAAGCTCTCAGTTGTTCCCCATTTGGAATGATATTAGAGTTGTGGGTCTTTTTTATATGGCCTTTGTGATGTTGACTTACACTTCCTGTATCCTTTTACTATATTGAGGGTTTTTATAAAAAATGGATGCTATATTTTGTCAAATGCTTTTAGTGCATGTATTCAGAGGATCATATGGTTCTTAGCCTTTCTTTTATTAATGTGTTGAATCCCATTGATAAATTTGTGAATATTGAACCACCTTTATAGCCTAGGAATAAATCCCACTTGGTTGTCGGGAATGATGCTTTTAATGTACTATTGGATTCAAATTGCTAGTATTTTGTTGAGAATTTCTGCATCCATGTTCATCAAGGTTATTTGCCTGTAATTCTCCTTTTTTAGTAGGGTCTTCCTCTGGTTTTGGAATCAAGGTAATGCTGCCCTCATAAAATGAATTTTGAAGTTTTCCTTCCATTTCTGTTTTTTAGAACAGTTTGAGGAGAATAGGTATTAATGCTTCTTTTTAAAAATTTATTTATTTTTAAAATTTCTTTTCAGTGTTCCAGAATTCACTGTTTATGTACCACACCCAGTGCTCCATGCAATACGTGCCCTCCACAATACCCACCACCAGGCCCACCCAACTTCCCATCCCCTCCCCTCCAAAACCCTCAGTTTGTTTCTCAGAGTCCACAGTCATTCATGGTTCATCTCCCCCTCCAGTTTCCCCCAAATCCCTTCTCCTCTCCATCTCCCCATGTCCTCCATGTTATTCCTTATGCTCCAAAAATAAGTGAAACCATATGATAATTGACTCTCTCTGCTTGACTTATTTCACTCAGCATAATCTCTTCCAGTCCTGTCCATGTTGTTACAAAAGTTGGGTATAAGTGTCTGGCAGAGTTCCCCTGTGAAGACATCTGGCCCTGGGCTTTTGTTTATTGGGAGTTTTTTCATTACTGACTCAGTTTCTTTGCTGGTTATCAGTCTGTTCAAATTTTCTATTTTTTTCCTGTTTCAGTTTTGGTAGTTTATATGTTTCTAGTGTTGTCATATAATTTTTCACAATATTCCTTTATAATTGTGTTTCTATGATGTTGGTTGTGATCTCTCTTTTGTGACTTTGTTTCCTTTCTGTTTTCTTTTTGATAAGTCTGGCTTATAAGGGTTTTATAAATTTTAGTAGTTCTTTCAAAGAACCAGCTCCTAGTTTCATTGATCTGTTCTACTCTTTTTAATTGTTTATATATTGGTTATTTCTGCTCTAATCTATATTATTTCCCTTCTTCTGCTGGCTTTAGGCTTCATTTGATGTTCCTTTTTTAGCTTCTTTAGGTGTAAGATTAGGTTATATATTTGAGATTTTTCTTGCTTCTTGAGGTGGGCCTGTGTTGCTTTATTCTTCCCTTTAGGATTGCTTTTGCTGCATCCCAGAGGTTTTGGACTGTCATGTTTTCATTTGCATTTGTTTCCATGCATTTTAAAAAATTTCTTCTTAATTTCCTGGTTAACCCATTCTTTATTTAGTAGGATGTTCTTTAACCTCTATGTATGTGTGGTCTTTCCAAATTTTTTTGTGTGGTTGGCTTCAAGTTTCATAGCATTGTGGTCAGAAAATATGTCATGGTATGATCTCAGTCTTTTTGTACTTATTAAGGACTGATTTGTGACCCAGTATGTGATGTATTCTGGATAATGTCCATGTGTACTTGAAAAGAATGTGTATTCTGCTGCTTTAGGATGAAATGTTCTGAATATACCTGATAAGTCCATCTGGTCCAGTGTGTCATTAAAAGGCCTTATTTCCTCGTTGCTTTTCTGCTTAAATGACCTGTCCATTGCTAAGTGGGATGTTAAAGCCCCCTACTATTATTGTATTATGATCAATGAGGTTTTTTATGTTTATTATTAATTGATTTATATATTTGGGTGCTCCCAAGTAGAGGCATAAATATGGACAACTGTTAGATCTTCTTGTTGGATAGACTCCTTTACTAAGATATTTGCTCTTCTTCATCTCTTGTTATATTCTTTGTTTTAAAATTGAGTTCATCTCTTATTAGTATGGCTACTCTTGCTTTCTTTTGATGTCCGTTAGCATGATAAATAGTTCTCCATCCTCTCTCTTTCAACCTGCAGGTAGGTATCTTTAGGTTTAAAATGTGTCTTCTGTAGGCAGCATATAGATGGGTCTTGTTTTTGTTTTTTTTTGTTGTTGTTTTATCCAATCTGATACCTATGTCTTTTGATTGGAGCATTTACATCATTTACATCAGAGTGATAACTGATAGGTATTTACATCAGAGTGATTATTGATATAAATTTAGTGCCATTGTATTACCTGTTAAATTATCATTTCTGGAGACTTTTTTCTGTTCCTAGAAGTCTTTGCTGATTTTAATCTTTTTTCCTACTCAGAGAATTCCCTAATATTTCTTTCCTGGCCAGTTTAGTGTCATGAATTTTGTTACTTTTTGTTTTCTGGGAAGCTCTTTATTGTTTCTTCTATTCTGAATGATAGCTTTGCTGGATAAAGTATTCTTGGTTGCATATTTTCCCATTCAGCATATTGCATATATCATGCCACTTCTGCCTGGCCTGTCAAGTTTCTGTGGATAGATCTGTTGCTAACCTGATTTGTCTTCCCTTGTACATGAGATATTTCTTTTCCCTTGCTGCTTTTAGGACTTTTTTCTTATTAGTAATTTGCAAATTTTACTGTGATATGTCTTTGCGTTGTCCTGCTTTTGTTGGATTTGATGGGCATTGTCTGTGCTTTCGGGATTTGGATGTCTGTTTTTTTCCCCCCAGATCAGGGAAGTTTTCAACTATAATTTGTTCAAAACCTTTCCCTGTTTCCTTCTCTTCTTCTGGGATTCCTACGATATCAATAATATCTCCCCTCATGTGTTCTAGGCATGTTCTCAGCCTTCACCCTGTCTGTGTCCCAGACATCTGCCCATCTGTCAGCACAGTGCACCTGTGTTTTATCTCAGGGTTGCTGGCTGAGTTTCAAATATCCAAACTTTAGGGACCCAATGTGGTGTCGATCCACGCTGGTCCTCTGGGGGAGGGTCTCATCATACTTTGGCCGGTGCTGGTTTGCCCCAGATGGGTAGTCATAGGAATGCACAACAGCTTGAAGTTTATGGTAACGCTCACCAAAATTTATCATCCAGGTTAGCTGCCCTCAATAAGTGTCTCTACCCTTATGCTATGGAATGGGGCAGCACAATATGGGAACTGTTGGCTCTTTTGTTCCCCAAAATGCAGAGCAACCGCTCCCAGATGCACTCCAAGAGTGGGGAAACAGCTCTCCCAGTACATCCTCTGATCATGAAACTTCTTTCTGGCCTCTGCCCTTCTTCATATGAGAACTGCTTACCCACCAGGCTCCACTCTGTCCACAGTGCATGTTGGTTTTGGTCAGCAAACCTTGAGATGGTGAATCAAAGGATTGATTGCTTCCAACACCTTAGTAGGAGAAAGGAAAGGCCTGGGGATCAGGCGCTCTATTGGTGAAAGTCCTTGAGCCAAGCTCTGTCTAGGCTTTCATTATGAATTTAATTAATACACACATGCAAGGCAAGGAGTTCTTGAAGCACATGATCACTTTAGGTGCCTATATTTTAAACATCTACTCCTGGGAAGAGAACCTTGAGCTGCAGTAAGAATCTGTCTGTCTACTTTCAGCCATGAAAGTTCAAAGGAGGCCTAGTGTTCTGGGCACTCCTCCTTTGCCTTTCAATTAATTTCATCCAGGGAACATATACAAGTCAGGCTTTATCTGTCCAGGCACTGTGAATCCCAAGTGTGGTCTTCTAAAACTTCAGTCTTTGAGCTCCTCTGGTTATAAAAATGCATAATAATCAGCCCCTCTTGTTTTCCCAGTCAGTGGTTTTGGTAAGTGTTTTTCTTGTGTGATCCTTTGTGTGCTGCTCTTTGTCTGTCTGTCTGTCTGTCTGTCTCTCACCCCCTTCTCTTCATGATCAGGGCTCCCTCTCCTCTGTAGCCCATGATTCTTTTCTTCTCCCAAATCACTTCTCCACACCTCTTATTTTCCACGATGTGGTTTCTTTTCTCCCTCTAGTTGTGCAGTTTGTTCTCTCAGTCTTCAGATCGATTTCTTCAATGTTCAGAATGATTTAGTATTTATCTAGGTGTGTTTGAGGGATGAGGCAAGCATAAGTTCCTCCTACTAATCCACCATCTTAACTCCCACCTAACAGTTACTTCTTAAACAGGACTCAAAAGATTAACCATATGGAAAAACATTATAAATTGTACTATATTAAGATCTAAGAATTCTTTTCATTGAAAACATGAACAAGGAAAGTTACAGAATTAAAGATACTTACAATACTACCTAATAAAGCCCTTTATCCAGAATTGATATTTTTTATACACCAATAATAAAAGACTACACAAATAAAAAATGGCCAAGATAGTTGAACCTCACAAAAATGAATACTTAAAAGACCAATAGATATCTGAAAGTTTGTTTAATCTCTTTGGTCTTGAGGGAAATGCAAATGAAAACCGCAAAATAATACCATTAATCTCCCATGAGCGTTTCTAAAATGAAAAAAAGATTATTTTAAATGTTAGCAAGGATGTAGAGCAAATGGAAATCTCATACATTGGTTTTTGAGAGACTAAAAGGTATAAACACTTTAAAAACATTTTGCAAATATGGGTTAAAGCTGAACAAATGTATACCCAATGATTCAAGAATTGTATGTCTAGGCCATGACTGGTAAACTGAAATCTGCTGCCAAATTTAGCGTGTGACTTGTTTCTACATAGCCTGTGAACAAGAGTGATTTCACATTTTTAAAACTGAAAAGGAGTAGGAGAAAGAGTGGGGAAGGGAGGAGTACAGGAGGGAAGGAAATTAAGGAAGGGAAGAATCTTTGACAGTCTATATGTGCCCACAGTGTCTAAAAACACTTACTATTTGGTCCTTTACAGAAAATGTTTGCTGGTCCCTGGTTTAGGCCCAATAACCCAATAGGAAGCATAGTTATGTTCACTTACAGGACATGCATAGGGATGTTCATAGCAGCACTGTTTTAATATCTCCAACCGAGAACTCATCCAAATGTTCATCAACAGTTGGATAATTAAAGAAGTTGATATTACGCACAACAGAACATATAGCATGAGAATGATTAACCTATAATTGTATGGAACAACATGGTGGCTCTCCCATACACAGTGTGGAGAGAAGGAAACCAGACATAAACAAGATACTGACTCAGTTTACCTAATCTTCAAAAACAGGCAAATCTGTTTTATGGTATTATATAGGTCAGGAAAGTGATAACTTTTTTGGGGCACAGCAACTAGTGACTGGAAGGGGGTACAAAGGTATTATTTTATTTCTAAGAAGTTTTCTTGTATTATATTTTTAAATAGATTCTCCATTTCTGACCCTCTTTATTTCTTTCTGAATCACCTTATTGCTTTCTTGGTTGTTTTTCTGCCTTGCTTTAATGCCTCATTAAATTGTGAAGGTTATCTATTTTTCTGTTTTGGATGTCTTATAATTCAGTGTCCATTTTGGGGCTTGTTTTCATTTCCTTCCATAGTTCAGTCAACTCTTTTTTCATTTCTTCCTCTTTTATGTCCATTTCTATTCTTAATTGAATTTCTGATTTAAGGTAGTTTTAAAAAAATTCTTCAAATGTTGGTTTAACTATATTTATTGTTTAGAAATTTGTCATAATTTCCTGCTCCATGGTTATATTTTTCAGGGGAATTTTCATCAGTTAAGCTATGTTATATCTGGTTTCCTGATTTTATTCTTATTTTTCTGATTTTTGGGGAATAACTATGTAATGTCATTTTTTTTTCTTTCCATTTCTGGCATTGGTGTAGTTTGTAGGATTTCTGGTTTTATGGTCTCTCTTTTGTGAGAACAGCAAAGTTGTGGTGGCCAAGATAAGGACTGTGTGGCCTCTGAATTTCTGGCTTTCTTTTTTGTTTTGCAGGAATTTAACTTTCCAATTAATTTTTTTATCCCTTAGCCACCTGGTCCTAAAAGCCACCTTTCTTACTTCCCACCTTTTTCTCCATAATCAAGAGCAGTTCTTCAAATTATCCACACTTCTAAGTCATCTTCTTTGTTTCTTGGGAGACATAGTCCTAGGCAGCCTTCATTGTTTTCAGTTATCAAAAAGTTCTACAGTGTTCCCTCATGCTGGAACAAATGGGATTTTAAAGACATAATTTTCTAATGTTTTGCTATTTTATTTTATTATTGTTATTTTAAAAAGGTTTATTTATGAGAGAGAGAAAGAGCATGTGTGCACAGAGTGGTAGGAGGGTCTAAATAATAGGAAGAGAGAATCTTTAAACAGACTTTATGCCGAGTGCAGGGCCTGACATGGGGCTCAATCCCACAACACCAAGATCATGACCTGAGCTGAAACCAAGAATTGGATGCTTAACTGACTGTACCTCCCAGGTGCCCCTAATTTGCTATTTTATAGAAATACATTTTATTTTATTATATAGTATCCCTGTACTAAGTGACCTTGGTGATTTCTTCTGTTCATCCTGGTACATTTTTTATAGATTCCTTAGGATTTTTTTTAACGTTGCTTTTCAATAAACAGAGTTATTTTTCCTTTCTAAATCATGCATGTTATTTTTGTTCTTTCCCTATTGCTCTGTCAAGACCCACTGTGCAACATGGTATTGAATGAGTGAGAGTGTACATTAGTCTTAAATGGAAAGTATTTAGCCTTTAACCTTTAAGTAAAATGTTAACTGTTGGTTTTTCATAAATGTCCTTACAGTTTGAAGAACTTTTAGTTGAGGTTTTGTTTTGTTTGTTTTGTTTTATTTTATTTATTTGTTTGTTTTAAATCACGACCAGATGTGTAATTCTTCCAAAGATATGCATCTATTGAGCAGATCGTATAATTATTTTTTGTCTTAGTTAATACCATTAATTCATATTGTTTGGTTTTTAAATGCCAAAACAATCTTGCATTTTGGGATAAACTCCACTTATGATGTAGTATCCTTTTAGTATATTGCTGGATTCAATTTGTTTAAATCTTGCCAAGTATTTTTGTATTTATATTGTTAAGACCCTTGTAGTTACCTTAGGGTCTGGTTTGGTATCATTCTCAAGACTTGGGAAATACTTTTTCCTCTTCCATTTTCTGGAAGAGTTTATGTAAAATTGGCATTATTTCTTAAATATTTGGTGTAATTTACCTATGAAGACATCTGGCCTGGAGTTTTCTTTGGGAGAGAGATTTTAACTACAAATTCTTTTTTCTTTTTTTTTTTTTAAGTAGGTATGAGGCTATTCAGGTTCACTAACTTTTCTTGAAGAAGTTTAGTAGTTTGTGTCTTTCGAGGAATTTATTGCATTGAAGATGTTACTGACAGATATTCATAATAATTGTTATTATCCTTTTCTCTAAAGGATCTTTAGTGATAACCTCTTTTTAATTCTAAATATTGATAATTTGTGTTTTCTCTCATGAGCAGTCTGTCTGGGGGTTTGTCAGTTTTCATTGATCCTAGAAATAGCTTTTCATTGTATTGATTTTCCTCTATTGTCCATTTGATATTTCATAAATTTCTGCTCTTAATTTTTCCTTCATTTTGCTTGCTTATAGTTTAATTTGCTTTTCTTCTAGTTACATAAGGTTGAAACTTAAATAACCAAGTTGATAATTTTTTTCTAATATAAGCCTTTGATGTTATAAATGTTCCTCTAGAAACTACATTTCAGTAGTGGTTTTATGATACACTCTTTCCATATTTTTACTTTAAGCTACCTGTGTTGTATTTTTAGTATGTTTTTTATAGATAACACATTGTTAGGCTCTTTCTTTTTAATACAATTTGATAGTGTATACCATTAAATTAATGTGTTTGGGTCTTTTAAAGTAAATTTTTTATTAATATGGTTGACTTAAATTTCCATCTGGTTACTTATTTTCTCTTCTTCTCATCTGTTCTTTGTGTCTGTTTCTTCCTTTTTTTGCCTTCCTTTGAATTAATTTAATATATTTTATGCTTCATTTTATTGGCCTATTGACTATATTACCTTCTTTTGCTTGCTCTTGGATTTCTATTCATCTTTAACTTGTCACAGTCTGTATTTAAGTGATATTATAACTACACAGTAATGTAAGAGCCTTATTACTTTTAAATATGTTATAAATCACATAGTGTACTTTTATTAATTTTTCTTTAATGGCAAGTTATCTTTAAAATTTTTTTTTTAAATTAAAAAAAAAATACTTTATCATCGAGCAGAAATGGTGTAAAAGTGAGTAGGTTATCCAGCTATCCTGGAATGTGTCCAGGAGTGAGGGCTTCCTTGAGATATGGGACTTTGAGTACAAACACTAGTATAGTCCTGGGAAAGTTGGGATGACTGGTTACTCTAAAAATGACCCAATTTAATTGCCCCTAGTTGAAACAATTAAGAAATGGGACAAAATGAAAAACACTTCTTGAGACATTGGACAGGCAGCCAAAGTTAATGATCCCTCAGAAACAGGAAAGGAGTCAGGTGAACCTTACCACTATCCCCAGTTAGTGCTGGAAGAAAGTTTGCATGAGGTGCTGCATGGGTCAGGGGACACAAGTAGAGTCTGGTTATCCTGTGTTGGAAAAATGGAATTGGGAATCTGGGGAGCGGAGGACAAGGTGCCTGTCTGTTCAAAGAAGAGAGTTGAGCAGAGAGAGAGAATTGTGGAAAACTGCAGAAGAGTATCCTCTGAATATTCAGCTAAAAAATAAGTACAACAGTGTAGAAAACTACTTGAGTTCTGCAGGAAGAATTACTTGAGTGGAATAAAAGGAATAGTCACCAAATAGCACACAGGACTGGGAATGGCCTGGGCATTATTCATTGGACAATTTGTAGAGTATTTTAGAAGAATTTGCTTTAATTAATATGGCAAAATTATCACTAGACTAGATGTTGCAATTGTCTTGTGTAACATTGGCCAGAGGATCAAACTGTCTTCAATTAACATAGCCAAATTCCAGAACAAAGCTAAACAATATAGGAATACAAAAAGTTTCCAGCATTCAAAATATAATATTTAAGATTTACTATGTCTGACTTCCAATAAAAAAATTAGCATGTATGCAAAGAATAGGAAAACCTTGACCCCTACTGAAAAAGAAAAATCAATAGAAACCAACCTAGAAGTTAGATAGATGTGAAGAGTAGACAAGGCTATTGAAACAATGATTATGAAGGCATTTCATATATTAAAAATTAAACTTTTGAGCATGTTAAGTAGAGTCACAGAAATAAAAGAAAACAAAAAAACCAAGTAGAATTTATAGAGATGAAATATATTCTAAGATGAAAAATGAATGGGCTTAATATCAGATTAGACATTGTAAAAGTAAAGATTGGTATACTCTTAAAGACAAATAGGAAGTACTCTAATGAAGCACAGAAGGAAGAATAACTGAAGCAAAATGAACAGCACATCAATGAGCTTTGGGGCATGAGGCCTCGTATTTTTGTAATTGGATACTCTGAATGAGGGGAGAGAGAAAGGACTTCGAAAAATCAGAAAAAAAAAAAAAAAAAAACAATGGCAAAATTTTTCTAAATTGGATGAAACCCAAAAACCCAAAGAGGCAGGAATGTCAATAAATGTTAAGCACAAGAAATGTGAGGATATCTATATCAATGCCCATAATAATTAAATTGTTTAAAGCCAGTGATAAAAAGATAAAAGCAGCCCAGAGAGAAATAAGGCTTAGTATGAACAGAGAAACAAAGGTAAGTTTGAACCAGATTTCTTTGCAGGGGGAAAAAAAAAAAAAGCCAGAAAACAGTGGAGCTACAGAAATGCAGTATCTTTAAAATAGCAAAAGAAAAAAAACTTGAAGTTCTTTACTTAATGATGTATATATTTTTAAAAAGTAAGGGTCAAATAAAGATTCTTTCAAAGTTCTAAAAACTCTAAAATTCATTACCAGTGGACCTGCTGTATAAGAAGTGTTAAGAAATCTTAAGTCCTTCATTCAGAAGAATAATTTCCATATATAAATCTGATCTACACAAAGGAATGAAGAACAAAAGACATGGTAGCACTGTGAGTAAAGACTTTTTTCCCCTAAAACTTCCATATTTAAAAAAGGCAATTAGTGTTTTAAGGCAAAAATGACAAGACTGTATTCAGAGTTTAGTTTTTATGTGGAAATATACCAACAATACCTCAAAGGCCAAGGAAAGAATATTGGAAGTCTACTGTTGTAAGATTTTTTTTTTTTAAACAATATGTGAAGTGGTAAATCTTGAGCTTAATTGGTAGATGTATATTCTAAACCCTCAAAGAACTACTAAAATAACACAGAGTCATAGCCAAGGAAGTAGATAAAATAATCCAAATGAAGGCCAGATAAGGGAAAAAGAGCCATGGAGAAAAGATGGGACAAATAGTTCACTAATGGCAAATGATAGATTTAACCTCAGCTATTTCAATAATCATATTAAATGTAAATGATATACGCACCATAATAAAAAGGCTGAGATTTTCATATTAGCTAAAAGCAAGACCTAATACCCTACCTCTAGGAAATCCATTTAAAATACAAAGATACATTTTAAAAGTGAAAGCATGGAAATAGATAAACTATGCTAACATAAGTCAAGAGAAAGCTGAATTGGTGACATTGGTATAAGAGATACAGATTTTAGAGCAAAAGATAATACCTAGAATAAAGAGGATCACTTCACAAAGATAAATAGGTGAATTCATCAAGAGGACATAACATTCCTGAAAATTTCTACCTAACCGTAAACATTCAAAATAGGTGAAGGTTCAACAGTGTATGATAAGGCTTCTCTTTTGATTTCCAGAGATATTGTAGGTTACCACTTTCTACTTAGAGATAAGTAGCTGCCATCACATCAGTTTGTTTGTTTTTCTCCACGGCTCTATTTTGGAGAATGTATTAGTTTTCTTTTGCAGCATGACTAATTACCACAGACTTAGAGGCCTAAACAATACACAATTATAGCTTGGGATTATAGCTCTTGGATGTGGCCTGGTTGGCTTCTCAGCTCAAGTTCTCAGAGGCTGAAATCAAGTGCCAGGCTGAGTCTTTGGAAGCTCTGGAGAAGAATGTGCTTCCAAACTTACCCAGATTTTTGTCAAAATTCAGTTCTTGCAGTTGTATAACTAAGTGCCTGTTTTTTCACTGGCTATCAATAGTAAACCACTTCATCTCCTGAAGTATGCTCACATTCTTTCCCACATGTCCCCCTCCATCACTAAAACTAGCAACATCATCTCAAAAGGTCACATGGAATCTCTCACTTTGAATCTCTTACTTCCAGTAGAGACCAATTCCTTTTAAAGGATCTTTTGGTTGGATTCAATCAGAATGAGTTTCTTTTCTTAAAGTCAGCTATGCCATGTAATATAACTGAATCACCAGATTAAGCTGATGACCCTTCTATCATATACATATCATATACAAGTTCCTACCACACTGAAGAGGAGGCCATTAGTGTTTGATTAAAAAGCTGAGTACTGTAACCTAGTTTTATTGACACCAAAGATTAACCACCATAACATACAATTTACCCATTTAAAAGTATATAACTCAATGAGTTTTTAGTATAATCAATTATGCAGCTATCACCACCATAAATTTAAAAGAAATTTTACCATCCCCAGAAGAAAACTTCTACTTATTGGCAGTCACTATTAAGCCCCCACTTACCCTTGTCAGCAATAGGTAATCTTTATATCTTTAATGGATTATGTATCCATTATGTATCTCTAATCTTTATATCTCTATGGATTTATGTATTTTGGACATTTTAAGTAAATTGACTCATAGTGGTAGTCTGTTGAGACTGGTTTCTTTCACATTCTATAATATTTTCAAATTTGATCCATGTTGCAGCATATAGCAGTACTTTATTTCTTTATATTACTAGATAATGTTCAATTTTATGAATATACCACAATTTATTTATTCAGTTATGACCTGATGGACATTTGAGTCTTTACAATTTGAGTCTTTTGGATAATGCTTCTATAAACATGCATGTAAGAATTTATGTGTGGACCTATTTTCATCACTTTTGAAATGGTGTATCTTTACTAGATACAATTACTTTGGGTCAAATAGCGACTACATCAAACCTTTTGAGGAACTACCAAACTGTTTCAGCTGCTGCTGTGTTATTTTATATTGCCACTGACAGTTCACAAGGGGTTCTGATTACTCTATATCTTTACCAACATTGGTTATTTCATGTCATTTTGATTATAATTATCCTGGTTTGTGTGAGGTGGTATCTCACTGCAGTTATGATATACAGTTTCTAAGTGGATATGGTGTTGAGCATCTTTTCATGTGCCTATTGGCTTTTTCCACTCTTTTTCAGAGAAATGTCCATAATCTTCTTTGCCCATTATTTAATTGGGATATTTGTCTTATTATTATTGAACCATAAGAATTCATTATATACTGTAGATGTAAGTCCTTTATCAAAGATTGATTTGCAAATATATTTTCTACTCTATGGATTGTTCTGTCATTTTCTTGATAATGTACTCTGTTGCACACACACAATGTTTTTGAAGATTTTATTTATGTATTTGACAGAAAAAGAGAGAGTGAGCACAAGCAGGGGGAGTGGCGCAAAAGGGAGAGGGAGAAGCAGGCTTCCTGTGGAGCAAGGAGCCTGATGCAGGGCTTAATCCCAAGACCTGGGGATCATGACCTAAGCTGAAGGCAGACAGTTAACTGACTAAGTCACCCAGGCACCCCTGTTGCACAAAAATTTTAAATTTTGATGATGGCCTATCTGGTTCTTTTTTTTTTTTTTTTTTTTTCATTTGGTGTCTTATCTGGAAAACCATGCATAATGTAAGATACCAAAGATTTACTCCTGTGTTTTTTTTTTTTTTCTAAGAATTTAATAGTTTTAGCTATTACATTTAGGCTTTTTATCTATTTTGACTTAATTTTTGTGTGTGATATGAGATATGGATCCAACTCAATTCTTGAACATTTTTTTTATCCAGGTGTCCAAGCACCATTTGTTGAAAGACTACTATTTTCCTCATTGAATTAGTTTTTTATTTTGTTTTATTTTTCATCTTTTTAAAATGGTGTTTTAATCACTTCTGTATTTTCCATTTCTCTCCTTTTTATGTTCATGTTTTATTTTATATTCTTGAACATATAAAGCTTATTTATTTATTTATTTATTTATAGAAAGAGCAAGAGACTGGGAGTAAAGACAAAAGGAGAGGGAGAGAGATTCTTAAACAGACTCAATGCCTAGTTCAGAGCTGATGTGGGGCTTGAACTTAAGGCCCTGAGAGCATGACCTGGGCTGAAATCAGGAGTAGACACTTACCTGACCCAGCTACTCAGGAATAAAGCATACTTTCAATAGCTGTTTTAAAAATCATTCTGTGCTCATTCCATCATGTGTGATGTTTTCTTGTTTGTTTGTTCTATTGATTTTTTTGTTTGTTTTACTGTTGAAGGAGCAGATGTTCCAGCTTGGTTATTTTTTTTTGTGGTATTCTAGACATTGTGAATTTTTGGAGTTTTATTATATAGTTTTGTTCTGTTTCTTTTAGTGTGTTGTACTTTATTCTGGCATGCAGTTACGTTATTTAGAATCTGTATGATCATTTCAAGAATTGTTTTTAAGTTTTTTTCTTTTCTTTTTTTTTTTTTTTTTTAAAGGTCCTGTACGTAGCAGTCCTAAGTTCTGGGCTAATTTATTTCCACTGCTAAGTCACTGTCTTTCTGTGGTCTCTATAGAGTGCTCTTTGTATTAAGGGGTCTCCACTCCAGTTGGAATACAAAGTATTCCAGTCCTTTGTGAGCTACTGGCATTGTTTGACTTACTGTTTTCTGGTGGTACTTTCTCTAAATTCATGGAGTTTCAGACTCTGTCATTATGCAGCCAAAGATTTAAGAAAACTCCTCAGTAGATTGATATGTATAGCTCTCTTTCCTCTCATGTTTTATCCCCCAATTCTAGCCACTGTGACCTCCCCTGTCTTTGATCTTCCCTTTCTCAGCTAAATAACTCTCTGGCCATTGTTTGGGTTTGCCTCCCTGGGCTGCTTCCTTAAATCTGTCTCCAGGTAACAAGTCAGGGGAGTCATAGGCCCATGTTTCCATTTTTCTCAGATGCCATTCTTGAGCTGCTTTAAAAAGTAGTTTTTTGAAAGTTTTGAAAGTAGTTGTTTCATATATTCTGTTTCATGTTTGTTGTTTACAAGTGGAGGTCGATTCTTAGAGTGGTTAATGCCTTATTGGCAGAAGTGGAAGTCTTCTGTCTGTTTTTATCGACAATAATGAATTTCTTGTAAACAACATATAGGTCTTGCCTTTTTTGTTTGTTTTGTTTTGTTTTTTTAAATCTAGTCTGACAATCTCTGCCTTTTATCAGAGTGTTTAGTCAATTTAGATTTAATATAACACTGGTATACTTGAGTTTTAGTTCTACCATCATGGTATTTATTTTTTAAATTTCTTTTATTTTTTTCTTCTGTTGTTGATTCTTCCTTTTGCCTTTTTTGGATTAATTGAGTGTTTTTAAAGTCCATTTTTATCACTTTTATTGGATTTTTAGCTATACTTCTTTTGTGTTTTTTTTAGTGACTGCTGTAGTGATTGTAATAGTCATCTTTATCTTATCACAGTCTACCTTGAATCAATATTTTACTACTTCATGTATAAGGTAAGAATATTACAATAGTGTAATTCCATTTGCTCTTTTTCTGTCCTTTGTCTAATTATTGCCATATATTTTACTTCTGTATATGTTATTAACCACACAATGCATAGTTTTCGCTTTAAACAGATGATTTTCTTATAAAGAAATCACGACAAGAAAAAAATCCTTTTACTAATCCATGTAGTGTTCATTTTCTGTGATCTTCATTTTTTCCTATAGATCTGAATTTACTTCTGTTATATTTCTTTAGCTTGATGAATTTTATTTAACATTTATAAATGCTAAATTTATATTACATTTGTTTCTCAATTGTAGCTATAAATGATGTTTGCTTTCATATACCTGAGAAATGTTTTTATTGTATACTTGCATGTATTTATATTTGAAGGATATTTTTTGTAAATAGCATTCTAAGTTGATAGATACATTTTTTCCCTCCAATAATTTGAAGATGTAATTTCCTTTTCTTCTGGCTCCTACTGCTTCTCTTAAGAATTCCTTTATCAGTTTTATTGTTTACTTTTTGAAAGTAGTATTTTTTTTAAATCTCCGGCTGGCTTTTTAAAATAGATTTTTTTCTTTGTTTTTGAATATCAGCAGTTTTAATCTGATGTACCTAAGGATCAATTTTATTTGTTATTGTGATTGTGAATTATATGGTTTATTTACTCTGTAGCTTGATTTTTTTCATCATTTTGTACAATTTCCTGCAATTATATCTTCACATATTGCATCTGTCCCATCATGTCACTCTGTCTTCTATTTCTAGGACTTTGCTTTTTCATTATGTCCATAATTTTTCTTACTGTTCTTTGTATTTTATATTCTTGCATCTCCTTTGATCTGTGTCTCAATTCATTGATTCTTCCTATACATGTTTCTAGTTTTTTGTTAAACTTGTGTTTCATTTATTACTATTTAACATAGTACCCCAGGCTCACAGTATTAAAGCAGTTTTATTCATGATTTTGCATCATCTCTTTTCTTGTTGAATTCTGCTAGGCAGTTCTTCTGTTAGTCTCCCTTAAATTGATTAATTGGTTGATTGATTAATTGATTTTTTAATGTGACTGCAGTTATCTGACTTTCTGATTTGCTTTGACTTGTCTTAAAATGTTTCCCTCACATGTCTAGTACTTTGAGTTGGCTGGTTGGTCTAGGGGTCCTCTGCTATGGATGACTTATTTCTGCTGTCCTATCATCCTCCCGTTTATAGACTGTGCTCTATACATGTCATTTTTAGCATTCTAAGGAGAGAGCAGAGTGTGTATGCCTCTTGAGGCCTAAACTTAGAATTTGTATACCATCACTTCTTCATTCTGTTTTTTGAGAAGTCTTGATGCCAATCCAGGTTCAAAGAATGGGGAAAAAAAAATCCCACTTTTTTGGTGAGAGCAAGGATAAAATAATGTTATGTACAGCCTTCCTAATGGGAAGAATTCAACCAGTTCAACCCAAATATGGGAAGAATTTGTGTCAATTATTTTTCAGCTCATCTACCTAGCTCTAATTTTTTGTACGTTTGTTAATTGATGTATAACTCATATGGCGTAAAATCCTCCATGTTAAAGTATATAATTCAGTGGTTTGCAGAATAATTGGTAGGTTTGTAACTGTCACCAGAATATAGTTCCAGTAAATTTAGGTACCCCAAAATAAAACCCCATACCCTTAATAGTCCTTTCCTAGTCTTATTTCTCTTGGAACCCCAAAACTACTGATATACTTTATTTATGAATTTGTTTATTCTGGACATTTAAATATGGTTTAAATGTACTGTTTTTAGAATATGCCCTTGATACTTACTATAGTCTTTTGAGAATTATTGTAAAATTATGTTAAGAAATAGCATAGAGGATCATAGGGGAGGGGAGGGAAAACTGAATGGGAAGAAATCAGAGAAGGAGACATACCACAAGAAACTCTTGACTCCAGGAAATAAACTGAGGCTTGCTGGAGGGAGGTGGCTGTGGGGATGGGGTAGCTGAGTGATAGGCATTAAGGAGAGCACATGAGGTAATGAGCACTGGGTATTATGTGCAACTGAAGACTCACTGAACTCTACCTCTGAAACTAATAATATACTACGTGTTGGCTAATTGAATTTAAATAAAAAATAAATAAAAGACAATCCGTACGTCAAAAATTATAAAATACATAGAAGTAAACTTAGTCAATGAGACAAAAGACTTGTAAAAAAATTAAAAAATAAAACTGTTTTATAACAGAAAAAAAAAAAAAAGTACTTATGGGGGAGGGACAGAGGGAAAGAGGAAATCCCAAGCAGACTCCACACTGAGTGTGGAGCCTGACTGGGGGCTTGATCCCACGACCCTGAGATCATGACCTAAGCTGAAACCAAGAGTTGGTCACTTAACCATCTGAGCTACCCTGGCGCCCTGACTTCAGTTCTTTTAAATTTTTTGAGGTCCATTTTATGACCTGGTATGTAGTGTATTGATGGAGAATGTTTTAGGTGTACTTAAAAAGAATGTATATTCTGCTGCTGTTATGTGGATTCTTCTCTTTGTGTTTGTTTGGTCTAGGTTTATAGTGTTCAAGTCTTCTCTCCGCTGCTGATCTAATGTCTAGATGTTATATTCTTGTTGAAAGTATTAAAGCCTCCAACCATTTTTTTTGAATTGTGTATTTATATTTTAATTTCTGTGTTTCTTCATGCATTTTGAAGATCTGTTAGTAGGTACATATGTATTTATACTTTTAATATGTTCTTCATGAATTGACCTTTATTGTTACACAATGTCCCTCTATATCTCTAAGAAAATTTTTAAAAGTCTATCTGAAATTTGTAGAGCTACTGCAACTTTCTTATGGTTGCTGTTTGTATGTTAATATCTTTTTTCATTCACTCACTTTCAATATATTTGCATCTTTAGGTGTGTCTCCTGTACACAGTATACAATTAGATCTTAATTTTAATCCAGTCTATCTCTTCATATTTTTTGTACTTAAAATTATGCTTCTTCACTGTGTCGATAACATTTTTTTATCAAATTAGGGTAGTTTTCAGAATTTCAAGTAAATTTTAGCCTCCCCTACTCTCTCTCATCCTTTCAACACTCCCATTACATGTAGGCCTGAGTACTTGATGGTTTCCCATATTTATCGGAGATTTTGTTCACTTTTCTCCATTCTTTTTTCTCTGTACATACATAGTTTCTATTGACCTATAAATTCTTTCTTCTGTCATTATTAATCTACTGTTCAGTCCCTTTAGTGTATTTTTCATTTTAGTTATTAAACTATTCTACTAATTCATTTTTCATTCACTTTTTAAAAACTTGCTTTTACCATTGTTCTCTATTTGATCAGATATTGTCATCATACCTACTTTTACTTCTTTTATTCTTTGTCTTTAATTCTTCTGAATATTTTCATATCTTCTAATTGTCCTAAGTTTCCAGTTCTTGGGCTATCAATTCTCATTTTTATTATCTCTCCCTTTCTTTCTTCTGAGTCTTCTTTTTGATGCTTTGTAAGTTTTTTCTTTGAGGTTTAACCCTGTGTTTTCGTTTATTTACTTGTCTCGCACTCTCCCATAAGTCAGAGGTTTGCAAAGCAAGGCCTGAAGGCCAGGCCTGGTCCCTTGCTTATTTTTGTAAGTGGAGTTTTACTGAAATGCAGATATGCTCAACTGTTATGTATTGTGTATGGTTGTTTTTGCACTATAATGCTCCATAATGGCAGAGGTGAGGAACTGTGATAGAAATTATATCATCAGCAAAGCCTAAAATACTTACCATCTAGCCCTTTACAGAAAAACAGATTTTCTCACTGTGTATTCTGTGTTGTATTTGTTTGAGTTTTTAGAAGTATTTCTAGGGGCCGTTTACACCTGATTTTACAAAGTGTATGAGGCTTTTCTTGATTACAGAACAGATTTTACATTAATGTTTGATGTTGGAGTTTCTCTACCATGTGGACAATGTGAATTTCTTCCAGTAGATATGTCTGGCATAGGCTTTAAGTTCTCACAAGTGGACTTGTGATGTGCTTTTCTCCCCGACAGATAGGGGCTGCAATTGGAGGCTTCAAGCCTTGTAAGTATGGTTTAGTTTTGCTGTCTTCCTTGAGGATGCCAGAGACCATATCACCTGGCCATATTGGGTTTTGAAACCCATGTCTCCTTATTCTTGTTTGTCCATTCTATAGGTAGCGAAATTCTGTTACTAGCTCAAGATTCTCTTTAACATTCTTGTTTTGAATCCCAGCTCTGATTTCTAGCATCTGATAATCCCTTTTCTTTTAAGATAGGGTATGTGTTAAAAAATATTTTGAGTAAATTTTCTGTGTATACATTTTTTGAATTTTATTGAGAATGTCAAACAGATATTTTTAAATGTTTTACATCTGTTTTAGAGAGCACATACTTTGCAAAACTATGTACCTTATTTGCATATCAAATGCTGAGTTTTCCATAATATTTTTTTTCTTTCTTTCCTTTTTACATGTTTGTATATATAGACAAGAAACCATCTGGGCTGGTTTTAAAATTTAGACAAAACAGTATGGATGGCTTCTTTTTAGCTTTATTCATGTTCCTCAGCCAGGTTGTTATTAGAACCTTTCAAGTAACAATGTATCCTGGAAGAACTATTAGATACAAGCTTCTATTACTCTTCGCTTCAGCACCCTATGCTAGTGGGAATAAAACATAAGCATAGGCTTATAGTGTATCTTTTTCTTGTCTGTGTTTGCCACAGCCATTATGTCTGGGTTCCACTTTGTGTAGCATGCTTTCTCTTTTGCCATTGTTGCCATGCTAGTTACAGGCCAGGACAATGACTACCCCCACCCCCCTGCCTTTTCTTCCCCGCCATGGAAATTTTGTCTGCAGTCACATCTAAATTGTACTAACTTTTTGTGTGGTATATTCATTACCTTAAACATTACACTTACCTGTATCACACTTTCCATGAGCTTTATGGCATCAAGCCAATAATATGCTTTGTGATTGCCCTATGGCTCAAAAATGCCTTTTGAACTTCTCTCATTTTCAGGAAGAGACAGTGAGTGGCATTACACCAGGGATCCTCTTTTAATTTCCAGAGGTATTGTAGTTTACTACCTTCTAGTTTAATTTGTGTCGTTGTCACCATACCCAAATTCCTGTAGTTGCTGGTAAGTTTCCTTCTTATTTTAGTGGTGAGCTAACAGGAGGATATTAGATGTGATTGCTGAATTTAGACATCTTATTCAGAAGTTAAAGCATTTGTTTTTCTGGTGGAAATATGTCACCAGAAGATTCATAAAATACATATATAGTAACCTATTTCTTACTTTAACTTTTTCAGGTAATGCTTTACATGTAGTGGGCACTCAATAAATTTGTTTTTACCCGACTGAATTAATTAGTGGTATCAATAATAACGTTTCTGTGAAACAACAACTTATACTTTTAAACAAATATTTAAAAAATCAAAGTTCTTAACATTTTTATTTTTATAGAACTAATATGAATTTGCTATAGAAAATTGATGATGCAAAAAAAACTTACTAAACTGAGATAACCTATATTAACTTTCGATAGGCAAACCTATATATTTTATTTTTTTAAACTTTGTCTTTACTTTTTTAAAATGTAAATTCAATTAATTAACATACAGTATATTATTTGTTTCAGGAATACAGGTCTGTGACTCATCAGTCTTATATAATACCCAGTGCTCATTATAGCATATACCTTCCCCAGTGATCACCCAGTTACCCCATCCCGCTACTCCCTCCCCTCCAGCAGCTCTCAGTTTCCTAAGATTAAGAGTCTTTTATGGTTTGTCTCCCAATTTTCATTTCTTTAAAGATTTATTTATTTATTTTAAAGAGAGAGAGCTCTCAAGATAGTGAGTAGGGGGAGGGCCAGAAGGGGAGGGAGGAAGAGGGAGAGAAGGAGACTCCCACTGAGCATGAAGCCTGATGCTGGGCTAGATCTCCCGATTCTGAGATCATGACCTGAGCTGAAATCAAGAGTCAGTCAGATGTTCAACCAACTGAGCCACGCAGGCATCCCATACTGATACATTTTAAAACAAAATTGTTGTCATTTTAAATATCAAGTTTTGTACCTTGATTTCACTTAAATTATCATGAACATTTTTCCTTGTTCTAAATTTCTTCCTCATTGTTTCATAATGTAATATAAAATATGAAAACTATAATTTTCCTCAGTTTTATAGAGGATGATGAAGTTTATTTAACATTTCCCCATGATGACTTTATGTTATTTCTATACTGTCTTATAGTAGAGTTATGGCTCTGAAAATTTCTATAAAGTATAGGTGTTCAGTTTTTACTGTTATTGCCTGTGTCTTTCTTTACCTTTTGATGTTAGCTCTTGTGGTGACCCTGTGTTACTCTCTCAGGATCTCCCTTTCTCACTTTCGAATTTTCTACATACAATAGCTATGGTATTTAATGTCTGGTCTTTTGATTCAAACTTTCTGTTTATGTGTTTGTTTCTGCTGTTGATTAGCTGTGTGACTTTGGATGGTTGCTTAACCTAGGCTTCCTTCGTGTGGTGCATAAACAATGAATCTTGGAACACTAAAAAAATAAAATAATAAAAAAAAAAGTCTTAGAAATGGCCCCAATGTAATACCTCCCATATAGAATTATTGTGAGGATTAAATGATATAATTTAGGTCTACCACCTGGTATACTATCTGGCAATTGAGTAGTATTTATATATTTTAAAAGCGATGCAATATGTACACTGACCAATCAGAATAGTAGCTGGCCACAACAATTGGTATTGATGGAATATTGGCTTCCCTGGCTACAGTAAGAGGAAGCTCAATTAAGTGCTACTTTAGTTGTAATAATTATGAAAATGATTATGAGGGTGGCAATGATGATGGTGTTTGGACAAGCAGTTACAAAATTAAGTCATTATGTTCCAAATAGGCACAAAAGGCATGAGCTTTCATGTATGAACTTTATCTCTCATCTGAAATTCTGTTGTAAAATTAATACCAGAACTTTTAAAATCTTATGTTATGAACATATAAAAAAGTCTTATGCTTTAAATGTGATTTTGTGTAGTTCACTTTCAAATAGAATTTTGACTAAGCTTTGAAGCTTTTCTTATCCAAAGAAGATAAGAAGATAATTTGTTTTTATGCAAATTAATTTAGAAGTACTATTTTTATTAATCATACACAGAGTTTTTTGAAGTAAGGGCCTATTGCTGCACAATATTTTGTATTTGTTGATCATTTGTTATTATGTGTAAATATTATTAAGATGAAATTTAGCATCCTTTATTAAAGCTATATTATTCATTCTTGTGTGTATATAACTTAACAGATAAATATTCATGTGGATCTTTAAGTAATGTGTTAAAAAAAGTATTCCTTTTTGGGGCCCCTGGGTGGTTCAGTCACTTAAGTGTCTGACTCTTGATTTTGTCTCAGGGCATGGTATCAGGGTCGTGTATCAGGCCCTGTATTGAGCTCTGTGCTGGGCATGGAGCCTGCTTAAGATTCTCCCCCTCCCTCTGCCCTCACCCTTGCTCATGCACGTGCGCTCTCTCATAGCTATGTTATGTTTTACTTTATCTCTTTCCCCTATATTTTATAGAACATACAACAAAATTTCAACATAATTTATTGTATATATTGTCCTGTATTTATATTTTGAACCACATATATTTTACATAAAAAAATAAATCTTGGGAAATGTCCTTTGGCCTTTGCTACCATTTAAATTTGTAAAACAAATTCTTTGTCTTGATAAGTGTTATACATGCTGTGGTTTTGTAGATATTTATGATATTTTTTACTCTTTTCTTCAGCTTGCCAGTGTAATGGACATAGCACGTGCATCAATAACAATGTGTGTGAACAGTGTAAAAATCTTACCACAGGAAAGCAGTGTCAAGACTGTATGCCAGGTTATTACGGGGATCCGACTAATGGAGGACAGTGCACGGGTAAGTATGTTTTCTTTTACTTCAGTATATTTTTATTACAGAAAAGAAAATTGAGGAAGATACGTATCTTGTGGAAAATATATTTTATAAAAGAAAATTTTTTCCATTAAGTTCCAGTATTTTTAGAAGGTAGTATTTACTCAGTAGGAGTGATGTGAATTATAACAATTCTGTGAAACACTTTACAAAGTTCTTATTGCAAAATTAATACATGTTTATTACAGGAAATTTAGCAAATGCAGGCACATTAAAAATTACCTGTAGTCTCCCTATTGAAAAATAATCACTACTGGGGCACCTGGGTGGCTCAGTGGGTTAAAGCCTCTGCCTTTAGCTCAGGTCATGATCCCGGGGTTCTGGGATCGAGCCCCACATTAGGTTCTCTGCTCAGCGGGGAGCCTGCTTCCTCCTCTCTCTCTGCCTGCCTCTCTGCCTACTTGTGATCTCTGTCTGTCAAATAAATAAATAAAATCTTAAAAAAAATGTTTAAAAAAATAATCACTACTGATTATTTTTTAATAACAGTAAGTCATTGTTTTGACTCTAGATATAAGAAATAATTAAAGGTATTGGGTATGCCTTATATCAGATAAGCTTTTTTGGGTTTGGAATCAATCCTGGACTGATATCCACCCCCACTGCCAGTGTTCACATGTATGGCCATAACCACTCAACCTGTCAGTGCCTCCTTGTACTCATATGTAAAAGGGAGATGATGAAGGTCAAATGAAATGATACATAATAGAGGCACACGTAAGGAAATTGAAGCACAGTAAAAGACCATTTAAAGTGCTCTTCTCATCGCATGGTTTTTTGGTCACTAAACTCTGCTTTTCTCCATTTTCCTCTATATCCTCCTGCTTTTTCCTCTTACTTTTTAGGGAATTTTTAGATTTCCTTTTTAAAAATTTCCTTCTAAGCTGTGATTTTATAGTAATCCTTTTTTATCTCTAGGTTAGTCCTTGTCGCTCATGTTTTAAATTTTCTATTTCTACATGGAGGTTGCCCATACAGCACCCACAGACCAGCCTCCATTGTTGTCTATGCAAAGATTAAGACTGTTAAACAGGGAGCGGGCCCAGGGCCTGACCTAGATAAGAACGTTCACATTGCTTGCGTGCTGTGGATAGTGCTGCTGTGAACCTGTTTGAATATTGGTTTGTAGTTCTCTTGTGCATAAACTAGAAGAGGCATTGTGGCAGTTCTGTGTTTAACTTTTTGAGGAATTGCCCCATTGTTCAAGTTTTCCATTGTGGCTGCCTCATTCTACATTCCTGCCAGAAATGTAGAGGATTCCAGTTTCTCCACATCCTTGCCAACACTAGTTATATTCCATTTTTTAAAAATGTTAATCATCTTAGTGGATGGGAAATGATATCCCATTGTGGTTTTGATTTGCATTTCCCTAATGACTAGTGATGTTAACTATATCTTTTCATGTGGTTGTTGGCCATTGTATATTTTCTTTGGAAAAATATCTTTAGAAGCCCTTTGCCCATTTTAGAAGAATTTATTTTCTTTTAATTGTGGTGAAATATGCATAACATAAAATTTATCATTTTACCATATTTATATGTATAGCACAAAGGCTTTAAGTACATTTACATTGTTGTGAAACTATCATCACCATCCATTTCCAGAACTTTTTTCATCTTGCAAAACTGAAACTCCGTACCTATTAAATAATAATTCTTTATTACCCTTACACAAGCTACTGGCAACCACCATTTTATTTTCTCTTATTATGAACATGACTTCTTCAGATAGCCTTAAATATGTGAAATTGTACATTATTTGTCCTTTAGTGACTGGCTTATTTCTCTTAGCACAATTGTCTTTAATTTTCTTTCATGTTCTAGCATGTGTCAGATTTTCCTTGCTTTTAAAGGCCAAATGCTGTTCCGTTGTATGAGTATATACATTCTGTTCATCCATTCATCCATTAATGGACCCTGAGTTGCTTCCACCTATTGGTATTGTGAGTAATGCTGCGACGAACATGGGCCTGCAGATACTTGTTTAGGTTCCTGTGTCTTTTCAGGTTGTTTTTGGCCATTTGTAGATCTGTGGAGAAGCGTCTGTTAAGCCCTTTGCCCATTTTTTATTTGGGTCGTTGATGTTGTTGTTCAATTATAAGGGTTTTTTTTTTTTAATATATTCTAGATATTAAGCCCTTAGCAGATACATAATTTGCAAATATTTTCTCCCATTCTGTAGGTTGCCTTTTAATTTTCTTTATAGTGTCCTTTGAAACACAAAAGTTTCCAAGTTTGATGAAGTCCAGTTTACTTATTTATTTTTTTGTTGCTTGTGTTTTTGGTGCCTATCTAAGGATCCACTGCCAAATGCAATGTCATGAGGATTACCAAAGTATTGATTTTTTGCCAACATAGGCAAAAGGAACATTATATTAGCTATAAAATGTTTTAAATTAGAATGTAAGTTTTATCACTCCAATAGACATAAGTGCTTTTAGAAATATGTTCCCCTTTGGGGAGGATATGTCTCTTCTAGGTTTAAGACTAAGTTCAGTTATTCCATATTCATTTTTGTTGCTGACATTACACATCTGGCAAGCTGAGGCATAATGCAATGGAAAATTAAAGGGGATGAAAGATAAATGCCTATCTTATTCAGTACTGCACATTCTCTGGTAGTTTATGGAGCTTTAAATAATTCCTTATAGTTTCATTGTTTCCTAAAGTTGGCAAGATATTATTTTGCTGTCTGTGACTTCTCTATGGTGATGTAATATATGAAAGTCATTTTTATTTCTTAGGGCCATATTACCTATCTAACTAAATCAACAGTATGTCACATCTGGCGAATTATTTTTAAGCAGCTGTGGCTAAAATAAATTTATAAAAAATAAGAAGTATAAATTTACTGGTATTTCTTCATTTTTAGTTCACCTTTTTGGGAAAAGTTCATTTTTCATTAGTAGATGCATTTATTAAGATTCAAAGTCTGCTGATATTAAGGGGAAGAAGGAAGTCGATTTATATTTGAATGGTGAAGCTTTAGAGGTACTGAAGATTCAGAGATTATTTTTTAAATTCAGTGTACTAAAGTCAATTTAACATTGTTGCCGATATTAATGAATGTACATGTAGATTTTCCTCAGATTGTTTTTAGACTATGGCATATTCATAGCTATTCTTTTATTATAATTAACTATTTAAAGTGGTTTATTAGTAACTGTCAGAGGGTGCCTGGGTTGCTCAGTCAGTTAAGCGTCTGACTCTTGATTTTGGCTCAGGTCATGATCTTGGAGTGGTGAGATTGAGCTCTGTGTCAAGCTCTCATCACAGAGTCTGCTTGAGATTCTTTTTCTCCCTCTGCCCCTTCCCCTGCTTTCTCTCTCTCTCAAATAAATAAGTAAATCTTAAAAAAAAATACTTGTCAGAATGGCTAAAATTAACAACAGGGGTAATCACAGATGTTGGCAAGGATGCCGAGAAAGGGGAACTCTCTTACATTGTTGGTGAGTACACAAACTGGTGCAGCCACTCTGAAAAAAAGTATGGAGGTTCCTCAGAAAGGTAAAAATGGAACTAACCTATAATCCAGCAATTGCAGTACTAGGTATTTAGCAAACGATACAAAAACACTGAATTGAAGGTTCACATGCACCCCAATGTTTATAGCAACGTTATCAATGATAGCTAAATTGTAAAAAAAAGCTCAAATGTCTTCAACTGATGAATGGATAAAGAAGATATGGGATACACACACACACACACACAGAGTGTGTATTATTACTCAGTGGAATTTTACTCAGCCATCAAAAAAGAATGAAGTCTGGCCATTTGCAAGCATGTGGATGGAGCTAGAGTGTATTATGCTAAGTGAAGTAAGTTAGTCAGAGATTTCACTCATATGTGGAATTTAAGAAATGTGAAACAGATGTACATAGGAAAAAAAGAAAAGAGAGAGCACTGACCTGGATGATTTAAAAAAAAAAAAAAAGAAAAGAGTTAACTATAGAGAACAAACTGAGGGTTGCTGGAGGTGTGGTGGGTGGGGAGATAGGTTTTATAGGAGGATGGATATTAAGAGGGGCAACTTGTGATGAGCATTGGGTATTATATTTGAGTGATGAATCATTAAATTCTATTCCTGAAACTAATATTATACTGTATATTAACTAACTGGAGTTTAAATAAGAACTTGAAACAAAAAACTTTTTAAAAAGTGGTTTTTTATTAAAATTATTTCTCATTGATGTCCAAGAAGATTCTTTGATACACATTTTCTCTGGAGTTGCTGTCTGTCTCTCTGTCTATCTGTCTATCATCCGTCTATCAATCTTCATAGCTATGGAAGAATATAACGTTGTCAACAGCTTGGGCTTTGGAATCATACTGCTTGGGTCCATATCCAGGCAATGCCACTGTCACATTGGGTACTTATTTAACCTCTTATTGTCTCAGTTTCCTCAGTTAAAAATTATATGACTGATTTAATTTATTGTGAGGCATAAATGAGGTACTTTACATAAGAAATAATTTGTGCTTCTGGCAAATGTTTATTCTAGAATGCTGTCATTGTCATTATTACTATTATTTTTATTACAAAAATTTGTTACATCAGTAAACTTAAGTATGTTAATAAAACTATGATTTTATACTTTGTAACAGTATTATTTTTGTCATACTATCTTCAACTTGACTTATAAATGTTAGTAAAAGAACATAAGTGAAAGTTTCATTGACTAGAATGGCTTGCTGTACTCTAATGGCTCAACACTATGTACTGTATTACTTTGCAATGAAGGATTATCTTCGATTCACAAACAATTATTGAATACTTAACTATATGCAAAACTCTGGACTAGGGCTTGAATTTCTATACATTGTAAGGGTGATATAATGGTGTTATGAAGAGGCTGAATGATAGAACCAGGGACAAAGAGTTTAATTTTTTTTTTTTTTTAGACGCTTAACCCACTGAGCCAGCCACCCAGGTACCCCAAGAGTTTAATTATGATGGAAGGATCTGGGTGGGCCCTTTGGAGTTGAGTTCAATTTATAAGTTTCACTTTTATACCTTTATCATTAATTCTATGCTTTTCATTATACCTTGTTCTAAGTGTGAGGCAACTAAGCTATAATGCTATTAATCACCAGAATGTTAAAAAATATTTGTATGTATTTGTTTTATTTGATTATTCATAAAAAGATGCACAATAAGAACAACGACAAAAAAACCCACCTCTCCAAATCGTGAAATATAGGCATTTAAAAAATTGTAGACATATGTGACCAATAGATTTTTTCATCTAGGTCTTAACTCTTTTTGGTTATTTTATTGCAAGATGTTTAATGGGTTAAACAATAATGCAATGTTTAATAGCATTATCAATAAGATTTTTTTCTTTTACACTGCATTCATAATTGGTTTTAACATAGTCTAATTTTGTTATGTCTTTTTGTTCATTTTGTTGTTCTTTTTCTAGGAGTTTGAATACTATACTCATCTGATTTTTTTCTTTCTACATACTTTTTAAAATTTTATTTTAGGTCTTTACTTTTAATAGTGATAAAGAAACTCTTTTCTAGTTTGAGGAAAATCACTTCCTTCAACACAGTGACAGTTCTATTTTTACCTTGTTTCGTATAAGCAAAACTTATTTATTTTTAAAATTTTTGATATATTGTGGATATCTACCCATAGCAGACTTTTACAGAAGTAATTAATAATTTTTTTAAAAGATTTTAGTTATTTATTTCACCGAGAGAAACACAGCAAGAGAGGGAACGCAAGCAGGGGGAGTGGGAGAGAGAGAAGCAGGCTTCCTGCTGAGCAGGGAGCCAACATGGGGCTTGACCCCAGGACCCTGGATCACGACCTGAGCCAAAGGCAGATGCCTAACGATGGAGACTCCCAGGCGCCCCTGTTTAATACTTTAATAAATACATTGGGCTATGACACAACTATCCTCAGAGACAAGAGGGTAGTAAAAGGAATTTGAATGAGCTCTTCTTTTTCTTTACTAGGAGGGGAATTTTTTTCATTTTAAACTTTTCTCACGTATCAGAGGTGTTTATAGAAGCTGAAAGTTTATAATCAAATGACCTTGAGTATTCCTTGAAATAAGCATAAGTAATTTAAATCTCTCAAACTGGGAGCATTGACCTGAATGATTTAAACCTGCCAATGGATGAAAATTACTTGACATGGAAATCTTATTTCTATTAATTATTTTGACACAACAAAGTTAAAAAGTTTGTATTTTCTTAGTATACATGATTTTCCTGTGTGGCAAAGAAGGGCCAACCTGAGACTTTACATATCCCCAAAAGAGCCCATTACATGAATAATTATGTAATTATATGTAGATATTTAGCATATGGTATGGGCATGAAGTTATACTTTGATTAAAGACTTGCTTCAGAATAACATTTTTCAAAAACATTTAAATACATTAAGAAAACAAAAAAAGCCTTTTTAAATAAATTTTTTAAAAGATTTTATTTATTTATTTGACAGAGTTCACAAGTAGGCAGAGAGGCAGGCAGAGAGAGAGAAGGGGGAAACAGTCTCCCTCTGAGCAGAGAGTCGAATGTGGGGGCTCAATCTCAGGATCCTGAGATCATGACCTGAGCTGAAGGCAGAGGCTTTAACCCACTGAGCCACCCAGGCGCCCCCCAGAAAGGCTTTTTATATCATGCAGAGCTGCCTGTTTAAACTGAATGATTAAAAAAATTAAAAATAAAAAAATCTTTGTTTTATAGCTTCTATGATATTTGTAGCTAATTTGTCTTCTCTCTGTACTAATTATTTTGAAGCGTTTTGTTTTTCTGAGGGATGTGTTCCTCTAACTTCAAATACTTAGAGCCCTAAGCTTTCTTTATCTATTCCATCTTTCTGAGCTCTGTTTATCTCTTTTATTCTCATAAAAGGAATCAAAAGGACAAGAAGAACTGAGATTATGAAAAGTATTTGGACCTGACATTAAGTCAGGTAATTTCAGAATGACCTTGATTGTGGTTAGTAGAAGGTGCAGTTTTTACTACTTTCTTGTGTTAGATGCCTTTTCAGCGAGATGTCTGTGGGCTGAGCCTCATGAAACTGCTAGAGACACCCTTGGTAAACTTTTGAGTGTTGGGGAACTTCGCTTGGCTTGCTTCCGCACCTTTATTATACCTACCCCTTTTCAAGATCTTGAAGATCTTGAAGATCAAGATTGCATGAGAGATCTTTTCAAGATGTCTCTCCCTGTTTTTTATTTGCACAAACTTCTAGTTTCCGCCCATCCTAACTTTAAACCTTCATTTCAACTTTTGGCATTTGGTTAGTGCTATTGGCAGTTGGTTAGTTCCTAGGCCTGATGCTGCAAATTATTTCCACCTCTAATTTGCATATTTTTGACAATAAAATGTGTGACTTGCATGCTTTCTTTTCATTAATAAGTTCACTAATATATCTCATGGAATTAAAAAAAATAATGGCTTTAAATCTACAAGTACAGTGTTTATCTTTTGGGGACTACATAGAAGCTATTATTTTATCTTAAGTGTTTAATATTTCTCTTTAATTTCATTTGATGTGATGCCTAGTGCCCTTATCATGTATTGCTTGAGATTTTGTGTTATAAGGATCCGGCACTATTTGATTGTTTAAAAAGTGAGGTAAGATGGTATAATTTAATTTAACAATAAAAAAGGCTATTATACAAACCTACAAAAATTAAGCAATTCTTATTTGCTTCAAATGACAGGCATAGGATGAAAATTAAAAAGTAAATTTAAAATGGTGCATATTTCTCATATTCTAAAAACATAAAACATTTATTTAGTGTATTCCAGAAAATTAGAGGTTAATCTAAGAAACTCTAGGCGTGTATTTGGTTTTAGTCTGATATTTATAGATTTTTTAAAGATTAGAATTCAGCTAAGTGCCAATTTGGATACACACTTTTTCATTGCTTAGATAATGCACAAAAAGTAATTAGTGACGGTAGACAAGTTAATCATATGTTAGAAATGCCTAGAGCAGGTGTAGGAAAGCATCAGCATAAATATTTTCTGTAAATAGTTCATAAACATAATAAAATCCTTCTTAATATATTATTACCAAGAAAAACCTTTTCTTTCAAAGTTCCATTTTTATATACCATAGGATATGAATGCAAATATTTGCTTTTCTTTTAATCACAGTTTCATCTATACCTTTCATCTTGCTTTTTCTCTATGGGTTCATCTAGTGATTTTATTAGACTAATTATCTATATTTTTAGGCTTCAAAGGGAATATATAATTGTTTGATTGTGTATTTATTTTAATGAGCAATGTTTACTTGTTTTTTGTCATCCTTACAAGGCCAGAATTGTTCATATTAATTGGTTCAAAACCTGAATTCAACAACTGCATTATTTAAAAATAGTCTCCTTTCACCCCCGTTTTAGTTAATGATAAACCAATTAAGTGCCCTCGATTCTTCTTTTCTTCTTTTGCTGTTGGGTGTTACAGGTTAGCTGAAATGGAATAGCTTCTTCTTAAATATTTGTGGAATGAATGAGTGAATACTCTCCCTACAATCTCTATACCCTCCATACAGTGTCTATATTTGTCATCTACCTTTTTATCTCATTTACAGAAAGAGAAAGAATTAATAATGTTTTCTTGAGATATGGAATTGTTTACTTCACATATTGCTGACAACATCCCTTCTACTCATTATGGTGAAAACAAAGCCTCGATAACATATAGGGAAAAAAAGAACACCTCAAAGTTGTTAAGCAATGTTGTTACTGACTTAAAAGTCAAAAACATAAGCATGTATTTTACTTTTTTTTTTTTTTTGGTGTATATGTGTTTAATCTTTTCAAAATTGAAAAGTTAATTTAACTTTTTTGTTTTATTGTTTTGACATAATTTAGCACTGGAAAGTTGCAGGTAATACACAGAGTTCCATCGTGCTTCCTCTCTCTCTTGCTGTTTCAGTTAAATATTGCAGACTTGATGGGCCTTTATCCCTTAAATACTTTAGTGATGTTTTCTGAAAACTAGGAATTTTTTAAACCACATTACAGTTCCAGAAATCAGGAAATCAACCTTGGTGTGTATTATTATTAAATATAGACCTTATTTAGATTTTAATTTGTCCCTGCATTGTTCTTTAGAGAAAAAGAAAATCCAAGGTGACTGGTTTTATTCATTTGTGTATCTCTTGAGACTTCTTGAATCTGGAACATTTCTTGATCTTTCTTTTTATTAAGTGACATTAACATTATTTAGGATTGTAGTCCATTTTTTGGTGTGTGTATATAGCATGTGCTTTGTATGGAACATGGCTTTGTTTGACATTTCTTCATGGTTATATTCTGCTACATACTTTTGGTGGGAGTACCACTGAAGTTATGCTAAATTCTTCTCATGAGCTATCATGAGCTACGTGCTATCATCATGACCTACATGCTACCATCATTCCAGTAAAGGTAATGTTCAGTAGGGACATTTGGATAATGTGTCTGCCAGATTTCTTTACTCTAAAGTTACGATATTATTCTTCAATGAAAAAAAATATCTTTTAGGAGATACTTTGAGACTCTGTAGTATCTCAAAACTAGTCTACTAGTTTTATGATTTTTACCAAATGGTGATTTTCTATCATTCTTTCTATACTAATTATTAGGCTTTCTTTTGTGATGAAAAGCTTTCTCTTCTCTAGTTCATCTGTGTATTTTATTTATGTATTTATGTATCTGTTTATCTATCTATCATCTCTTTGTATCATATTCATCCATTTTTCATATACTCTTTATCATTCTTTGAGCATTTTCTTGTATTTTTGCCACCATCTAGTACTTTCCCTGCTCTAACTGAAAGCTGGCATTTTTTAAGCAGCCTTGGTTCCTTTAGTGGGCTCTTTGCTACAAAGACAATTTTATTTCTAGATCACTTCAACAGACAGAACTGGAGAATAAATAAATATCTGTGTACACACATTGCTTACATTTCTAACCATAGATGGTTATATATTCTTATACATGTACATAACTACACACATTGATATATAGTTCTACATCCACCTATATTTTATACTAAAATCTGTGAGTGTAGGGGCATCTGGGTGTCTCAGTCAGTTAAGGGTCCAACTTTAGGCTTTGGCGCAGGTCATGATGTCAGGGTAGTGAGATTGAGCCCCACCTTGGGCTCCGTGCTGAACTAGAATCTGCTTGGGATTCTTTCCACCTCCCCCACTTTCCCCCTCTACTCTTCTCCTTGTTTGCACTCTTTCTCTAAAATAAAATAAATAAAATCTTAAAAAAAAAAAAAACAACAACAACCCATGAGTTTACACTAACACCTCATTTTCTGTCCCTTACTACAGGGTTCATTTTTATTCTTTCTACTGTCCAAATTTTTAAGCCGACTTTCATTATCCACAGTATATATTTTTAAATTTCCTCAATCTTAAAATGTACAGAAAGTAGTTTTGGAACTGCTAAGCCATACCCTCCACGAAAAGGAAGTCTACTAATTAGAATTTAGCATTTATACATTTATTTTTGTCTTCAGTATGAGGACATAGAGTCTGTAACTGTTTAAAAAGTACTTGTGTTCACTCTTTTTCTCTCCTTCAGTGTGGTTGTTAGTCATTTCAGTTGGGGCCATTCATTTATTTCTGTGTTTAGTCAGCTTTAGGCCACCTGTGCCCCACCAGTGTTGTTGATGTAATTTTTTTTTTTTTTTTTTGAGTACGTGAAATAGTAACATGGTCCTCAAAGTCACGAATGTACAAAAAGCCAGTTTCCTCCTTGCCCTTCCCCCCCATCTTTTCATGACATTCTCACTCATGCCCGGTAAGTAACCTATCTCAAACCCATCTCTGGTTTCTCCTCCCTATGTTATTTTAAAAATTAAATATGTAGAAACATGAATATTTTCTTAGTTTTTTTTTTTACACAAAGCGTAACTTTTGTCATTTAATAATGTAACTTGGAAATCATTCCACATTACAGAGCTCTTCCTCATTGTTTTTATAAGTACCTAGTACTACATTATGAAGTCATACTACAACTATGAACATTTAGGTAAATTCCAGTAATTTCAAATATCAGTAATAGCATAGTGGGAACTTTTATGTGCATGTATATTTCTGTACTCTAAGAAGTGTATCTTCAGGATAAATTCCTAGAAGGGAGCATGTGAGGTTCAGAGATAAACACATACATTGTATGCTAGTCATGGTTCTACCAGTCTGTACTCCCACTAGTAGTTTATGAGAGTACCTGTTTCCATATAGCTTTGTGAACAGAAGATATTTTTATACTTTTTAACTTTAGTCTGATAGATGAAATTTTAATTTTTAGTTCTCTTATCATGTGTGAAATTAATATAATCTTCATACATTTAAGGACCATTTTTATATTTATATGAATTATCTGTATTTTTTGCTCAATTTTCTGTTGAACAGTTTTCTCCAACTATGTATCTGTCCTTTGAAATTGCTTACGGTGGTTTTTTGTTTGTTTTGGCTGTGAAGTCTTTATATTTTAATCTCATCAAAATAATTACTCTTGAGTTAGAATACTTTTTCTTATACCCAGCCTATCCAAGTTACCTATGCATTCTGTTACTTGTGTCCTTTTGCTTTTTTACATTTAGATCACTAATGGTTTTTGAGTTTAATTTTGTGTATGGTGTGAGCTATAGATGTTAATTTACCTTTTCCATCACTTGTCCAATTGACATTTATTTTAAAAAATTTTGATCCATGATTTAATATACATGCTTTTTAAATTCTAAAGTTTCAAATGTCTTATGGATTTTTTATTCTACTCTGCTTATCTGTTTGTCTCTTGATACTCCAGTATTACAATGTTTTATTATAGAGGGCTTATAAATGTTTTAATGTCTAGGAGGCTGGTTCTTTGTTTTTTAAGCTTTTCTTTTTTTAGTGTTTTCCTGGCTCTTCCTGCCTGTTTATTTTTTTATATGATGACCGTTATCAATTTATCTATTCCCAGAAAAAACTTGGTATTTTTTTTTCATTTCTTTGAAGCTGTTCTTCTGTCAAATGGGTATAATATGTGAGGTAAAAGATTAAAGAAGTAATGTGTATGAAAATACATCAGAAATAGTACAGTCATATATAGATACAAAATATTGTTATTATGTCACAAAATATAAAACACATTTTGTAACATAATACTCAACATTTTTTTAGATTCTTTGATTCATCATCTAATATCTATTCAAGGCAATTTTATAAAGTAATCTCATTGAAAACAATGCAGATTCAAAATATACACAATAAAGATTCAGTCACTTGGAATTTAAGAATTTGAACTTGAGGCAAGCAATAATATTTGTGAATAGCTTTTAATAATGTGTCATTCTTAAAAGTCTCATTTATAGCCCAGGTATTGGTATTTTGTTGTTTTTTTAGATGAATGAGAAACAGATTAAATAAAGTATAAGAAGTCAATTCTAAAGGATTTATATACTTTAATGGTAGTCATTAGCAGCAGTCAAGAAACTAGCCAGTTAGAGTAAGAAAATAAAATATGACTGAAGGTTTACTCTTTTATCAAAGATATTGAAGCAAGATTAAAGTTACTCTTTTATAAAAGTAAACACAGGTTATTAGAAATTCAATTTTTAGAAGTTGAGTTAAAATTTAGTTTGGTGACATTTTTAATATTTTAATATTTTTAATATTTAATGTTTTTGCTTAACCTTTCTTCTATTAGGAAAAAAACCTAATTGTCTTAAATATGATTTCAGTTTTTAAAATTAAACCAGAATGGAAAGCTGACAAATTATGTGATTGCAGGCTTGGTGATTATAGATCAGGGACTGCATGCTTTTTTTCTTCTAAAGGGTTAAATAGTAAATTTTGGTTTTTTTGGGCTACTTATGCTTGCTGCTGTTGCTGTCTCTGCCTCTTCTGCCTCCTTCTCCTTCTCTCCTTTCTCTCCACCTTCACCTCCTTCTCTTTCTTCACCATTCTTTAAATGTAAAAACCATTCTTAGCTTATGGACTGTACAATAACAGGAATTGGGCCAGATTTGGCCCCAGGGATATAGTTAGAATAGATGGTTAGAGTTTCTTCTCTCCATTTTTGAATATGTTGAACATCTTTGGACTATAAAATATAAATCTTAAAGTCCTGTTGGCACTTTATGACTTTCTAACCTATCACTGAAATCCTTGAAACAGTGCCATGTGCTTGAAGGTTCCAGTTACTTAAGTTCTGGATCCTTATTTGTCACTTTTTTTTTTTTTAAGATTTATTCATTTATTTATTTGAGAGAGAGAGCACACAAGCAGAGGGAGGCCTGGAGGGGCAGAGGGAGATGAAGAGAGAATCCTCAAGCAGGCTCCCTGGCGAGCACAGAGTCTGTTGAGCGGTTCTATCCTAGGACCCTGAGATCATGACGCTCAACTGACTGGGCCATCCAGGCATTCCTTCTTTGCCATCTTAATTACAGTTCTAAAGCAGTGCCTTATACCCCCATCCCATTCTGTAAATACTGGATCTAGGGCTGAATAACTGAGTTTTACTACTTACTCTTTATTTAGGCAAGTACAGGTGTCAAATATCCTGACTAAAAGTAATCTCTGTAAGTCCGATTGATGGCCCATTTTTAATTATGAGAACTATCAGTTTTCCAGTAGGAAAAAAAAAAAATCATACTCTCTCAACAGGGACATGGCAATAGTTATAATTCTTGCATTAAAAAAAAGATTTTATTTATTTATCTGACAGACAGAGATCATAGGTAGGCAAAGAGAGAGGAGGAAGCAGGCTCCCTGCTGAGCAGAGAGCCTGGCCCAGGACCCTGGGATCATGACCTGAGCTGAAGGCAGGGGCTTTAACCCACTGAGCCACCCAGGCACCCCTAGTTCTAGCATTTTTGATGAGAAAATTCAGATTGCTAAGATAATGTTGGTATCAGCATTTCATGTTTATTTATATAAAAAAGAAGCAGCTATATTCTGTTTCCCTTCTTTCATAAACCATACATCAGTGAAAATTTGGGTTTAGAGTTGTAAGTAAAAATGTAAGTTTGAATAGAATTTTAGTTCAGCTATTTGAACATTTGCCTTTGTCAGAATTCTTACTCCCTTGAAATATAATGTATAGCAGATCTAGTAAATATCAAGTATAATACACTAGATGTATACAGTGCATATTAAATGGACACGATTTCCTAATTTCCAGAAATTATTGTTATAGGTATTCAACAGATAGTAAGGATCTAGCAATGGAAGGGACTTTGACACATAAGCTGACTTAGAAACAAGTCCCACCAATGCTGACTACCTTTTTTGGTTTCATGTTTCTATATATTCTTCATGTACAACTTGTTAGAATAACCCTTAGAACATCTTTATTTTTTCTATCCTTATTGTTCAGTCTTGGCTATAAGTTAATATTGCAACTTTATACTGTAGGGGAACAGAAATAACATGTGACCACAAAATGTCCCTTCAGTGTATGTCTAGGCTATAAAATCATCATCATATAAAATTTGCCAAACAAGAGGCCACTGTATGATGATTTCATAGGTGCTTATTCAGCATAAAAAGATAACCTCAGATGCTGACAACAGAGTAATTTCAACACTTTCATGAAGTGTAAATTTTAAACAATTGAATTTGAAATACATTTGTGCCATTTTAACCTGACATACAGAACCGCAAGGGAATTCTCTCAAAATTGGCTTACATTAAAAGGCATTTTAACACAATTTTTTTTGGTCTCAGGAATTATTAAAGCTACTATACAATGATAATTCTTCAAAGGAACTCTGCAAACATAACTCTTATTTAGTTCTGCCATAAAGGGTAAATAAAATGTTTATCTAAGTTTTAAAATATTAATATGCATCATTATTTTTAGTGAAGTTCTGACTATGAGACAATATTAATATGAACCTCTGCAAGTTAATATTAAGATATCATGGTATATTCATTTACTATTTATGAAATTACATGTTATCAATATATCTTAGAGTCCCGTAGATTCATTTCTGTAATTCTCACACCGTGTGTTTCCATAGTTAATTCTACAAGCTTAAAGGAAAACTATGCTGATTTATTTAAATATTCTTTAGGAAGAAAAAAGTAGTACTTTTATGTAGAACTTTCTTTTAGCCAGAAAACCACGTTCTTAAGAATCTATGTAGTACCAAAACTTACTTTATATGTGTGTTTATTTACTTTATATTAATCATCTATATTTTTCAAAGCAAATAATCATAAACAATTAGCAAGATGCTTAGTTTCTAGAGTATTTTTTAAAAAAATTATTTATTTATTTGACAGAGAGAGATCATAAGGAGGCAGAGAGGCAGGCAGAGGGAAAGGGACAAGCAGACTTCCTGTTGAGCAGGGAGCCCGATGTGGGGCTCGATTGCAGGACCTTGAGATTATGAACTGAGCCGAAGGCAGAAGCTTAACCCATTGAACCATTCAGGTTCCCCTGTTCTAGAGTATTTTATATTTTGATCAAAACTCACTTATTTTTACATGTATATGTGAACCAAGAAAAAACCACATTGTTTCATTTATATCAGAGAGTGGTTTAACTAGCTGGAGGTGTGTAGGACATGGTCGATCTCACTGAAGTTTTTGGAAGAGCTAGTAGCATGGTTGACCTGGTCTCTTTAGGCTGTCTCAGGATTGGCCAAACGCATTGTAGCCTAGAAATAACTGATGGTAGATCAGGTATGTGACTGTATGATTATGACATGTGTTATGTTATGTATTATGATATGTGACATATGATTGTGACTGACACAATACAGTGTCAGTGTGTGACACTGACATATGTCAATGACATATGCTGTCCCACCGAATACAGTGGTTATCACAATATAAGAGAGATTGTGCAGATATAAGAGAGATTGTGCATGCTGAAATAGAACTTACCAGTTGTTTGGATGGTGGACACAATAAGTATGGAGTTTGTGTCCCAAATAATTGGAATGCTACTCTTTAACAAGGAATGCAAAATAATAAAATGAAATGAGTCCCCTGTTTGTTTCAGTTAATATTGTGGAATATTAAAACTCAGAGTGATCTCAGAAGCAAGATAAGATTATTTGGGGCAATAAAGAGGCATGCTTTATTTACATGATTTATAGCTATATTTTTATTATTTTTGGCAACGTAATAGTAGTAGAAGTAATAGCTTTATTTATTAAGTGCTCGATATGTGTTAGGTATTTAAAAATATGTGATATCATTTAATCTTCACATCAGTACTAAGAGCGAAACATCATCATCATCATCATCATTATTATTATCTTTTGCAGATGAATAAACTAAGGCAGAGAAGTTACATAAATTGCCCAAGGTAGCTGGTGATTACAGATGTACATTTTGAATCTAAGCCTTTGATTCCAAAATTCTTAAGCTCTTTGAAATTCATTTGCTTAACTAGAAATGGAGAGGAGCCCAAAGAAGAATGCAATAATACTTGGATCCATACTTAACTTCAGGATACCCCAAAGTCTTTAAAGAGTTTCACAAAATTTTTCAATAAGTGAATTTACTTCCCTTTAATAAAAAAATAACTTATGAGGTAACTCTAGTTTTTGGATGGACAGGGGAAAATACATGGTATAAAAATAAAGCCCTAAATGAAATGTGATGCATATTTGTGATGGAGAATATTCAGTGTCATTTTCGTTTTGACTTACAGCTTGTACATGCAGCGGCCATGCAAACATTTGTCACATGCACACAGGAAAATGTTTCTGCACAACGAAAGGAATCAAAGGTGATCAATGCCAACTGTAAGTAAAAATGACTTTTAGAACTTTTTGTAGATTGAACTTTTGCTATAAACTAATTGTTACAGGCTTTCCTTTTTTAAGGTTAGTGTTGTGCTAGTTAAGCAACCCATATTATTGTAAACTAGGTTTACTTGCATTTTATCAATTCTCATAAGAAACCTAAGCCTTTTAAAAATGGTAGTTTTGCGGGGGCTTTAAAAGAACCCATAGAATATCTTTGCTTTGGTATCTCTCTAAAAAAAGAAACATTCTTAATTTTTTGAAAAATGCATACATTAAATTTTCATTATATTTTTATGATTTTCCTCCATAGCCTGTTAAGTAAAAAATCATATTTCTTGCCTTTTTTTGAATCTGTCATTATTAATTATAATTGTAGTTATTTAAGCTTTTTAAGTGGTTCCTTATACTTCTTTTTCACTCTTTCACTAAACATGAACCCACCTTTTTTACTCGCTTTCAATATTTGTTTAAAGTGTTTTATTTATTTATTTGACACACAGAGATAGTGAGAGAGAGAGTATAAGCAGGGGTGTGGCAGGCAGGCAGAGGGAGAGGGAGAATCAGGCTTCTCGCTGAGCAGGGAGCCCGATGTGGGGCTTGATTTCGACCCCAAGGCAGATGCTTAATGACTGAGCCACCCAGGCGCCCTGCTTTCAGTAGTTTTGTGAATGATTTTTGTCTTCTTATAATTTAATTGTTATTCTCAAGATTTATTCTCCCCCTCAAGAAAATAACCCTAAAAAGCAGTTGTCTCATGGTACCTAAACATTCATTTTTTCTAATTTATATATGACATATAATATTAAAATAATTTTTGTTTCGGAGTTGTCTATATGCACCTATATTAGGTATAAATGTACTGTATTGGACACAAATCATCAACTCTATAATAACTATAAAATTATGAAAAAATAAGAAAGGGTGAATACCAACTTTTGTATCAACACGAATGGAACTGGAGGAGATTATGCTGAGTGAAATAAGTCAAGCAGAGAAAGTCAGTTATCATATGGTTTCACTTACTTGTGGAGCATAAGGAATAGCATGGAGGACATTAGGAAAAGGAAAAGAAAAAATGAAGGGGGGGGAATTAAAGGGGGAGAAGAACCATGAGAGGCTATGGACTCTGGGAAACAAACTGAGGGTTCTGGGGGTTATGAGTGAGCCTGGTGATGTGTATTAGGGAGGGGACGTATCGCATGGAGCGCTGGGTGTTATACACAAACAATGAATCATGGAACACTACATCAAAAACTAATGGTGTACTGTAGGGTGGCAAATAAATGCATAAATAAACAAATAAGCAAAATAGGTATTTCTCTTAATTTTTATCTGGACCATATGTATTATGAAGCATTAGGCACATTAGCACTTTCCACATGCATTTGTATTTTATTCATTTATATTTTTTCACTTTAATTTCAAAATAAAGAACATTTTCCATGGGAAAAAAATAAAACTTTTATATCCAGAGAAGTCTGTTAACCATGGAAAATGATCAGTTTATTTCTTTTTGTTTAAAACAAATGAATGGATAAAATCTTAAAACAAATATAGTATTTGCTGTAGAATTATTTTAAGCATTTCAAGTTAGAAGAACATATCTTTGACTAGCCACTGAGGTGTCATAGGTTTTCAAGTTCAGAGAAAGTGAACAGACTAGTTTTTATTTCTTCTCCATAGCCTCTAAACTTAAAAAAAGGAAGTGAAAGCACAAGATCTTAGGGAAATTCCTATTAAGGAAAGCTGTTTTTGTCTCAAGACCAATGGATTTAAATCAGAGTTCTGTGTTCTAAGACAGACGATACTTCTAATATTTCACTGAATACAAAATTCATAAGTAGGGCCACCTTCTTGAGTGTGTGTCTAGAAGGGCATCGTGCTTGGTTTAATGTACTGCTATCACCATCTTGAAATTCTTAATAAATTTTTAGCAAGAGCCTTACATTTTTATTTTGTACTTCTTCTTGCCTCCCTCTGCCACAAATTATGTATCAGGTCCTGGACATAGAGAAGAAATATTCTATTTTTGTTCTAAGATTCGATTATTGCATCAAATAAAACTGACATCTTTAATTTGTACTGTATTTTTACTTAAATGATATAACCATCTATAATAATTTGTGATGTGGTATTTTAGTAAGATGCTTTTGTCTCCAGATTAGTGAGAGCAGTATTTTAATTCATTGAAATCATGGGATTATCACTTTAGAAATACAAAGTAACAGGATTTGGCATATGTATGAAATAGTAGAAAAATAAATTATATAGTTCTGAATGATGAAAGTACAATTTGCCTTAGTTCTTATTTATGATTTTTGTAAGCAAGGGAAAAATTGGAATACTAATTTGTACAGTACTTTGTATATAGCCTTTCTAGATAGAATTATATTCATTATTTTTTCTTTGTTTTATTTATTTGGCTTTTGAGTGCAGGGCACTGAAAATAGGATCATCATTCTTAAAGCAATTATTTTCAACAGTGTGCTTATACTAAAAAGAAAACACTCTTATTAGGAAGCAAAGCTAGTCATTCAAATCGCCAAATAATTATTAAGTTAATGCTTATACTATTAATGAAGATGAATATCACGTAGTTTTTGCTGAAAGTATCTTCAGGCTAACAGTGGAGACACCAGCCAAAATGTAATATACTAATTTGCTGTTTCAGTGATTTGAAATGCTTGGGAACCTTTGCCTTTTCACAGGACGATTTTTGTTTGACTTTAAATTTATAGTTGGACATCACATCTTGTGTATTTATACCTCCTCAAACTAAAATTTTATAACCTCTTCCAACTAAAATGCATTCTCTTCCTATATGTTAATGTGTTCCTTGCATTATCTGTGCATTCGCCTGTAACCTTTGCTAGAATGAAATTCTCTGGGGACCATGTCATCTGTACCACAGTGTAAGTGTTTAGTAAATTTATACTGGAATGGAATGAAGAACATTTTGCTGGAGTACCTTGGAGGGATCAGGAAAGTTTGAGAAGAGGATACTTGAGCTGGAACTTGAAGGAGGAGGTGAAATATTCTGGGTGGAGAATATAGTAAACAGAAGGAGAAACTTTATCAGTAAAACAAGGGAGTGAAAATGAAGAAGGTTATAGCATTTCAAGCTTTTGCTCAAGGACACAGACAGCTGGCAAGAGCATTGCTCTGACCCCTACAATGAAAGAAACAAGAGCTGGGAAAACTGAAAATCCATGACTTTTCTGGAAATCACTGCAGAACCGAGACTACAGGGTAAACAAATAGCCAAAAGTCTGAAGGGAAACCAGAGCTTTCCGGGAGACATGAGACAGGAACACTGGCTTACCTGCAGTGAAACGAACTGGAAACGTGGAAGACTTGAGCTGAGGTAGTTGATAGACTGCTGTTGTAGTTTGGACGGGCAGTAGAGTGTAGAGCTCTTGGTGGGGGTCCACAGGGATTGGGGTCCCCCAAGGGCTCTTTCTAGAATTTTTTCCCCATGCACCCCACCAGTTGCTCAAGGAAGAAAATGGAGAATATGTCAAGAATGCATTTCCTGTGATGTAGGCTGGGGGAAGGGGAATAGCAGAAGCAGACAGGGTGAACAGGGCTTCAGTAATGGGGCCAAAATGTTCATTCAAAGGAGCACTGCATTATTTGCCTTGCCAGGGTTCTGGCTCTGACCTAAACCACAGCTGGAACTCAGAAATGGTCACTTAAAACATTATTTAATGGAGATATGAACTGTAAGATAAATATGTAATGATATGTAAAGATAAATATGTAATTCTCTACGACACTTGTTTACTTTTGAGGAGTAACATGCTGACTTCAAAGAAAACACAATATATTATTTTTGTAACATGTATCAGTTTTACAGTGTGAAGGTCATGCATATTTGCATTCTGTGAAATGCAGTGTCTCTCACTCACTCAAATTCCTGTTCAATGTAATAGTGTAAGGAAGGTCAGTAGTTAATTTTTTTTTCTTCAACCTTATAACAACCGTTGTGATAGACACTAGTGTTCTTCAGTGGGAGAGAATTTATTTTAATAAAATAAAAATGGTAAAAGAAGTTTTGATAAAATGTTGTGGCAGATACTTACGATATATCTTGCTAATAACTCCCTTGGCTGTCATACTTTCACCAAAGCTGTAGGGACAGTTTCCTGTCCTTTCCAGGGTTCCACATAAAGTAGGAGAATCTTTGTTCCTCTTTCAGTTCCAGAGATACTTATTTCTGCCCAGTGCAACCAGGAAATATAAGATAGTTTATGCCAAAATGGGTCCTCCTCCACCAATGAAGGGTGAGTGTTTATCCTGCATTTCCCATTGTGTCACAGTGCTTCCTGAGATGACTACCCTCGGCAAGCACCCCCATCCTACCTTGGCATCTGCTACTGAGGTAATTCCAGCTAAAGCAGTTGCTCCTGAAGGTGGCTCTTGGTAACAGGCCTTCATCAGGGGATCTTATGGTTAGAAGACTTACCAGGGGCAGTAAGCACTATGTAATGCTAACAGTAAGTGTGATAGTGGTTATCCTGGTGTGTTATAGGATGATTATTGAGAATATAACTGTGTTTGATAGACTGAAATATAGGCTGGAGGAGAAGTGCTGGTTTGTGCAGCAACCTTAGCACTTGAAAGTCTTGGCAGGGTGGATCATAACTATGACTGTGGATTTGGCTGGCTTTTATTAACTGTCATAAAGCCTTAAAGAAAGAGACTTCCATCAACTCAGGGCATCCTGTGAATATCACTTGGTCTTCATGACAGCATTTGATGAACCTTAACTTCGATAGCTATAGAGAGCAGAGTATGTTGAATTTATGCCTGGGATTTAATTACTAGTTTGGCTGGCTGCAAATGAAACTGAAAGATGAGCCATGACAGGTTACCCATGCTAGAGTCACTGCCTGGTGAGAACGAGTGGGAGTTTGAGGCATACAGGGGGGACACTTCTAAGTGTGACCTCAGAGTCTTGAATCCTAGATTCATTCCCTGGAAAACTCCTGGGTAGAAGTCATACTCTTCTGTCATTTGATAGAGTAAGGTCACTTCCCTTTCCCTGGCAACAATGCAAAGATTTCACCTGATGTTTATGTTTCATAAGAAGATGTTTGTCTTCTTCCAGAATGCACCCTGCCTCCATTTATTGTCTCCAGATCAGTAATAAGTGTCAGGTCTCAGTGTAGCATGATTGGGAAGACACAGTCTCTGCTGTAGATAGGTAAGAGATAGCTTGCCACTGAAAAAGTTGCAGGGCCTAAGCAATATGCAGAGGCAGGAACCAGCAGTGGGTATATGAGAATTACCTTGAGGGTTTGGGATTAGGGAGTGTGAAATCTAAGGCTGGAGAAGGGAGAATTTATTGATGATATCATATCACTCTCCTATGATCCAGGATTTCATGCCTTAGTGATACACCTGTAGTTGCTGATGGGTTTTTAAAATGTGAGCATGCTGATTGGCTGTAGTATATAGGTGGGGAGATGCTGTAACTGTAGAGGAAATGTTGAGCATTGGAGTCAGGAAACTCAGGAAGTTGGATATGTTGGAATACAAATATTACATAATATCCGGTAGACTATTAATTGATTCTGTTTTCTTGGAGGTTTTCCAGAGCACTTTCTTCATTAAGACAATAAAGAGTACAGTTGTAAGGGGAACTCTGGAGTCTTTGAAACTCAGTGGTGGCTGTTGTCATGGTAGACAAGAGAAAATATTACCTGTCAATTGGGTTCCCTAGTATCAGCGTGGTTATGTTAGGATTCCAAAATCGTAAAGGATGGGTGGTTGTACCTAACTCTTAATTACCTTAACAGTTAACAAGACCAGATGGCTAACAGGATGTGTTAGTTGGCAAGAATTTGTGGTAATGCCTAAGTGAGTTCTGAGGGATGAACTAATTTGGCAACCAAGTAGATTATTGTTTGACTTAAATTACCAGAAAAAGAAAAAAAATCATGAACCAGTAAGCAGAAGGTTGATGTCAGCTGTCCCAATGGAAAATTGTGAATCTTCACTCTTAGGATTCCAGTCTGAAATGCTGGTTCCCAGCACCCATCAAATAAAGTAAAAGAAGCACCTGTACCATCTCATCGATATACACAATAAATACTTCTCCACTGTTTCTCCAAAGGGACCTCAACTCATTTAGTAGATAATTGGTCATGGGAAAAGGCACAAAGATACTTCTGAGGGGCTTTGGATAAGGTATATGAATTGGTATCAAGCACCAAAAATATCATTAATTTATTTGCTTAAAAAATTTTTTCAATATTGCTACCATGTATCTTAGGAAGTTGTGTTAGTTCTTCTTAAGACACCATTGACAATTTTTATCTTAACTGCAAGTGACGAAAAAAAACCAAAAACATGTTTCTGGATTGGCCCTCTATTAGACCTTTTCTAATCTACTACTTTTTTTTGTTGTTGTTGTTCTGTTGTGTTAGTCCCCACACGGTGCATCATTAGTTTTTGTGCGTGGAGCACTGGGTGTTATACACAAACAATGAATCATGGAACACCACATTGAAAACTAATCTACTTCTGATTACCAGAAAATATCTGAATTCCAACAAGTCAGTAAAGTGTTCTTATGTCTTATAGACAGTAAATGTGAAGGTCAAAGTATTTTGGTTAGGCAGAGGAAAACATTATTAGGTCAATGATTCTCAATGGGGATGGAATAATGTTCTCTAGAACTTTATGGATTTTCATAATTAATAATCTTGAAAAGTAAGGAGTGCTCCTGGCATTTAGAGATGAAGAGTCATAGCCTCTTTGTAAAAATGGGAACTTATGGGGACTAGGTAATAAATTGAATTTTGGTATAAATCTATTTAATTGATTATATTGGGTCTGCAGACTCACTCTGTGGTAATTTTCCCTGTCTCTAAGTGCATAATTGGAATGGGTATATGTTGCCTCTTGTAGAACTGCATATTATTTTTGATCTGTGAGAAATGAGCTGTTAAGGCAGAAAGGGCCAAGTGGAAGAAGTCTCTGAAACTCCTTTCATTCACTCTGAACTCAATCAAGATAGTAAATCAGAAACTGGAGATCTCATGCCAAGACAGATAACAGGCTGTTGAAATGGAGAAAATGAGGAAGTATTATATTTTAAGTATGAGCTGATCTTTGAGTGGTTAAAATATGGACAAGATTATGATGAAATGCCACAGAAAATATATTTTCCGTCTTGAAGCCCATCACATGTCAAGGCATTCATTCAGTTTTTGATATTTAAAAAGACTTTGGAAACTATATCATTTCATTGATTTTAGGAAATAGATGACAGATTGGAAAAAGATACAGTAATATTAGAGCAAAAGGAGTTAGACTGTAGGCTTCTGGGAGCATTTTATGAGTCCCATGTTGAAAAACAATTGTCAGCCCCCAAGTAAATAATTTTAATGTGTGATTTCTACCACAAAGATTTTGTGCTGGTGCTACAAATTAAAAAAATATGTTGGCTAGAAATAATATAACTTTAATCACCTTATTAATGAAATCCAATCTGTTAATAAGTTGATATGACTAATAATATTTGGTTTATAGTCTACTAAAAGGAGTCTCAGATATTTTCTAGACATATGGTATACTCAAAGATGTGTATTGTACATAGCTGTGATGCAATTTCCTGACATGATGAACACATTTTTGTTAAGTTCTAATCAGAATTGTATATGGTATATTTTCAAGTCACATGGTTGCATTTCTAGAAAATTCAGTGTATGTTGTAAACATGCAAAGCTACTCTGCATTTATATGTAAAATGGATATAAGTTCTAGATTCAAATAATTATGAACAAAAAAATCCTGTTCATGGTTCAAAAAGCCATGTTGTTCAAAACTTACATGGGTTTTGGATCAATTATTTTTTGTTGTTTTGTGGAGTTGCCTTGTGCACTCAGGATGTCTATAATCCTTGGCATCCTTTTTAGCCCTTTTAGTAAGTTCTATTAGAAATCCATAATTATTGGGGCACCTTGGTGGCTCAGTCAGTTAAGCATCTGTCTTTGGCCCAGGTCGTGATCCCGGGGTCCTGGGTTTGAGTCCCTTATCAGGCTCCCTGCTCAGCTGGGAGTCTGCTTCTCCTTCTGCCTGCCACTCCCAGTGCTTGAGCCCACTCTCTGTCAAATAAATCAAAAAAATCTTTTTTTAAAAAAAGATTTTATTCATTTAACAGAGAGAGAGATCACAAGTAGGCAGAAAGAGAGAGGGGGAAGCAGTCTCCCCACTGAGCAGAGAGATCGATGTGGGGCTCAATCCCAGGACCCTGAGCTGAAGGCAGAGGCCCTAACCCACTGAGCCACCCAGGCACCCCCCAAAAAATCTTTAAAAAAAAGAAGAGAAATCCATAATTATGGAGATAACTAATTGTTACCCTAAAATTTATCTCCACTGAGAACCAGTTACCTCATCAGTTTGTGTTTTTTTTAGCCAAAGAACTTTGTTATTTCATTTATTCCACATCAGATCTTAGAGCAATTTATTGACTACTTGAGAAGGTTGTATATATTGATAGGATTGTTAGATACCATGTTGGTAGATTAATGAAAATGAATGGGTTTGTCCAGAATCATATTTTATTTTTTCCCACAATAAATTGAAGACTAAATTTCTCAAAAACATTTGGAATTATAAAATAATTATATGAGATATAGGTCACTATTACTAAGCAGGATCTTTTAATTTAATAAATTAATCCATAATTGAATATTCTTTTCCTTATAAACTTTTCACTGATTATGGCTTTTTCATAGCTCTTATGTTAGGCTCAAGATACTAGTTCTCAAAATTAGTGTGAAAAAGAAATCTTTGGAAATATAGTGACTTGAATTCTAGCTTGGGGACCCAAATTTTGCTTTATTACAAGTATTCTAGGTGACTGTGAAGTAATAGTCCTTTATGTACTTTGGGAAATATTCCCTTAGGAGGATAGTCTTCTGAGTACTTTTTCCTCCCTAGTTTACCTTTAGGCCAGTGATGTCTAAGATTATTACCTATTTTTCCGTATTTTTCTATTTTGTTATATCTAGTCTTTTTTTTTTTTTTTTTTTTTTTTTTTTGGTGGGAAAGAGGCAGAGGAAGATGTCAATGCCTTTTCCATTTCAGGAAGATCAAACTTGTGCCTTCTTTTTTAGACTAGTTTCTGGCACATAACAGGGACTTTGTAAAATAAATATCTTAGGATTTTTGTTTTTCCCGATTTCTCTTGTCACTTTTAAAAGTCTTCTGTATTGGGAATGAGGAAGTACAGTACCTATTTCATCACTGTGCCCTAATCTCCGTTGTTATTACACAAAAAAATACAAAGGAATCATTTGCTGTACAACCTGCCTTTTTATACTATATCAATTTGCATATCGATTATCAGCTTCATAAACAAGATTGGATAAACAGATGGTAAATACAGTCTTCACATACTAATGCTAAATATTGCTTATGTTTTCCACCTCATTTTTGCCCATTGTAGTCACAACTATAGTTCGACTTAATGGTTTATCTGTGCCGATGAGCCACGCAGCCTTAATACCTATGAAATAAGATATTTGAGGAACACCTATGCTTGCTTTATTTCAGAAACATTCTGTCAGTGAGATACCATAAAGACATAAATCTCAGCATATCAGTTGAGCAAACAGGTTGCTAATTCAGTTTAATCTTGCCCCATGTGAAAACAGATTTAATACTATCTACCTCCAATTCTCCAGGAAGGTGCTCTCCTGGTAAGAAGTCCAGCGTAAGTAAAAAATACCCCTGGTGTCAAGAATATGTTTGGGTTCTTTTGGAATATGTCTTCCTGCATTTAAAACTTTTGGATTTGTAGGAACACACTTCCAAATCTGTTAGCTTTGCAATTCGTCTTTCTTAGCCCCAGAACTGCACTAGATAGTATTTCATTTAGTTATCAATTGTGAAAACTTTCTGAACACAGCCAGGCTGTTTTCTAGTTACTGTTAGTTAGGTTGGAGGTCATGTAATTGGGTTCTGACCAATAAACATTAAATAATGTCCATCATTCCAGGCCTGGTCCCTAAAAAGTTATGTGCCACACATCCTCTTTGCCCCCATTCAGTAGTACAGTGAAGAGGAGGACGAGGACCTGAACGATCACGGAGCTCATGAACATCTCCGTTCCGGAAGACTGCATGAAGCCAGATGTCTTCCCCAACTCCTCCTCTCCATACCGGACTGTGTCTTAAGTTACAATCAGACATTTATTGTGGAGAAGTACTGAGATTTCAGAGTTGTTTTTTTTTTTTTAGTAGTAGTTAGCATACCCTTCCATGAGTAATTATTGTTCCTTTGGCACTTTGCTTGGCATCCTTAATTAAAGCACTTTCATTTGAATTACCTGAAATGAAAGGTATTGATTAAGTGTGTCTTCTGGTATTAGTTTAGTGAATTATCTGTGGGGTGTTTGGGTCAATTTGTTCTTTTATCCACATTCATCTTATAGCCTTTGCATACTTTCCATTTCTTTTATTAGAGCTATTCTCATTGGAGGCTGTCTCTTAGGAGACTAGCATAGTCCTTGATCTCCAGTTTGATTATTACATTGATATAAGACATAGCAGAGTTACGTGGTTTTAATTCTAGATGGTCAGAATAATTCTAGATGGTGTGTAGGTTATACTAATTGTAAGTAATTGGAATTGGAAACAATTACAGAAAGAAACAGACTTAAATACCAAAGGAAAAAAATGTACTTTAAATTTTCAATTTGTTTTGGTCATTCTATATTTATTATTAAAAATTATGTTAACATATCAGAGGATGAAATAGTCTCCTAGTATATTCCAATGTAACCTTCTGTGAAGAATTAAAGTACAGTAAATTTCAACATTTTAATGTAGAACATATATCTGGTGTATGTGTAGATGTTTTATCAAAATATGGATGCATTTCAAATCATGTGCATTTTAAGATGAATTACCGCTATATACTGCTGTGCCAGTTTGATTCATTTCTGGCGGCCTCAGTGCAACACTCGTACTTCTAGGAAAAAAGATAGATGATTGAAAATATTCCAGTGTAATCTGTTTCTCAAATAATTGTCTTTTGGTCTTGCTTTGACATTTGCAGGTACAAATATAATGTCCTTTATTTTTATGTTTTTACTTTTCTTCATCGGTGTCATTACTGTCGTCATACTTAACATATATTGAACTCCGCCAAATGCCTATCTCTGGGCCAGGTACTTGTATTTAATTCCTACAATAATTTTGTAAAGTGGATAGTATTATTATCCCCGTTTTACTCTTAAGGGCACGGTAACTTACAAAAGTTAGTTTGTCCAAGGTCACACTTTAATTACTGTTAGAGTAGAACTTCCATCTAGGTTTCTCTAACTAAAATAACAGTGTTCTTTACTTACTATATACCCATCATTTTAAAAATTTGTAAAAGATTTAATTATTTATTTTAGAGTGAGAAAGCATGCATGTACATGCACACAGGAGCTGGGAGGGGGTGCAGAGGGAGAGGATCTCAAGCAGATGCCCTGCTGAGCCTGGAGCCTGGCCTGGGTCTTGATCCCATGACCCTGAGATTACGACCTGAGCTGAAGTCAAGAGTTGGTTGCTTAATTCACTGAGCCACCCTGGCACGCCACCCCCCATCATTTCCTTATTAAGGTTAATTGGCAAAAGAGAATTGAGGCACTATTTCTGGATTTGTTGAAAAATATATGAATACTATTTGTGAGTTATTAAATGACAGTTTTAATATAAAATATTTAGTAATTAATTAAAATTAAGTATTGTTTAGATAACCAAATTATTAATACTGTTTTTTCCCTAGGGAAAGAATTATATAATGTAGAGATTGATTTTATTCTTCAGAGACTTGTGCTCTAACTATACTAAGTTTCAGATTAATCACTCTTCAGTTTACATTTTTTTAATGTGAAATACTTTGTAATTTATCAGTAATTTCAATTTTTATTTTATTTTAATCCATTGTCTTTAGCCTTTGCCCCTTAATTTTAAAGACATTGAATTAGTATTTTTTTAATCTTTTCATTGACTGATTTTGTCAATGTGGATATTTTTTTTAGCCTTTTTTTTAACGATTTTATTTTATCTAGCTAGCAAGCTAGCTATCTACCTATCTTACCTATTCTATTTATTTGTCAGAGACAGAGAGAAAGAGCACACACAAGCAGGGGAATGGCAGGCAGAGGGAGTAGCAGGCTCCCTGTTGAGCAAGGAGCCTGATGCGGGGCTTGATCCAAGGACCCTGGGATCATGACCTGAGCTAAAGGCAGGCACTTAACTGACTGAGCCACCCAGGCGTCCTTAATGGATTTTAGTTTTTAGGGCAGGTTTTGGTTCACAACAATATTGAACAGAGGTACAGACATTTCCCACATACCCCTTACGTAACACATAGCTCTCTCCATTATCAATACCTTTCACCAGGCTGGTACGTTTATTATAATTTATGAACATACACTGACACATCATTAAAACCCAAAGTCCCAGAGTGCCTGGGTGGAACAGTCCTTTGAGTGTCTGACTCTTGATCTTGCCTCAGGCTATCGTCTCAGGTCTTGGGATCAAGCCCCGCATTGGTCTCTGCTCAGTTTGGAGTCTGCTTGTCCCTCCCCTTCGGCTCCTCCCCACCTCCCACATATACTTTCTCTCAAATAAAATAAAATAAAATGACCCAAATCCAAGTTGACATTAGGGTTCACTCTTGGTCTTGTACATCCTGTAGGCTTTGGCAAATGTATAAATGACTGTACCCACCAGTATAGTATCAGAGTAGTTTCAATGCCCTGAAAATTCCCTGTGCCTCTACTATTCATTTGTCTCCCCTAACTCCTTGCAAGCACTAATCTTTTATCGTTTCCATGGTTTTGCTTTTTACAGAATGTGATGTAGTTGAACTCATACAATATGTAGACTTCTCAGATTGGTTTCTTTCACTTAATAATAGACATTAAAGTTTCCTCCATGTATTTTCATGGCTTAATAGCTCATTTCTTTTTAACGCTGAATAGTATTTCATTGTCGGGATGTGCCATAGTTTATTTGTCCACTCACCTGCTTACTGAAGGACATCTTGATTGCTTCCAAATTTTAGCAGATATGAATAAAGTCATGGTAATTATTTATTTTCACTTTTCTCTGTGGACATAAATGTTCACCTTCTTTGGGTCAATACTAAGGAGAACAGGTGCTGGGTCATATATTGTCAGTATGTTTAATTTTGTAAGAAACTATGAGAATGTCTTTGAATGTGGCTGTACCATTTTGCATTCCCATCAGCAATGACTGAGGTTTCCTGTTGCTCCATATTCCACTACTTACGAGCGACTGGTGCTGGTGTTCTGGATTTTGCCTGTTCAAAATTGTGTGTGGTTGTTACACACAAAAGTCGATACACACAGTGTGTGTATCTTGTTGTTTTACTTTGAGTGTCCCTGATGACATAGGACGTACAGCATCTTTTTGTGTGCTTATTTGCTATATCTTAGTTGTGTATATTCTTTGGTGTGGGGTCTTTGGCCCATGTTTTAAGTAGGTTATTTGTTTTATTATTGAGTTTTAAGAGTTCTTCATGTATTTTAGATAAAGTCCTTTATCAGATACATCTTCTTCAAATATTTTCTTCTAGTCTGAGACTATATTGTGTTGTGTTGTGTTTCTCACCCAACAACTTGATATTCATCTAAGCTGTTGCTTCCAGGTAGCTGTAATTGGATCCTTTTCAATGATGTAGAGTATTTTGTTGCACTATTATACCACACTTCATTTATTCATTCTCCTATGTCTTATTTGATAATCTCAGTTTTGTTTTTGTTTTACATGAAAATTAATGTGCTTATTATTCTTCACATGTATATCTCCTGGTTCACAACTGTGTGCATTTTTGCCAGGCATGTATTTGGTATCCATATTTTCAATTTCAGAGCATTAACTGTTTTGTAAAATTATTACATCAAATTATATCCTTTACAGGGCTGTATAAGTTTTTTAATGTCTATGCACTTGACAATACTTGCTATTAAAAGATATTTTAAGCCCCCATGTTGCATCACCACTTCCTCATATGGGGGCTTAAGTGGGTAGGAGAAGAATAAATGAAACAAGATGGGATTGGGAGGGAGACAAACCATAAGTGACTCTTAATCTCACAAAACAAACTGAGGGTTGCTGGGAGGAGGGGGTTAGGGAGAAGGGGGTGGGATTATGGACATTGGGGAGGGTATGTGCTTTGGTGAGTGCTGTGAAGTGTGTAAACCTGGTGATTCACAGACCTGTACCCCTGGGGATAAAAATATATGTTTATTAAAAATAAAAAATTTATTAAAAAAAAATCTTAAAAAAAACAAAAACAAAAACAAAATTAGAAAATCTCTGAGAAAATATCCTGGGAACAATTTCATCTAGCGTTACTTTAATACATATTAGAATGTATATACTCTGTTGGTAGAAGTAATGAGTCTTAAATGTCTACTCACAAATTACTCAATAACTTCCAAAGGAAATATAGTAACTACGCAGTAGAGAAATCAAATACTTCATCTAAATGATCAAAATTAACATAGCAAATAATAGATAAACAGGTATACAGTATTGAAAATGTGTACTCTGAGAAGGAATAAGGAGTAACCAAATTTGTATAAACTGAACCAACTGAGAAAGTCAATAAAACAACCAACCCAAAATTAAAATAACTGGTAGAGCAAATGCCAAGAAAGACTTTGAAAGACTGAGGAAAGCTTCCAGATTAAAGGAAACTGTGAGAATGAAAAAAAGTGGATTTCTTTTCCCCTGACTGAGTCTTTTATAAGAAAAACAAACAAAATCCTTTGTAGAATATTGGAAATATAATGAATTTAAATATTCAATGCAAGTTAAAATGTTGTAGTGTTGTGTGAATATAAAAATTTTCTAAACATAATAGTTATAGTGCTGTTGTTTTAACATGTTATTTATTTATTTATTTATTTATTTATTTTTTGTCTTTTATTATTATTATTTATTATTTTCTATCTTTTATTATTTAATTTGAGAGTTCTTTATGTTTCCTAGATGCAATTGTTTTTTTTTTTTTTTTTTTTTTTTTTCAAGTTTACTTAGAGTTTATTCCAGGAATGTATATTTGATTTTTCGTATGGTTCTTACAAATCTTTTTATATAATCATATGGTTTTTCTTTTTTTTTTTTTCTTTTTTTTTTTTAATTTTTTATTTTTTATAAACATATATTTTTATCCCCAGGGGTACAGGTCTGTGAATCACCAGGTTTACACACTTCACAGCACTCACCAAATCACATACCCTCCCCAATGTCCATAATCCCACCCCCTTCTCCCAAACCCCCTCCCCCCAGCAACCCTTAGTTTGTTTTGTGAGATTAAGAGTCACTTATGGTTTGTCTCCCTCCCAATCCCATCTTGTTTCATTTATTCTTCTACCCACTTAAGCCTCCATGTTGCATCACCACTTCCTCATATCAGGGAGATCATATGATAGTTGTCTTTCTCTGCTTGACTTATTTCGCTAAGCATGATACGCTCTAGTTCCATCCATGTTGTTGCAAATGGCAAGATTTCATTTCTTTTGATGGCTGCATAGTATTCCATTGTGTATATATACCACATCTTCTTGATCCATTCATCTGTTGATGGACATCTAGGTTCTTTCCATAGTTTGGCTATTGTGGACATTGCTGCTATAAACATTCGGGTGCACGTGTCCCTTTGGATCACTACATTTGTATCTTTAGGGTAAATACCCAATAGTGCAATTGCTGGGTCATAGGGCAGTTCTATTTTCAACATTTTGAGGAACCTCCATGCTGTTTTCCAGAGTGGCTGCACCAGCTTGCATTCCCACCAACAGTGTAGGAGGGTTCCCCTTTCTCCGCATCCTCGCCAGCATCTGTCATTTCCTGACTTGTTGATTTTAGCCATTCTGACTGGCGTGAGGTGATATCTCATTGTGGTTTTGATTTGTATTTCCCTGATGCCGAGTGATATGGAGCACTTTTTCATGTGTCTGTTGGCCATCTGGATGTCTTCTTTGCAGAAATGTCTGTTCATGTCCTCTGCCCATTTCTTTTTTTTTTTTTTTTTTTTTTTTTTTTAGTATTTAGTTTTATTTTTTATTTTTTATAAACATATATTTTTTATATACATATATTTTTATCCCCAGGTCTGTGAATTACCAGGTTTACACACTTCACAGCACTCACCAAATCACATACCCTCCCCAATGTCCATAATCCCACCCCCTTCTCCCCAACCCCCTCCCCCCGGCAACCCTCAGTTTGTTTTGTGAGATTAAGAGTCACTTATGGTTTGTCTCCCTCCCAATCCCATCTTGTTTCATTTATTCTTCTACCCACTTAAGCCTCCATGTTGCATCACCACTTCCTCATATCAGGGAGATCATATGATAGTTGTCTTTCTCTGCTTGACTTATTTCGCTAAGCATGATACGCTCTAGTTCCATCCATGTTGTTGCAAATGGCAAGATTTCATTTCTTTTGATGGCTGCATAGTATTCCATTGTGTATATATACCACATCTTCTTGATCCATTCATCTGTTGATGGACATCTAGGTTCTTTCCATAGTTTGGCTATTGTGGACATTGCTGCTATAAACATTCGGGTGCATGTGTCCCTTTGGATCACTACATTTGTATCTTTAGGGTAAATACCCAATAGTGCAATTGCTGGGTCATAGGGCAGTTCTATTTTCAACATTTTGAGGAACCTCCATGCTGTTTTCCAGAGTGGCTGCACCAGCTTGCATTCCCACCAACAGTGTAGGAGGGTTCCCCTTTCTCCGCATCCTCGCCAGCATCTGTCATTTCCTGACTTGTTGATTTTAGCCATTCTGACTGGTGTGAGGTGATATCTCATTGTGGTTTTGATTTGTATTTCCCTGATGCCAAGTGATATGGAGCACTTTTTCATGTGTCTGTTGGCCATCTGGATGTCTTCTTTGCAGAAATGTCTGTTCATGTCTTCTGCCCATTTCTTGATTGGATTATTTGTTCTTTGGGTGTTGAGTTTGCTAAGTTCTTTATAGATTCTGGACACTAGTCCTTTATCTGATATGTCGTTTGCAAATATCTTCTCCCATTCTGTCAGTTGTCTTTTGATTTTGTTAACTGTTTCCTTTGCTGTGCAAAAGCTTTTGATCTTGATGAAATCCCAGTAGTTCATTTTTTCCCTTGCTTCCCTTGCCTTTTGCGTTGTTCCTAGGAAGATGTTGCTGCGGCAGAGGTCGAAGAGGTTGCTGCCCGTGTTCTCCTCAAGGATTTTGATGGATTCCTTTCGTACATTGAGGTCCTTCATCCATTTTGAGTCTATTTTTGTGTGTGGTGTAAGGAAATGGTCCAATTTCATTTTTCTGCATGTGGCTGTCCAATTTTCCCAGCACCATTTATTGAAAAGGCTGTCTTTTTTCCATTGGACATTCTTTCCTGCTTTGTCGAAGATTAGTTGACCATAGAGTTGAGGGTCTATTTCTGGGCTCTCTATTCTGTTCCATTGATCTATGTGTCTGTTTTTGTGCCAGTACCATGCTGTCTTGATGATGACAGCTTTGTAATAGAGCTTGAAGTCCGGAATTGTGATGCCACCAACGTTGGCTTTCTTTTTCAATATCCCTTTGGCTATTCGAGGTCTTTTCTGGTTCCATATAAATTTTAGAATTATTTGTTCCATTTCTTTGAAAAAGATGGATGGTACTTTGATAGGAATTGCATTAAATGTGTAGATTGCTTTAGGTAGCATAGACATTTTCACAATATTTATTCTTCCAATCCAGGAGCATGGAACATTTTTCCATTTCTTTGTGTCTTCCTCAATTTCTTTCATGAGTACTTTATAGTTTTCTGAGTATAGATTCTGTGTCTCTTTGGTTAGGTTTATTCCTAGGTATCTTATGGTTTTGGATGCAATTGTAAATGGGATTGACTCCTTGATATCTCTTTCTTCTGTCTTGCTGTTGGTGTAGAGAAATGCAACTGATTTCTGTGCATTGATTTTATATCCTGACACTTTACTGAATTCCTGTATAAGTTCTAGCAGTTTTGGAGTGGAGTCTTTTGGGTTTTCCACATATAGTATCATATCATCTGCGAAGAGTGATAATTTGACTTCTTCTTTGCCGATTTGGATGCCTTTAATTTCCTTTTGTTGTCTGATTGCTGAGGCTAGGACCTCTAGTACGATGTTGAATAGCAGTGGTGATAATGGACATCCCTGCCGTGTTCCTGACCTTAGCGGAAAAGCTTTCAGTTTTTCTCCATTGAGAATGATATTTGCGGTGGGTTTTTCATAGATGGCTTTGATGATATTGAGGTATGTGCCCTCTATCCCTACACTTTGAAGAGTTTTGATCAGGAAGGGATGTTGTACTTTGTCAAATGCTTTTTCAGCATCTATTGAGAGTATCATATGGTTCTTGTTCTTACTTTTATTGATGTGTTGTATCACATTGACTGATTTGCGGATGTTGAACCAACCTTGCAGCCCTGGAATAAATCCCACTTGGTCGTGGTGAATAATCTTTTTAATGTACTGTTGAATCCTATTGGCTAGTATTTTGTTGAGTATTTTCGCATCTGTGTTCATCAAGGATATCGGTCTATAGCTCTCTTTTTTGGTGGGATCCTTGTCTGGTTTTGAGATCAAGGTGATGCTGGCCTCATAAAATGAGTTTGGAAGTTTTCCTTCCATTTCTATTTTTTGGAACAGTTTCAGGAGAATAGGAATTAGTTCTTCTTTAAATGTTTGGTAGAATTCCCCCGGGAAGCCGTCTGGCCCTGGGCTTTTGTTTGTTTGGAGATTTTTAATGACTGTTTCAATCTCCTTACTGGTTATGGGTCTGTTCAGGCTTTCTATTTCTTCCTGGTTCAGTTGTGGTAGTTTATATGTTTCTAGGAATGCATCCATTTCTTCCAGATTGTCAAATTTATTGCCGTAGAGTTGCTCATAGTATGTTCTTATAATAGTTTGTATTTCTTTGGTGTTAGTTGTGATCTCTCCTCTTTCATTCATGATTTTATTTATTTGGGTCCTTTCTCTTTTCTTTTTGATAAGTCGGGCCAGGGGTTTATCAATTTTATTAGTTCTTTCAAAGAACCAGCTCCTAGTTTCGTTGATTTGTTCTATTGTTTTTTTGGTTTCTATTTCATTGATTTCTGCTCTGATCTTTATGATTTCTCTTCTCCTGCTGGGCTTAGGGTTTCTTTCTTGTTCTTTCTCCAGCTCCTTTAGGTGTAGGGTTAGGTTGTGTACCAGAGACCTTTCTTGTTTCTTGAGAAAGGCTTGTACCGCTATATATTTTCCTCTCAGGACTGCCTTTGTTGTGTCCCACAGATTTTGAACCATTGTATTTTCATTATCATTTGTTTCCATGATTTTTTTCAATTCTTCTTTAATTTCCCGGTTGACCCATTCATTCTTTAGAAGGATACTGTTTAGTCTCCATGTATTTGGGTTCTTTCCAAACTTCCTTTTGTGGTTGAGTTCTAGCTTTAGAGCATTGTGGTCTGAAAATATGCAGGGAATGATCCCAATCTTTTGATACCGGTTGAGTCCTGATTTAGGACCGAGGATGTGATCTATTCTGGAGAATGTTCCATGTGCACTAGAGAAGAATGTGTATTCTGTTGCTTTGGGATGAAATATTCTGAATATATCTGTGATGTCCATCTGATCCAGTGTGTCATTTAAGGCCTTTATTTCCTTGCTGATCTTTTGCTTGGATGACCTGTCCATTTCAGTGAGGGGAGTGTTAAAGTCCCCTACTATTATTGTATTATTGTTGATGTGTTTCTTTGATTTTGTTATTAATTGGTTTATATAGTTGGCTGCTCCCACATTGGGGGCATAGATATTTAAAATTGTTAAATCTTCTTGTTGGACAGACCCTTTGAGTATGATATAGTGTCCTTCCTCATCTCTTATTATAGTCTTTGGCTTAAAATCTAATTGATCTGATATAAGGATTGCCACTCCTGCTTTCTTCTGATGTCCATTAGCATGGTAAATTCTTTTCCACCCCCTCACTTTAAATCTGGAGGTGTCTTCGGGCTTAAAATGTGTTTCTTGGAGGCAACATATAGATGGGTTTTGTTTTTTTATCCATTCTGATACCCTGTGTCTTTTGACAGGGGCATTTAGCCCATTCACATTCAGGGTAACTATTGAGAGATATGAATTTAGTGCCATTGTATTGCCTGTAAGGTGACTGTTACTGTATATGGTCTCTGTTCCTTTCTGATCTACCACTTGTAGGCTCTCTCTTTGCTTAGAGGACCCCTTTCAAGATTTCCTGTAGAGCTGGTTTGGTATTTGCAAATTCTTTCAGTTGTTGTTTGTCCTGGAAGCTTTTAATCTCTCCTTCTATTTTCAATGATAGCCTAGCTGGATATAGTATTCTTGGCTGCATGTTTTTCTCGTTTAGTGCTCTGAAAATATCATGCCAGCTCTTTCTGGCCTGCCAGGTCTCTGTGGATAAGTCAGCTGCCAATCTAATATTTTTACCATTGTATGTTACAGACTTCTTTTCACGGGCTGCTTTCAGGATTTTCTCTTTGTCATTGAGACTTGTAAATTTTACTATTAGGTGACGGGGTGTGGGCCTATTCTTATTGATTTTGAGGGGCATTCTCTGAACCTCCTGAATTTTGATGCTCGTTCCCTTTGCCATATTGGGGAAATTCTCCCCAATAATTCTCTCCAGTATACCTTCTGCTCCCCTCTCACTTTCTTCTTCTTCTGGAATCCCAATTATTCTAATGTTGTTTCGTCTTATGGTGTCACTTATCTCTCGAATTCTCCCCTCGTGGTCCAGTAGCTGTTTGTCCCTCTTTTGCTCAGCTTCTTTATTCTCTGTCATTTGGTCTTCTATATCACTAATTCTTTCTTCTGCCTCATTTATCCTAGCAGTGAGAGCCTCCATTTTTGATTGCACCTCATTAATAGCTTTTTTGATTTCAACTTGGTTAGATTTTAGTTCTTTTATTTCTCCAGAAAGGGCTTTTATATCTCTCGAGAGGGTTTCTCTAATATCTTCCATGCCTTTTTCAAGCCCGGCTAGAACCTTGAGAATTGTCATTCTGAACTCTAGATCTGACATATTATCGATGTCTGTATTGATTAGGTCCCTAGCCTTCGGTACTGCCTCTTGTTCTTTTTTTTGTGTTGAATTTTTACGTCTTGTCATTTTGTCCAGATAAGAGTAAATGAAGGGGCAAGTAAAATACTAAAAGGGTGGCAACAACCCCAGGAAAATATGCTTTAACCAAATTAGAAGAGATCCAAAATTGTGAGTGGGGAGAAAGGGGATAAAAAGAGGTTCAAAAAGGAAGAAAGAAAAAAGAAAAAAAAAAAAAGAAAAGAAAAGAAAAGAATTTTTAAAAAAAGAAAACACCTAAGAAAAATGTAAAAAAAAAAAAATATATATATATATATATTAGATAAACTAGTAAATAATCGTTAAAAAAGAAAAAGGTAACAGTTAAAAAAAAATTTTACATGAAGGCGAGAAAAAAAAAATGAAAAAGAAAAAATTAAATTAACTGCAAGACTAAAAAAAATCACAGGAAAAAAGCCATGAGTTTCGTGCTTGGCTTTCTCCTCCTCTGGAATTCTGCTGCTCTCCTTGGTATTGAAACCGCACTCCTTGGTAGGTGAACTTGGTCTCGGCTGGATTTCTTGTTGATCTTCTGGGGGAGGGGCCTGTTGTAGTGATTCTCAAGTGTCTTTGCCCCAGGCGGAATTACACCGCCCTTACCCGGGGCCGGGGTGAGTAATCCGCTCGGGTTTGCTTTCAGGAGCTTTTGTTCCCTGAGCGCTTTCCGTAGAGTTCCGGAGGACGGGAATGAAAATGGCGGCCTCCTGGTCTCCGGCCTGGAGGAGCCGAGAGCCCAGGGCCCCACTCCTCAGTGCGCCCTCAGAGAACAGCGCCCAGTCACTCCCGTCTGCCTGACCTCCGGCCCCGCTCCGAGCTCACCGAGCCTGCGACCGGTTCAAGGTAACCCCGAGCTGCGAGCTCACTGTCAGCTCCGTCTCTGCAGCCGGCTTTCCCGTTCCAACACCCGCAAGCTCTGCGACACTCAGACACCCCCGATCCCTCTGTGACCCTGCGGGACCCGAGGCCACGCTGACCCCGCGTGGGCTTCGCCCCGGTTTAGCCTCTGGAGCGATGTCCCTCAGCGGAACAGACTTTTAAAAGTCCTGATTTTGTGCGCGGTTGCTCCGCCGCTTGCCGGGAGCCGGCCCCTCCCCCCGGGGTCTATCTTCCCGTCGCTTTGGATTCACTTCTCCGCCGGTCCTACCTTTCAGAAAGTGGTTGTTTTTCTGTTTCCAGAATTGCTGTTCTTCTCTTCGATCTGCCGATGGATTTTCAGGTGTTTGCAATCTTTAGATAAGCTATCTAGCTGATCTCCGGCTAGCTGAAGCAGTCTCAGCTTGCTACTTCTCCGCCATCTTGACTCCTCCCTCTTAACATGTTATTTAAACATGAAAGCTATAGAACTGAAATATTTGGTTCTTAAGAAATACACTAAATAAAATATTAAAGAGTAAAGGAAAAAAAGAAGATATTTTAGTTTTAAGGATTCTGATATTGCATGATATTGTATTTGGATTTTCTTAAGAATTAAAGTTCTTGGGTGCCTGTGTGGCTCAGTGGGTTAAAGCCTCTGCCTTTAGCTCAGGTTGTGATCCCAGGGTCCTGGGATGGAGCCCCGCATAGGGCTCTCTGCTCGGCAGAGAGCCTGCTTCACTTCCTCTTTCTCTGTCTGCCTCTCTGCCTACTTCTGATCTCTGTCAAATGAATAAAATCTTCAAAAAAAAAAAGAATAAGAATTTAAGTTCTCGAAGATTTATTTGCTTAATCTTTAAGAGATCAATTTTTCTCTTTTATGAGATTGTCCTCTTTCAAATGTCTTGTGTTTTTTTTTTTTTCCTCCTGGATTCTTAATGATATGTAATGATTTTTATACATTCTAGATGCATGTCTTTTGTTGGTGATATGTGTGGTAAATACCACTATGTGGTTTGGATTTTCATTGTTTTCTGTGTCTTTCATGAAGAGACATTCTTAATTTTAATATAATCTGAAACATCAGTCTTTTCCATATGGTTAGTGATTTTGGGGGGGGATTCTGTTTAAAACTTCCTTGTCTTCTCCATTATTAGGTAATATCCCGATTGTGGCCAAATGGCCCTAGGAAAGGTCTTAATTATTTCTTCACAATAAGATATAAACTATTCAATTCTTTAAAAGAATATAAACTATTTAGATTTTTAATTTTTCTTATGTCTATTTTATTCTTTGGTTTTTAAACAAAAATTGTTGGTACACTTAATTCTTCTTATAATTATTTTTTTCATTTATCATGTCAGGAATTTTAGAAAGTTCAGCCAGTGCTCTTCAAATGTTTCTTGTTTTCTGTTTCCTCTGTCTTCTACTTTGGGACTCCAGTAACACCATATCTTTTATGTCTCTTTCAGATTTTTCTCCTGTCTCCTGACCCGTTTTTCAGTTCACTTTTCTACTGTGTCCAATTTGCTATTAATCTCATTCATTCAGTTCTTAATTTTGGTTACTGCATTTTCATTTTGTTGTTATTATAGTTCCCACTTTTTTCAGATTAAATTCTTAAACTTATCTATTACAGTTTCTAATTGTCTTTTATTGTTTCTATTTTTTAAGGCAGATTTCTCTTCCATTATAATAAAGATCATTATTTTAAGAACTGTGTCTTTTTCCTGATAATATCTGGATTGCCATATCCCTGTTTCTGGTAGCTCCTGTTTCTTGTTTTCTTACCTATTTCCATGTCTGGTTATTTTTCATTTTGTCCTCAATAGCATATTTACAAAATCTAATTATAGATTGAGACCTTGTATGAAATCTTTTCCAAAAAGAATGTAATCCTGCTATGTGCATGAAGACAGTAGAACCTTAATCACTTTTAGAGATAAGTGTCCTTCAAAGTAGATCTGCAGGCTCTGGAAGGCTTCACTATGCTCTAATTCCCAAGATTACTCTTTAGGACTTAGCTCACCAAACTTTGGTGGGCCTGGACTCTAATCCATTTTCCTGTGACATATTGTCCTTATCCATAATTAGAGACAAGAGGATTCCTAAGATGATCCAGGGAGTCCATCCTTTTCTGCATCTGGGCCTGGTAATTTTTCATTCTTAATCTTCAGCCTTTTAAGCTGAAAAGTAAACTCTACCTTTTTTAGTTGTCTGTAACTTACTTGGTTAGTTCTATTTATCATTATTAGTCTCTGAAATCCATAAACAGGCTTATAATTTTAAAACCTGTGCCTACCTCCTGTACTGTTTGAGGGTTTACCTTACCTTTGGTTCTGATATTTTAAGTTAAATTGCCTTAGAAATATGTTATTAATATTGATACTGTGCTACTCCCTAATATCCTATTTTTCTTCATATTATGTAACATTTTAATGGGTATTTTTATAGAAGAAACAAAACAAAAGCAAGTGTGTTTTATCTTGTGTGTACTTTTTATAATTTCTTGGGAAAATGCAAACTTCTTATCAGATTCCCAGCTGTTGTAAATCGTCTGTCATGATATATCAAAATTAAAGTTTCTGAGTAGAAAAAGTATAATCTCATGATAAGATGTATATGTATGTATATTTAAATATTTAATTAATAGGGACAAGATGAAATGCTATATTTTAGCTCTTAGAATATAGAATTATTTTACATTTTGCTTTTTACAGGTTATATTTATAATGCAATGTGATAATTCACAAAAGTGATAGTCATTATTTAGTTGATATTTGCCCTTTCAAAGTCCCTAATATTTCAGTCTAAATCTGTTTTCTTAAAAGGTATGGCTATTTTCTTAGTTTGCTTGTTGGAACAAGAGGATGATTATCCCTTTGCGTTAGACACAGAATACTTTGATGTTATGTTTTTAATTAACCATTCAGAAGGTTTCTGAAGACGTTTAATGTTTGTATCTAATCCTTATACAGAAATATTCTGAAGTTAAAAATATTACTTAACCTACATATTAGAAATATTAGTGTAATTTATATTCAGTATTAATATGTTTAAAGAATTATTTATATCTATACTTTTCCTTCACATTATTTGACCTCCTATAATCTGAGTTTGAACTTCATCAAATAATTTAATTTCTCAAATTGTTTATTATGTGAATTAGATTAGTATATGTTCATATCTCAAATAAATATATTGAAATATTTTATGGTAAGAAATTTTATGTATAACAAAATATGTTGGACAGACTTGCAATGGTCTCTGTCTCCGGGAATTCACACTATTGTATAGTGTGGGCAGGATTTTTGACTTCTAAACCAGAATATATGGCAAGGATAATGGTATATCACTTATATAATTATGGCATGTCACTTTCATACATATGCTTTAAGTATGTCCTTTTTTAAAAGAAGATTTTATTTATTTATTTGAGAGAGAGAGAGAGAGAGCACCTAGAGGGAAAGTGAGAGGGAGAAGCTGACTTCCCGCAGAACAGACAGCCTTATGTGGGGCTCTGTCCCCAGATGCTGAGATCATGACCCAAACCAAAGGCACGCTCTTAACCAATGAGCCACCAGGCACCCCTTTAAGTCTGTGTCATGCTAGAAGTTTTGCTCTAGAGAATTTCTCCCTTTCTCCCTCACTTTGAAGAAGTAAATGGAGCTGAAGGCATCTTCTGGGAGGTGAGGGCAGCCTTCAGTCAATAATAAATGGGAAACCAAGGTCTTTAGTTCTATAGCCATAAAAAAATAAATTCTGCCAGCAACCTGAGGGAGCTTAGAAGCAGCCCACCCCATCTAACCTTTAAGGGCAACCCAACCCCATATGTAGCAGATCCCAGCTCCAGCCAGTGCCTTGATTGTATCCTAACTCATCTCAGAATCTGAGGACCCAACTTTGCCCTGTGTGCAGACTCCAGGCCCACAAAATCTGTGAGATAATAAATTTTGTTGATTAAAGTTACTAAGCTTTTGTGATTTGTTACTTAGCAATAGAGAACTACTGCAAATATATCCAATTAATCTTTTATTTACTTGAATTATATATTTGTGTATTAAGTATACAATACACACCTTATGTGCTTTTAGGGTTTTCAAACCAGGAGGGGCATCTCAATCTTCCATAGAAAAAATATACTTTCCTGAATGGGCAAAATAATTTTAACAATGCAAATTAAGGCTTTTTAAAAAACAGACTATTTAAAAAGAAATTTTACTTTTGTGTTACTTAACACAGTGGTTTGTTACAAAACAAAACATAGCTTAGGGGCACCCGAGGGTGGCTGAGTTGGTTAAGCATCCCACTCTTGATTTCAGCTCAAGTTATGACCTCAGGGTGATGGAATCAAGCCCTGCGTTGGGTTCCACGCTCAGCAGAGAGACTACTTGTTTCTCTCCCTCTGCTCCTTCTCTTGCTTGTGCTTTTTCTCTTTCTCTCTCTCAAAATAAATTAAAAAAAAAAATAAAATCCTTTAAAAAAAGTAAAACATATCTTAAAACATTTTTTCTTAATCAGAATACTTCACATTCATATATGTAAAATTTTAGTAAGAAAGAATTTAAAATTTTCTTCTTAATATTGCTCTCCTTTTGTTGAAAATAATTGTGAGGTACTCCATTCTGATATTTTAATTTCATTTATGTATAAAGTCTATAATGAAATTGACAGGTTTTAATAATTTTGATTTCCATTCACATTATTATGTAGGTTACATGAAAATGTATAATGGCTGTGCTAAACATTTCAATATAACAGCTGATTATATTTGTAACAGATTTGCATAAGTGGTTATATTAATTGATTTTGACATGTGGGAAATGAGATGGGGGATCATACATTTGCATAGAACAGCATTAGGTGTAAGTGATACATTTATATATATTTTTAAAATTTTTACACATATACATTTATATGTTTATTTGAGATTTCATTAATTTCATCCCTTGGTTGTTTTTTTGTTTGTTTTTCATTTCATCCCTTGTAATGAATATATTTTTCCATTAAGTAAGCAGAGTGTTAACTCTGCTATTAGAATGCAAAATCTTGGATTTTGATTAGAAATATGACAAGTAGACCTGATATCTTTTTCTTTTGTCTTTTTTGAATGAATTAGACATGAAACAAATTTATCTTATAGGATATTCATGTTTATAAGAAGAAATATTTGATTATTCTTGCCTGGTCTCTATCTTTACTATGATGATAACCAACTCCCATACTTCTACATTTACCAGTGAGCTCTTAAAATTCTGCTGTTAGCAAGAGCTCTTCCTTCTCCACCATTTAATTATTATTGGGATGAACGCATGGATTCCCATTTTCTCCAATCATAGATAAATCACTTAGCACTCAACTTGTTCCAGATTTGGTTAGTGGGGGCGACTTCAGGTAAACTTGTATTTTTGTGGCATATACCCATCATTTTGTGAATACTTCCTTACTCTGATATAAGAAGATGTTCCAGGCTGATGTTATACCTGTCCTGTCTCAGCCATTTTTTAAAAAGATTTATTTAATTGACAGACAGAGATCACAAGTAGGCAGAAAGGCAGAAAACGGAGGGGGTGGGAAGCAGGGTCCCCGCTGAGCAGAGAGCCCAATGCGGGGCTTGATCCCAGGATTCTGAGATCATGACCTGAGCTGAAGGCAGAGGCTTTAACCCACTGAGCACCCAGGCAACCCCTGTCTCAGCCATTTAAAACATGTTTTTGTAGATCTCTGATTCCTTGTAATGAAGAATTATATTGGAGGCCATTATCTTGGTGCTAGATATGTCCTTTGCTAATGAGGTATCTTAATGGACTATTTAGTGAACAGAACTAAGAAATATTTATATGTACAGATAAATACATATATTCATGTACATGTGTACATATGCATCCACATACACACATATTCATATTTTAGAAAGCATTACTTAATACCTAGACTTCCAATTCCAATGTATCCCTCCAAGGTTCTTTTGGACCTTCTCTAGTTTAGTATCTGTATGTCTCTTCTTCCTCAGTGAAAGCACTGGCTTCTGGTGATGTAACACACTCCTTATTTGCTCAATTCTCTAATACAAGAAATGCTTTCAGAATTGCTTTGTCTGTATCAATTTAATAAGCAAACCTAAAAAGATTCCAAAGTTTAACTCGTCCACGCTCAGGATTGAGGATATATAGTCAGATACTGTGTTAGGAAGTTATTTGGAATGGTCCCTCTTCTTTTTTCTTCCCTCCCCTCCTCATTTCTTTCCTTTCTTTTCTGTTCTTCCTCACCTCTCCCTCCGGTTCTCCTCCCTCCCTTCCTTCCTTTCCCTTCACGATGGCTATATGGTATTCATTGGAAATTCATTAGATTCATTTCTTTTAGTTTCTGTTTGGCGGTTTTTTTCCTCTTTCTCATTCTTACTGGTTTTATGTATATATTTCAGAATATGTTGAACACTGACATTCTTTCAAAAGGTAAAAGTACTTAAAAATATACTCAGAGAGATTAGTTCCCATTTCCTCCTTTCTTCTCCAGGGGGTAACTGACTTCATTGTTTCTTGTTTATCCTTCCTGTGATTCATATATATATATGTGTGTATATGTATACATATATACATATACATATACATTCTGGTGATGTGTGTATATATATATATATATACACACATATATATATGTGTGTATATATATATACATATACACACATATATATATAAAATATACATGCATATGTTTCTTATATATGTACATATATATATATACACACACATATTCATATTCTTTTTCTTCTTACACAGAAGGTAACATATCATAGATATGTATCTATATTAGGTCATAAAGATCTTTATTACCTATTTGTTTGGTTTTATTTATTGATGTATAGCACTCCATTATGTTTATGTACTATAGTTTATTTAACAAATCTTGCATGCATGGACATTCAGATGATTTATAATATTTTGTAATTATAAATGATGCTGTATTAAATAAACTTGTGCTCATATATATTCATAATGCTGGTGATTTACTTTCAAATTCCTTTAAGTGGGATTTTTGGGTTGAAGAATAAGTGCTCCCATATGTTTGTTAGATATTGCTAAATTCTCCTCCATAGGGATTTTCTCATTTTGCATTCTCACCAGCTCATAATTTTATAGGAGTGCTGTTTGCCCACAGTCTCATTTGTAAGCAGAGCATATTGCTATACTTTTAAAATTTTGACAATCTGATGAGAGAGAAGCGGGCATCTTAGTACAGTTTTAGTTCTTATTTCCCTATTTGTAAGTAAAGTTGAACATTTTTTCACATAGTTAAGAACCATTTCTTTGTGTGTGTGTGTGTGAATTGTCTGTGTTTTTTGCTAGTTTTTCTATGGAATCGTCAGTCCTTCCCTTATTATTAGAGAGTTCTTTGTAAGTTAAGGATTTTAGCACTTTTATGTTACATACATTGTCAGTTTTCTCACAATTTGTCATATTTTTTTTATTTTACTAATGACCTTCCTTTTACCATGCTTTTCAGTATATCCATGCTATCTTGCAATTTTTTTCTTCTAATATGTTTAAAGTTTTATTTTGTATGCTAGGATTTCTGATCCATTTAGAGTTTTTTATATGTGTTTGATATGAGGAATGGATTTGATTTTATATTTTTCCAAATGGCTATCCAGTTTACCATATTTTGCCATTATGGTATTTTACCATAAATACCATTTATGAAAAAAACTTTACTTTGATCATTTAAAATACACTTTTATCATATGATATGCTAGATTTTTAGTATATGATAGTTGAGCTTGTTTGTGGAATTTCTGTTCTGTACCTTTGGTTTTTCTATCAATGCACTGATATTACACTATTTTATTTTACAGACTTTGAGTATATTTTAATATCTTTTAAGTCTCATTGCCCCCAAAGCTCTTCCTTTTCACTGTTTTTTCCCCCTTTTTTAAATTAAATTTTTAATTTTAATTCCAGTATAGTTAACATACAGTGTTATATTACTTGCAGGTATACAATATAGTGATTCAGTAGTTCTGTACATTACTTAGTGCTTATCATGCTAAGTTCACTTTTTAATCCTCATCACCTATTTTGCCCATCCCCCTGCATTCCCTGTCTGATAACCATCAGTTTGTTTAGTTTTTTGCTTTCTCTCTCTCTTTTTCCTTTTCTTGTTTGTTTTGTTTCTTAAATTCCTTATCATATAGTATTTTTTTTCTTCTGGGTTATTTCACTTAGCATTATACTCTCTAGGTCCATAGATGTTGTTAAAAATGGTAAGAAATCATTCTTAATGGCTAAATAATATTCTATTGTGTATACATACCTCAATGTTTCTAACTCCTTTAAAACTTACTGGAATTTTTATTTGGTAAAATTAAAAATTACCTTTCAAATTAACTGCCATCTTACGACATTGCAATGTACCAATGAAAAATAAGGAATGTGTTCGCATATATTTATGCATACTTTTGTGTTTTGCAGGCTGACTTTTATGCCTAAAGTTTCATTATATTCCTTTGGAACTATTTATTTCCTTAGTTATTTGTAGGCATTAGTGATTTTTTAGATGACAGCTAAAGTTAAATTACTAAAAATTGATATTTAAGTTCCACTCATAATTATACACTTAGAAAATACTTTTAATACATTCAAAATTGTCTCAATACTTATTAATATAAAGCTCTTTAGATAATATATGATTGTCTAAAGAGTTTAAAATTTAAAAGAATATAATTCTGTATTGGACACCTTCAAGAACTCTATAAAGCCTCTCCGTTTAATTCTTTTGTTTAAAGGTTTTATTTATTTATTTTAGAGAGATTGTGAGAGTGTGTGCAAGTAGGGGGAGGGGCAGAGGAGGAGAGATAGGGAGGGAGAGAGAATCTGAAGAAGACTCTGAGCTGAGCATGGAGCCCGTCATGGAGCTCTGTCTCACTACTCCAAGATCATGACCTGAGCTGAAACCAAGAGTCAGCCACTTACCCACCCAGGCACCCCTCAGCTTAGTTCTTAACAAGGTGATATTAATTCCTTATTTCTATAGGAAATGAAAGGCAGGAAAAATTACTTCCTAAACGAGAATATATAATTTCATCCTCCTGAGATAATTTGTAGTTTGGAGAAAATAAAATTTTAACTGTGCCTTTATAAAAATTATATTATGTTGAAGGTAACATCACAATGACTTCTATTCCAATATGATATTAAATAATTTGAATAAACTTAATATTATCAACCAAAATAAATATTGTGTAACTTCCATATGGGAATATAGGTTTGTATCCAGAGCTCTTAATGTCAACATATAGATCCATTAAAAAGTACTTGAAATCCGTAACATTTGTCAAAGTTAGTCATTTTCGACTGCAAATAAGACATGCAGGGAATATTATGCATAGCAATGCAGGCACTATTATTTTGAATATTTCCCTATTCTTAAAGTAGTATTGTGGTTCACCTGCATGGCTCAGATATTTAAGTACCTGCCTTTGGGTCAGGTCACGATCCTGGGGTCCTGGAATTGAGCCCCATATAGGGTTCTCTGCTCAGTGGGGAGCCTGCTTCTTCTTCCTCTTCCTCTGCTGCTCCCCCTGGTTGTGCTCTCTCTCTTTCAAATAAATAAATAAATAATAAAATAAAACAAAAGTAGTATTGAGATATCCATGCAACAAGTCATATTTATATTTTGTGACAGAAAAAGGAATTATAATAATATTGTAAATCAGTCCTTCAGTGTATGTTATATATTTGATACTAAGTCATGGGATTTATGGTGGTGAGCCTGAAGGAAGGAACAAAATATAGAAATAGTAGAGAACCTTAAGTGCTTAACCTAGAAATGGTGAGTATGATCATTATATGATCATAATCATGATACTTATGATACCAGTAAAATGTATGTCACACATTTTGAAAGTTGCATTTGGGAAAGTCACAGGAAACCTAACTCCCAAAGTTTCATTGTTTCCCAGAGAATAAAGTTAGTTGTATAAAGGATAATTATATTTCTACTTTAATTTTGCAGTTAATGTAGAAAAAGATTTATTCTTCAACTCATGAATAAAAAAACTAGCAACTCAAGGCTGATAAATGCATTCAGAATGTAACCTGATTATTTAGCCTAATTGTCTCAACTCTTTGACCTTTTATTAGTTAAAATATATATAAAAATTATTCCTGTGTTCTAGTTAACTCTATTAAAACTAAAGACATTTTGAAAGGTCTTATTCATCTTTTAAACTTTTAAATATACTTTAAATATTAAGTCACTTTATTCAGTTAGCCTGGTGTGTTTTATTGTATAATAATTTATTTTGGAGGGTGTTCCAGTGAAAAAACATTATGTGAAATCAAGCTGTATCAGTATTAGGTGCTAACTCTCATTTTAATTGACTTTTGGAAGCAGATATAAAAATGTGAACTTTAGAAATTTTTAGAATATTTATGATCTTCTCCCACTGCTATAATTAAGCGTAATTTTGAAGAATTTAATTTAATTTAGAATTCATGATTTGGAATGCTCTTATGTTCTTCTGTTTTTTATTAATCTCACATAAATTCAGAGTTTGAGCAATTGAATTTAGAGTTGGACAATTCAGAAAAAAACTTTTCTTTATTACATAATTGGGGAGATCTTTTTTGAAAATATAGATTCATGTGTAGAAACTGGGAAAAATATATTGATTTCAAAGAACACCAGAAGTAAGAAAATGATGTAGATTTATAAATTCCACAAACTTTCTTCCTTCCCCTTAAAGTGTCTCTATATCTTTATCAAGACTTTCAATTTCTTTTTCTATTATTAAGGAAGAATATTTATTCCCAGACTCCTAGTCTTATCCTATCTGCCTTGTGACATTCCCTTTTATCATCTTGTGTGTGACTATTTGTCATCACTGTTTCTTTTCTCTACTCATGCTCAAATATTGGCTTTTTACTTTAATTATTTTAAAGTTTTCTTTTAAAACTTTGATTAATGAGTTTGATTAATGATTAATTAGTTTTTAAGATGTTTTAATGTAGAGTTTATTGTTTTTCTTAAAGAAAAATACGGAGTTTTGAATTTTGTTGCTCAGTAGTAGATGAGTTTTTTTCCCTATTTATAGGTTTAATTTCTGTCATTTTAATTTATTTTTAATTTTTTATTGTGTTATGTTAGTCACCATACAGTACATCATTAGTTTTTGATGTAGTGTTCCGTGATTCATTGTTTGTGTTTTTATTTCTGCAGATGTGACTCTGAAAATCGCTATGTTGGTAATCCACTTAGAGGAACATGTTATTGTAAGTACTTTTACTTTTTCATTTTAAATAATTAGTATTTTTAGTTTTAGGTGATTTTGCAGATTATAAAATTCATCTTGCATGCTGATGTTGTCATTAGTATGTTACCATTTCTATTTCTTAAATCGTATAATATAATTCCATATATGTTGCTAAGAAAGGCAGTCTTTTTGCTATATTTTAAAAATTATATTTGGTGCATTTTTTTCTACTCTTGAAGAGTGACATAGCAGTAGATCTTATTCTGGAAGTGGAAACAAAAATGAGATTTGAGTAATCTCAACTGATTTTAATGTGGTCTTTTCATTTTGATTAAATTTTGAACGAACAGAATTTTGTGATAGATTTTTGCAGGGGGCAGTTTTGGTCATCACTAAAAAGCAGTGTTGAATTGTTACTGTAAGATACTTTCACTGGGTAGTGATCATATGAGAGATGTATGATAAACCTTTTAAGAAAGAATTTTTCAAATGGTTATACCATTTTACATTCCCATCAGGAGTATATGAGTTTCAGTTCCTCAAGTCTCTAAATTTCATATGGTCAGTCTTTTTAATTTTAGCTGTTCTAGTAGGTGTGCAATGGTATCTAATTCTTATTTACATTTTTCTAATGAGTAGTGATGTTAAACATATGTTGTGATTATTTGTGATAATTGTGAATATTTGGTTTATATATATTTTATTTAATGAAGTGTGTTTAAATCGGTTTTCCACTTTTAAAAATTGAATTGTTTTCAGGGTACTTTATGTATTCCCGATACAAATATTTTATGTGACATATAATTTGCATTTTTTTTTGTGGCTTGTCTTTTCACTCTAGTAGGAGTTTTTTTTTTTTTGGAAGAGGAGTTTTAATTAAAATGAAGTTCAACTTATTAATTGTTCTTCTGAGAAATCTTATCCTAACCTAAGATCACAAAGATTCCCATTTTCTTTTAGAAGTTTTCTATTTTTATGTTTTTGTTTAAGAATACTATACATTTTGCGTTAATATATGTATGTATTTCAAGAGATGGATCAATTTTTTTCTCCATATGGATATCCAAATGTTCTGGCACAGTTTGTTCAAAGTCTTTCTTTTATTATTATTTTTTCAAAGATTTTATTTATTTGAGAGAGAGAGAGAGAGAATGAGAGGAGGGACGGTTAGAGGAAGAAGCAGACTTTCCATGGAGCTGGGAGCCTGATGCAGGACTCTATCCCAGGACTCCAGGATCATGATGTGAGCCAAAAGCAGTTGCTTAACCAACTGAGCCACACAGGCAACCAAAGACTTTTTTTAAAACAATGAAATGCTTTTAGACCTTTGTGGAAAGTCTGTTGCCTGTGTATGAGTATAAGGTTGTAAAGGCTGGGGGCACCTGGGTGGCTCAGTCAGCTAAGTGCCTAATTCTTGGTTTAGGCTTAGGTTATGATCTCATGGTCATGAGCCTGTAACAAGCTCCATGCTCAGTGTGGAGTCTCCTTGTCCCTCCCCCATCATCCTCTACCTGTTTCTCTCTCTCTCTCAAATAAATAAACAAAATCTTAAAAAAAAAAAAAGTGTAAAGGCTATTTCTGGAATCCCTATTGTAGTTTATTAATTAATTTGCCTACTTTTATACCAAAATAACACTGTTACAACTACTATAGTTTCATAATAAATCTTGAAATCATGTAGCATTTATTCTCCAATTTCATTCTTTTTCAATCTTTTGGCTTTGAGTTCCATTTCTCTTATGTTTGCATATGAATTTTAGGATACACATGTCAGTTTTTACCAAAACACATGCTTGGATTTGGATTGAGATTGTGTTTAATTTACAGACCAGTTTGGGGGGAATTGATAGTTTAACCATAGTGAGTCTTCTGACCCATGAACATATATCTCTTTTTTGATCTTAATTATTTTAAAATTTAGTCTCAACAATATTTGGTATTTTTCACTATGTGGGTCTTTCACAGTTTTTTTCAGCTTTACCACTACATATTTTATATTTCTGATGCTGTTGTAAAGAGTATTTTTTAATATTTAATTTTTAATTGTGTCTGGATAGTAAAAATACAATTGATTTTTATGTTGATTTTATTTATCCTTAAGCCTTGTTGAGCTTAGTTATTAGTTGTAGTACATTTTTTTTGTAGATTACATTATATTTTTTATGTGGACAGTAATGTGTTTTGCAATTAATGGAATTGTTTTTTTTCTTTCCTCTAAGGACGCCTTTTATTTCTTTTTCTTGCCTTATTGCATTGGCTACACCTCTCGTATCATGTGAAAAGCTGTGAAGAGCATGGCAACATTCTAGTGTTGTTGATTTTGGATGGAAAACATTCAGTCTTTCACTATTAAGTATGATGTAGGTTTTTCCTAGATGCCTTTATCAGGTTGAAGAAATTCTCTTCTAGTCCTTCTAGAATGGGTGTTTGTATATGTCATATAGTTTTTCTGGATCAATTGTGACAATCACAAGTTGTTTCTATTTTACTTTGCTAGTATAGCAATTTTAGTTTTTAAAAGTAATGAATGCTACAACATATGGATATACCACTTTTTTGAAGTTTATTAGTAGATAAACATTGGGATTATCTCTAGCCTTTGGCTGTTATGAAAAAATGCTGATATAAACATTCATATGGATTTTGTATAGACATATAATTCCATTTCTCTTGAGTAGATTCCTAGAAGTGGAATTACTGGGTCATATGATAAACTTATTTTTAACTTTTTAAGTAACTGCCAAAAGATTTTACAATATGTTTGCATCATTTTACATTCCTACTAGAAATTTATAGATGCTTCAGTAATTTTGCATACTCACCAAAACTTAATATTGTCTGTCTCTTGATTATAGCTATTCTAGAGTATTTGTAGTAGTAGCTTATGGTTTTATTTTATGTTTTTCTTATGACTGAAAATGTTGAGCTCGATTTCATGTATCCATGTCCTACACATGTTTTGTTAAATATGTAAAATACTAAATTTCTGGATACCTTTGTTGCTATTTAAATGTTTTTTAAGGGGCGCCTGGGTGGCTCAGTTGGTTAGGCGACTGCTTTCAGCACAGGTCATGATCCCAGAGTCCTGGGATCGAGTCCCACATCAGGCTCCCTGCTCCACGGGGAATCTGCTTCTTCCTCTGACCTTCTCCTCTCTCATGCTCTCTCTCAAATAAATAAATCTTTAAAAAAAGAAAAAAAATAATGTCTTTTAAAATTACATTTTCTACTTACATTTCATATATAAAAATTAAATTCATCTTAGTACATTAATCTGATATTCATAAGCCTTAATGTATTCTCTTATTAGTTCTAATTATTTATATATTTGGTTTTAAAATACAATTAATTATATTACGTATAAATAAAAACAGTTTTATTCTTTTGTTGGTAGTTTTTTGATTACAGATTCAATTTATTTTTTCTAGTAATCACTCTGCTCAAATTTCTTATTTCTCCCTGATTCAGTTTTGGAAGGTTAGTAATTTATGTCTTCTAGGTTGTCCAATTTGTTGGTATATAATTTTTTTCTGTGGCATTGGTTATTATTTCTCCTCTTTCATTCCTAATTTTATATATGAGCCCTCTTTTTCTTGATGAATCTTGCTAAAGGTTTATTTATTTTGTTTATCCATTCAAAGAACTATCTCATGATTTCACTCATCTTTTCTGTTGTTCTTTTAGTCTTTATTTCATTTGTTTCTGCTCTAATCTTTTTTTTTTAAATAATTTTTTTATTTTTTATAAACGTATTTTTATCCCCAGGGGTACAGGTCTGTGAGTCACCAGATTTACACACTTCACAGCACTCACCAAAGCACATACCTTCCCCAATGTCCATAACCCCACCCCCCTTCTCCAAACCCCCTTCCCCCCAGCAACCCTCAGTTTGTTTTGTGAAATTAAGAGTCACTTATGGTTTGTCTCCCTCCCAATCCCATTCATTGATTCTTCTCCTACCCACTTAAAGCCCCATGTTGCATCGCCACTTCCTCATATCAGGGAGATCATATGATAGTTGTCTTTCTCTGCTTGACTTATTTCGCTAAGCATGCTCTAATCTTTTTATTTCCTTCCTTCTTCTGGCTTTAGTTCTGTTTGTTCTTTTTCTAGCTCCTCTGGCATAACGTTACATTGCTTATCTGAGATTTTTCTTGCTTCTTGAGGTAGGCTTGTATTGCTATAAACTTCCCTCTTAGATCTGCTTTTGTTGCATCCCAAGGTTTTGGACCATTGTGTTTTCATTTTCATTTGTCTCCATGTATTTTTTTATTTACTCGTTGATTTCTTGGTTGATCTCTTCATTGATTAGTAGCATGTTTGTTTGGTCTCCATGTATTTCTGTTCTTTCCAGAATTTTTCTTGTAATTAATTGTGAGTTTCATACCCTTGTGTTTGGAAAGATGCATGATATTATTTCAGTCTTTTTGAATTTATTGAGACTTGTTTTGTGGTCTAACGTGATCTATTCTGGATAATATTCCATGTACACATGAAAATAATGTGTAGTCTACTGTTATTAGATGGAATGTTCTGAATGTATCTGTTAGGTTGATGTGGTCTAACAAATCATTCAAAGCCACTGTTTTCTTATAGATTTTTTGTCTGGATGTTCCATCCATTGATATAAGTGGGGTGTTACAGTCCTCTACTACTATAGTATGACTATTAATTTATTCCTGTATATATGTTAATAGTTGTTTTATGTGTTTAAATCCTCCTATTTTGGTTGCATAGATATTTACAATTGATATATACTCTTTTTGGATTGTTTTCTTTATGATTGTGTAGTGTCCCTCTTTGTCTCTTGTTAGAGTCTTTGTTTTAAAGTATATTTTGTTCAATATAAGTATTGTTACTTTCCCACCACCAAAATTAACCCAAGGAGGTCCACAGCAAGATACATAATAAATAAAATGACAGAAAGATTTAAAAGCAAGAGGGAAAAACAGCTGTAGACAAAGAAGAACCCATAAGGCTAACAGCTGATTTTTCAGTGGTAGCTTTAAAAGGCCAGAAAGGAGTGGCGTGATATATTCTAAATGTTGAAAGGAAAAAAAACTGCACCCAAGAAGGTTCTACGTATCAAGTCTATCATTCAGAATAGAAAGAGAGATAGAGTTTCCCAAACAAAAAACAAAAACAACAAACCAAAAAAAAGTTTCTCAAATAAAAGCAAAAGGTGCTCATCACCAGTAAAGTAGCCTTACAAGAAAGATTAATGGAAATTCTTTGAATGTAAAGAAGAGGCCATAATTTGAAGTAAGAAAATTATGAAAGAAAAAATTTCACAGGTAAACATAAACGTATAATAAAAGTGGTAGATCCATCACTTACAATACCAGTATGGATGTTAAATCACAGAAACTGAAAAATCAAGTAAGTTTACAAAAATCTGTAAAGGAATTCACAAAATAAAAAAAATGTATAACACTATATACATAAAACATGGGGAAGGGAGTAAAAATGCAGCATTTTTAGAATGGGTTCAAACTTAAGTGACCACCAATTTACTATAGATTGCTATATGCATAAGATGTTATATATGAACTTAATGATAATCACAAATCAAAAACCTATCACTGATACATAGAAAATAGAGAAGAATCCACACATTACACTAAAGAACACTATGAAATCACAAGGGAAGAGAGTAAGAGAAGAAAGGAATACAGAACACAAAAACAAGTGTAAAACAAATAACAAATTGGCAGTAAGTACCTTATCTATCAATAATTACTTTAAATGGAAATGGACTAAATGTTCTAATCAAGACATAGGGTGACCAAGTGGGTAAAAAAGCCAGGTTCATCTATGTGTTGCTTATAAGAGATTCACTTCAGACCTAAAGATACATGAAGATTGAAGGTGAAGGGATGGAAAACCATTTACTATCAAAATGTAAGCAAAAAGAATTCTGGGGTAATAATACTTACATTTTTCCAGTTTTTAAAATCCCATACTGGGATGGTTGGGATCTCTGTTTAAGCACTGAATCAAAATGATGGTAGTAGACACCACCATCAAGTAAAGAGTTTGCTGTAATTTATGGAATATTTCCTTTATCAAGTTAAAAAATTATTATCTATTAGTCTGCTACAAAATTTCATCATGAATGAATTCTTCCTTTACCTTGTTTAGTGTGAAGTTGTAATAATAGGTTTTCTGATGTTAAGTATCTTTTAATCATGTGGTAAACCAAACCTGGGCATGACACATTATTATTTGGGACACTGCTAAATGGTGCTTGTTTATATTATATTTAGGATTATTTTCAATATGAATGAATGTAAATTATACTTTTACTTTTTTTTCTAATGAAATGACCTCTGACTGTAATGTTTTAGTTTTTCTTTTCTATTTTCATGCTGGATAACCAAGGGTGATAGCTTTTAAAAATAAACTTTGAGAAGATTGGAGATCTTGTTTAAAATAGAAATAGTTAAAAAATATTAAGTGAGCTTCAAAGACTAGCTAAATACAAACAAAATTTTGGAATCTTGTGCTATTTTATTGGTAGTGTTTTCTCTTTCTCTCTCTCTGCCATATTATAACATGGCCTTTGGGTTTATACATCCTTTCCAATGATTTTGTTTTCTAGTTCATAGCTTTAGGGTTTGTCTAGTAATCTCCTTCTCTTATTTACTTTTTAATTGTTATTGTTTCTTATTAACATTATTTTCTACATAGTTCTTAGCAGACACTGAAGCTCAGTGTTTAGATTGTAATTGATTAGGGGTTGTAAAACTGATAATTTTAACTCCTTATTTATTTCTTGATTAGAAAACTTCTGTAAAAATAAATTTGCTCTCATCAAATATTTGGTTACTCATTGCTACAGTTTATATAGGAAAGGCATGACAAATGTGATATTAGTTGTTTTTATTTACCAGTTTTCAAAGTAAAGAATTATTTGCTCAATATCTCTCAAACATGACAAGTTTTCTTTTTATCATAAACTTATGAACTCATACATATTTATTATGTTTAAATCCATTTGCAATTATTAACCTCACTGATGCTCAAATTGTTTTTTATGTCTCATAAATTATTTTTATTCTCTAATTTGTCCACATTAGTTTTGCTTTTCTTTTTCAAACATTCCCGATTTGGGGGCGGGGGGCATATTTTTTTGTGATTTTTTTTTTTTAATTAGAAATTCCCCTTTGGTCTTTTTTTAATCTTTACCTTTTATTGTGTCCCAAAGGAGTAACTAGTTACACTTATGGACATGTGTAAGTTATATTACACTTTTTTTAAAAAATAAGAAATATAGTAATATTTAATAAATCTTTTATGTTTAAGACTAAGATAACTTTTCTTACAGATCAATGCTATCCAATATAAATATAATGTGAATGACATATGTAATTATAAATTTTCTACTAGCTATATTAATAAAGTTAAAGGAAACAGGTAAAATTAATTTTGATAATCTATTTTATTTTACCCAACATAGCTGAAATCTCAGTTTAACATGTAACGGTATAAAAATCATCAATGAGATATCTTTTTTTAGTTTTTTTTTCAAACTGAGTCTGAAATACAATTTGTATTCTATCCTTATAGTAATCGCAATTCAAATCAGTCACATTTCAGTTACTCAATAGCCACTGGTGTATAGTGGCTGCCATACAGGATAGCTCACCTCTAGATTACATAGGACTCTCACTCTCTTAAAAATGTAAAAGGAATAGTCATAAAGCACTAGATGGCAGCCTTGTCATTTGTTAAGAGACCTTTAAAACTCAATAACATTGGAAAGAAATGGTGTTTTAAAAAACAAAAGGTCAGTAGTTCTTGTAATAGTGTTAATGGAAACTATTCTGGTTTTAAAGATTCCAGTGAAATTTAAAATGCAAACATATACTGTAGCTTAAAGCAATTGAATGCAATGTGGTGTTAACTTAATTGAAAGTAATATACCAGCAGTTGTATCATAGACAGTCTTTGTAATTTTTTAAAGTTCAGTTTAAAACCCCAAACTGAATGTACTAGAAAGTGGTCATTCCTTACGTGGAACAAAATTCAAGTTCCTAGCAGTGATTTGTCCTTTGATTGGTCCTTGTAAACATTGAATTTCTTGATTTATCTTGGCAAATATGAAAAATAGTAGTTACTGCAGTGTCGTTTCTTTTTTTCTTAAATGCTTTCTTTTTAATTATAACAGTTATAGCAAAGAAATCTTAAACACAAAATGAAGACTGGACTATGAAAATGTTATATAGATGATGTGTTTCAGAGTATAGAAAGTCATTGTCTAAAATCCTCTACTTTATGCTACTACTACATTAATTATTTAAGGACATGTAATGTCCAAACTACTAATTATTATTGTTTTAGTATATTTCCAAATATATTTTGGCTTATTTAACCTTTTATTTTTGAAAATTACCGTTTTATTTTGAATTTCTTCTATTGCTATTTAGAGTTCAGGATACAATTTTGTGATGTACACTGAAATACACTGTCTCTTTTAAGAGTAAGGAATTTAATTACTACTTTAAAAAAATTACTACTTTTATATTCAGTGCTCAGTTTTACCAGTCATCACATCTTACATTAGTATATATTACTAAAATAATAAATATTCACTCATCCCACTGTAAACTCTTTAGTTATTATTGATATAGTTAATGTTTATTAATGTTTATGTTTTGGGCGGAAAGATTTTTTTAAGCATATTATTTAAGGATTTGTATTTTTCTTTTGTTTGGTATAAGAGATGATATTTCTAATAAGTGTTATAGCTTTAACTAATGAAAATCAATTTCAATTTAATTACTTAAAATTCTATGTTATACAAAGCAATAAAAGAAATTAAAATATAAATTAACCTTATACTTAGTGTAATTATCCTATATTTTGTTCTAAAATGGGAATAAAAGATTTTTCCCATTTTAAGCTAAATATACTGTATTTTGTTAGTTAATGTTTTCTGTGGCTTTTTTTTTTTTAATTTTTTAATTTTTTTTTTAAAATTTTTTATAAACATATATTTTTATCCCCAGGGGTACAGGTCTGTGAATCACCAGGTTTACACACTTCACAGCACTCACCAAATCACATGCCCTCCCCAATGTCCATAATCCCAACCCCTTCTCCCAAACCCCCTCCCCCCGGCAACCCTCAGTTTGTTTTGTGAGATTAAGAGTCACTTATGGTTTGTGGCTTTTTAAAAAAAAATTATTTGACAGACAGAGATCACAAGAAGGCAGAGAGGCAGACAGAGAGGAAGGGAAGTGGGCTCCCTGCTGAGCAGAGAGCCTGATGCTGGGCTCCATCCCAGGACCCTGGGAACATGACCTGAGCCAAAGGCAGAGGCTTTAACCCACTGTGCCACCTTGGTGCCCCTGTTTTCTATGACTTTTTAATCACTGAGTATAAGTAGCTATTTGAACAGAATCTGGCTGGTCCATCTGCAAATAGAGAAGTGACCCTGATGAACTCAGAGAATCTAAATTCTTTTGTTTCCAAGATACAAAGAAGACATGTTGGATTGAGGATGATCTGACAAAACATAAATTAAACACATGGTTGGCATTTTAACTTTATTCTTTGATTCATCAATGTTTTTGTTAAATTTCCTTAAGCTTTTAGATTTTTATTTCAGAAATTATTAACATTTTAGCATACTTTAAAATGAATGGCAATATAATACAACTATGAAAAAGTTTAAAATAGCTGATAAAAATTGCTGTTGGGAACACCTGGTTGGCTCACTTGGCTAAGTATCTGCCTTTGGCCTCGGGTCATGATCCCAGGGTCCCAGGATGGAGTCCCATGTCAGGCTCCTTGCTCCGTGGGAAGCCTGCTTCTCCCTGTGCCTGCTGCTCCCCCTGCTTGTGCTTTTTTTCTCCCTTTCTCTCTGACATGTAAGTAAAAATCTTTTAAAAATTAAAGAATTGCTATCGAATTAATCTAGAAGTGAGATGAAAAATTCCTTTGGCAAAATATTTTATAATGAAAGTATTAAATTATTCTGGTTATATTAATAATATAATATATATTATATATATATTATATATAATATATATATAATATATAAACAATACAGACTCATTGTAAAAATAAATAAGGTAAAGTTTAAGGAAGAAATAAAAATGTCTGAAAACATCCCACCAGGGCTCCCAAATGGAGTTGTGCAGTCTGTGCCCTCTGCAAAGTTTCCAAGCTGCAGGAGAGAATGGGCACTGATATCTTGTGCTTACATCTCTTACTAAGCTGCGTAACCTGTTGTGTTGTGTATCTGTTGTGAGCAACGGGTAATAGTTCCTTACTTGTATAAAGATGCTTAACGGGCAAATGAAGGCCCAGAATGCCTTTCTAAATAAATCATGCCCTGAGAACGATTTCACATATAAACATAACATATAGAGTATTCTCACTGTAAACAGCTTTTCCTCACTGATATCTAGCTCATTATTTAGTGTCATATATTAAATAAAACATAGTTTGGGTCCAACTAGGAAAACAATTACCTGACTTTAAAATAATGATACTAGTTAACATTTATTGAGCATTTACTGTCCCAAGCTAGTCTAAGCTTTTTATATTTATTAGTTTATTTAATCCTGAAATGAGAAGGGTATAGTAACTATCAACATTTTTTTGTTTGGGACAACAGAGGCAAGGAGAGTTTAGTTAATTTTTATGAAATCACACATCTAGGAAATGACAAAGCCAGTTTCCATTTAGCATTCTGTGTCTATAACCCATACTCTTGACTATGAGAAATAAAACTAGGACAACAAAAATTAATAATATATTTACCTCACATGTTTTTATATGAATAAAATAGAAACATCATGTTGAAAGAAATAAAAAGAGGGTCTAAACATTTAAAAATTCAAACTGTTTTCTTAAATAAGAAGTCTTCATATGAAAATATCATACTTAACCAAAACTGATACATAAATTTTATGAAATTCCAATTAGAATTTCATTCAGTTCAGTTTTTTGAAGTATATACTTTAGCATAAATTACTGTAAAATTTATTTTAAATAATACACTTTTAGAATATTCAGTAAAATTATGAAAGGGAAAAAATAGTGAGAAACTCCCACCTGATAGGTATCCAGACACAGTGTAACTTTAATTATACTGATTCCCATACTGACATAGGAATCAATGAACAAATAGAGACCAAGATTAGATTTCTCAATATTTGGGAATTTATAGGGCAGTTATTTTATTTTTATAAAAGTTCTTAATGACTTAATCTGGTGGTTTTTTTTTTTTAAAGATTTTATTTATTTGACAGAGATCACAAGCAGGTAGAGAGGTGGGCAGAGGAAGAGGAGGAAGTAGGCTCCCTCCTGAGCAAGGAGCCTGATGCGGGACTTGATCCCAGGGCCCTGGGATCATGACCTGAGCTGAAGGCAGAGGCTTTGACCCACTGAGCCACCCAGGTGCCCCATAATCTGTTTCTTTTTAAATATCTTAAACTTTGCCTTAGATCATGGCTTTTGCACTTAATATTTTTCTGCCTTAAATACTTTGTCTTTAGCTAATATTCCATCCCACCTAAAATGGACTCTTTCAGGTATCACAATAACTTTTTTCCCCCATCCTAATACTTAAACACTGTATGAACCTATTTCACTTGGTTTATTTGTTTATATACATGTGGGTTTTCTTTATTCACTAGAGTGGAAGTCTATCAGCCCAGGGCCTTCTCTTTTTGGAATCCGTACTTAGAAAAGTGTGTGTCTTTTAGGCAGGCTTTAAATAATACATAATAGTAGTACACATATAAATTATCAACAAATAAGTGAATATGCATATATTGTAGCTGTATGAGGAAGTATTTTTATTGGTGGGTGTTTGACCAAAAATGTTTAGAGATCATGTTATATGTAATCAAGTAAAAGTTGCTTAACATTTATTTTTAAATTTATTTTCATAAATTAGTAAAATCCATCATTGAACAACTTTAAGCATCAGCCATTCATTTTTAAAAATGTTTCAAGACTGTGTTTTTACTTAGTCTTTTGAACATTTGCTTCACATAAAATCTGCATAGATTTCCATATATCACTGCAGAGTAATAACATAGTTTAGCTACTTGGAGATCCTATGAAGTAAGGAAAGGGGCGTATGAAGAAGTCATGACACATTGTATGAAGAGCCCTAAATTAGAATCAGTGATATATATGCATCGGTAATCATCATCAATCTTCTTTTATTCCCTGATGAAAAAAATAAGAAACAATGAGTTTGTATATCCTAGGAGGCCACAGATTCAGTCATTGTCAGAGTGAGTAATAACAAAATATCTTTGTTTTTTTCTCTGAAACTATATCTAGCAAATGTTCAACTTTCAATTTTTACCTTTGGAATTATTCTAAATGTTCCAAGCTCAATAGAAATTTTTTTTGATTTTTTTTATTAACATAATGTATTATTAATCCCAGGGGTACAGGTCTGTGAATTGCCAGGTTTATACACTTCACAGCACTCACCATAGCACATACCTTTCCCAATGTCCATAACCCAGCTACACTCTCCCGATCCCCCTCCCCCCGGCAACCATCAGTTTGTTTTGTGAGATTAAGAGTGTCTTACAGTTTGTCTCCCTCCCAATCCCATCTTATTTCATTTATTCCTTTCCTACTCCCCCAAACCCCCCATGTTGCTTCTCACCTGCTTCATATCAGGGAGATAATATGATAATTGTCTTTCTCTGATTGACTTATTTCGCTCAGCATATTGCCTTCTAGTTCCATCCACATTATAGCAAATAGCAAGATTTCATTTTGATTTTGATCGCTGCAAGATTTTGATCGGTGCTGGTATTCATATATATATATATATATATATATATACACACACACACACACACACACACATACACACATATATACACACATATATATCATCATCTTTATCCATTCACCTGTCGATGGACATGTAGGTTCTTTCCATAGTTTGGCTACTGTGGATATTGCTGCTATAAACATTTGGATGTATATACCCCTTCAGATCACTATATTTGTATCTTTAAGGTAAATACCCAGTAGTGCGATTGCTGGGTCATAGGTAGCTCTATTTTCAACTTTTTGAGGAACCTCCATGCTATTTTCCAGAGTGGTTGCGCCAGCCTGCATTCCCACCAACAGTGTAGGAGGGTTCCCCTTTCTCCGTGTCCTCACCAGATCTGTCATTTCCTGACTTATTAATTTTAGCCCTTCTGATTGGTCTGAGGTGCTATCTCATTGTGGTTTTGATTTGTATTTCCCTGATGCCGAGCGATGTGGAGCACTTTTTCATGTGTCTGTTGGCCATCTGGATGTCTTCTTTGCAGAAATGTCTGTTCTTGTCCTCTGCCCATTTCTCGATCAGATTATTTGTTCATTGGGTGTTGAGTTTGATAAGTTCTTTATAAATTTTGAATACTAGCCCTTTATCTGATATGTCGTTTGCAAATATCTTCTCCCATTTTTTCAGTTGTCTTTTGGTTTTGTTAACTATTTCCTTTGCTGTGCAAAGCTTTTGATCTTGATGAAATCCCGATAGTTCATTTTTGCCCTTGCTTCCCTTGCCTTTGGCAATGTTCCTTGGAAGAAGTTGCTGTGGCTGAGGTCGAAGAGGTTACTGCCTGTGTTCTTCTCAAGGATTTGGATGGATTCCTGTCTCACATTGAGCTCCTTCATCCATTTTGAGTCTGTTTTCATCTCTGGTGTAAGGGAATGGTCCAGTCATTTTTCTGCATGTGGCTGTCCAATTTTCCCAACACCATCTGTTGAAGATACTGTCTTTTTTCCATTGGACATTCTTTCCTGCTTTGCCAAAAATTAGTTGCTCATAGAGTTGAGGGTCTATTTCTAGGCTTTCTATTCTGTTCCATTGATCTATGTGTCTGTTTTTGTGCCAGTACCGTACTGTCTTGATGATGACAGTTTTGTAATAGAGCTTGAAGTCTGGAATTCTGATGCCACCCACTTTAGCTTTCTTTTTCATATTCCTCTGGCTATTCGAGGTTTTTCTGGTTCCATATAAATTTTAGGATTATTTCTTCCATTTCTTTGAAAAAAATGGATGGGATTTTGATAGGGATTGCATTAAACATGTAGATTCCTTTCGGAAGGATAGTCATTTTCACAATATTTGTTCTTCCAATCCATGAGCATGGACATTTTTCCATTTCTTTGTGTCTTCCTCAGTTTTGTTCATGAGTATTTTATAGTTTTTTGAGTATAGATCCTTTGCCTCTTTGGTTAGGTTTATTCCTAGGTATCTTATGGTTTTGGGTGTAATGGTAAATGGGATTGACTCCTTAATTTCTCTTTCTTCTGTCTTGTTGTTGGTGTGTAGAAATGCAACTGATTTCCATGCATTGACTTTATATCCTGACACTTGACTGAATTCCTGTATGAGTTTTGGCAGTTTTGGAGTGGAGTCTTTTGGGTTAACCACATAAAGTATCATATCATCTGCAGAGAGTGAGAGTTTGACTTCCTCTTTGCCAATTTGGATGCCTTTAATTTCTTCTTGTTGTCTGATTGCTGAGGCTAGGACTTCTAGTACTATGTTGAATAGCAGTGGTGATAATGGACATCCCTGCCTTGTTCCTGACCTTAGCAGAAAAGCTCTTAGTTTTTCTCCATTGAGAATGATATTCGCTGTGGGTTTTTCATAGATGGCTTTTAGGATATTGAGGTGTGTACCCTACACTTTGAAGAGTTTTGATCAGGAAAGGATGCTGTACTTTGTCAAATGCTTTTTCAGCATCTATTGAGAGTATTATATGATTCTTGTTCTTACTTTTATTAATGTATTGTATCACCTTGATTGATTTGTGGATGTTGAACCAACCGTGTAGCCCAGGAATAATTCACACTTGGTCGTGGTTAGTATTCCTTTTAATGTACTGTTTGATCCTATTGGCTAGTATTTTGGTGAGAATTTTCACATCTGTGTTCATCAAGGATACTGGTCTGTAATTCTCTTTTTTCATGGGATCCTTGTTGGGTTTGGGGATCAAAGTAATGCTGGCCTCATAAAATGAGTTTGGAAGTTTTCCTTCCATTTCTATTTTTTGGAACAGTTTCAGGAGAATAGGAATTAGTTCTTCTTTAAATGTTTGATAGAATTCCCCTGGGAAGCCGTCTGGCCCTGGGCTCTTGTTTGTGAGATTTTTTTTTTTAAATTAATTTTTTATTTTTTATAAACATATATTTTTATCCCCAGGGGTACAGGTCTGTGAATCACCAGGTTTACACACTTCACAGCACTCACCAAAGCACATACCCTCCCCAATGTCCATAATCCCACCCACTTCTCCATTTTGATGACTGTTTCAATCTCCTTACTGGTTATAGGTCTGTTCAGGTTTTCTATTTCTTCCTGGTTCAGTTTTGGTAGTTTATATGTCTCTAGGAATGCATCCATTACTTCCGGATTGTCAAATTTGCTGGCATATAGTTGCTCATAATATGTTCTTATAATTGTTTGTATTTCTTTTGTGTTGGTTGTGATCTCCTCTTTCATTAATGATTTTCTTTATTTGGTTCCTTTCTCTTTTGTTTTCGATAAGTCTGGCCAGGGGTTTATCAATCTTATTAATTCTTTCAAAGAGCCAGCTCTTTGTTTTGTTGATTTGTTCTATTGTTTCTTTGGTTTCTGTTTCATTGGTTTCTGCTCTGATCTTTATGAATTCTCTTCTCCTGCTGGGATTTGGGTTTCTTTGTTGTTCTTTCTTCAGCTCCTTTAAGTGTAGGGTTAGGTTGTATTTGAGATCTTCCTTGTTTCTTGAGAAAGGCTTATATCCCTATATATTTTCCTCTCAGGACTGCCTTTGCTGTGTCCCACAGATTTTGAACCATTGTGTTTTCATTATCATTTGTTTCCATGAATTTTTTCAATTCTTCAATTTCCTGGTTAACCCATTCATTCTTTAGAAGGATGCTGTTTAGTCTTCATGTATTTGGGTTCTTTCCAACTTTCCTCTTGTGATTGAGTTCTAGCTTCAGAGCATTGTGGTCTGAAAATATGCAGGGAATCATCCCAGTCTTTTGGTACCAGTTGAGACCTGATTTGTGACCCAGGATATGATCTATTCTGGAGAATGTTCCATGTGCACTGGAGAAGAATGTGTATTCTATTGCCTTGGGATGGAATATTCTGATTACATCTGTGATGTCCATCTGGTCCAGTGTGTCATTTAAGGCCTTTATTTCCTTGTTGATCTTTTGCTTGGACGATCTGTCCATTTCAGTGAGGGGGATGTTAAAGTCCCCTACTATTATTGTATTATTTCGATGTGTTTCTTTGATTTTGTTTTTAATTGGTTTATATAGTTGTCTGCTCCCATGTTAGGGTCATAGATATTTAAAATTGTTAGATCTTCTTGTCGGACAGACCCATTGAGTATGGTATAGTGTCCTTCATCATCTTTTATTATAGTCTTTGGTTTAAAATATAATTGTTCTGACATAAGGATTGCCACCGCAGCTTTCTTTTGATGTCCATTAGCATGATAAATAGTTTTCCACCCCCTCACTTTAAATCTGGTGGTGTCTTTGGGTCTAAAATGAGTTTCTTGTAGACAGTATATTGATAGTTTTTAGTTTGTTTGTTTGTTTTAATCTGTTCTGATACTCTGTGTCTTTTGATTGGGGCATTTAGTCCATTTACATTCAGGGTAACTATTGAGAGATAAGAATTTAGTACCATTGTATTGCCTTTTAGGTGACTGTCACTGTATATTGTATGTGTTCCTTTCTCGTCTAGTACTTTTAGGCTCTCTCTTTGCTTAGATTACCCCTTTCAATATTTCCTGTAGAGCTGGTTTGGTGTTTACAAATTCTTTTAGTTTTTGTTTGTCCTGAAAGCTTTTAATCTCTCCTTCGCTTTTCAAGATAGCCTAGCTGTATATAGTATTCTTGGCTGCATGTTTTTCTCGTTTAGTGCTCTGAATATATCATGCCAGTTCTTTCTGGCCTGCCAGGTCTCTGTGGATAAGTTTGCTGCCAATCTAATATTTTATCTGTTGTATGTTACAGACTTCTTTTCCCGGGCTGCTTTCAGGATTTTTTCTTTGTCACTACGATTTTTAAGTTTTAGTGTTAGATGAAGGGATGTGTACCTGTTCTTATTGATTTTGAGGGGAGTTCTTGCTCCTTCTGGATTTTGATGCTTGTTCCCTTTGCCATAGTAGGGAAATTCTCTCCAATAATTCTCTCTAATATACCTTCTGCCCCGATCTCTCTTTCTTCTTGTTCTGGAGTCCCAAATATTCTAATGTTGTTTCATCTTATGGTGTCACTTACCTCTCGAATTCTCCCTTAGAGGTCCAGTATTTGTTTTTCTCTCTTTTCTCAGCTTCTTTATTCTCTGTCTTTTGGTCTTCTATATCACTAAATTCTCTCTTCTGCCCTATTTATCCTAGCAGCAAGAGCCTCCATTTTTTATTGTACCTCATTAGTAGCTTTTTTGATTTCAACTTGGTTAGATTTTAGTTCTTTTATTTCTCCAGAAAGGGCTTTTATTTCTCCAGAAAGTCTTTCTCTAATATCTTCCATGCCTTTTTTGAGCCCAGCTAGCATCTTGAGAATTGTCATTCTGAACTCTAGATCTGATATATTACCAATGTCTATATTGATTAGGTCCTAGCCTTCGGTACTGCCTCTTGTTCCTTTTTTGGTGGTGAGTTTTCCTGCCTTTCATTTTATCCAGGTAAAAGGGTGGCAAAGACCCCAGAAAAATGTGCTTTAACCAAATCAGAAGAGACCCCAAATCATTGGGGTAAGAAAGGGGGTAAGTAGGATTAAAAACAAAAAGAAAAAAGAAAACGAAAAAAAAAAAAAAGGAAAAAGGAAATATATGTATTAGACTGGTGAATAGAACAGAGCTACCCACTTAATTTTGGGTGTATTTTGGTCTCTTAGAAAAAATGGCCTCCCAAAATTTTAAGGAAAGAAAAACATATATATATATACATACATATACATATATATATGTACACACACACACACACACACACACACAAATAAGTGTAAACATGATGAAAGGATGTAATATGAATGTAAAGATGAATTTTTTTTTTTAAGATTTTATTTATTTGTCAGAGAGGGTGAGCACAAGCAGACAGAGTGGCAGGCAGAGGCAGAGGGAGAAGCAGGTTCCTCGCGAGCAAGGAGGCCGATGAGGGACTCGATCCCAGGACGCCGGGATCATAACCCGAGCCGAAGGCAGCCGCCTAACCAACTGAGCCACCCAGACATTCCCGTAAAGATGAAATTTTAAGAAAATTCTAAAAAGGGAGTTGAATAGAGAAGTTGCTTGGGAAAAGAAAGAACAAGAAAGTCGAGAGAATTTGCTCAGGCTGCAGACTAGAAGAAAGCCCTGTGCTAGATTTAGGGTATATTTAGATGTATTTGAAGAAGTTGTATCCCTATATTTTTCTAGAAGAAAAAACCATATGTATATTCAAAAGATAAAGTTAGATGTAATGAAGGATAAAATATGACTATAATAATGATGGGTCAAAAAGATTTTTTTTTAAGAAAGGTATTGTTAAGATAAACTAGTTAAAAAGATGTTTAAAGAGGAGAGAGTAAAAGTTAAAATTTGAATAAGAAAAAAAAATTTTTTTTAATTAATTAACTTTGCAAGAGTAAAGAATCATGGGGAGAAAGCCATGATTCCCCTTGTCTGAAATTCCGCTGTTCTCCTTGATCAGTGAGATTGGTGTTGGCTGGAAATTCTTTCTGATCTACTGGGGGGGGGGGCTGTTTTAGTGATTCTCAAATGTTTTTGCCCGAGGCAGAATTGCGCTGCACTTGCCAGGGGCCGGGCTAAGTGATCTTCTAATTCGTTCTTGGGAGTTTTTGTTCCCTTACTGCTTTCCGTAGAGCTCTGGTGGACTGGAATGTAAATGGCGTCCTCCCAATCTCCGGCCTGGAGGCGCCGAGAGCTCCGGGTCCCACTCCTCAGTGCGCCCTCAGAGAAAAGTGCTCAATCACTTCCGTCTTCCTGGTCTCCAGCAGCACTCTAAGATCATCCAGCCTGTGACTAAGCATCTCTGTCTCTGGCACACAGCCCCGCCTATAGTCTTCAAACCCAGTAGATCCCTGCTGCTCTTCTTGTGGGGGTCTCTCCAGATCTGCCACTTGTGGTATCCCTGCTCAACGAACAGTGGTCTGACTGTGCCACCGATCATAGTTTAAGGTAACCCAAAGGTGATATGTAACTCCTCGGCCCTATCTCTGTAGCCGGGTTCCCCACTTCAGTATCTGGGAGTTCTGCGACACTCAGACACTCCCAATCCTTCTGTGACCCCAAGACCACACTGTCTCCTCGAGGGTTCCACCCCTGCTTAGCCTCTGGAGTGATGTCCCTTAGTGGAGCAGACTTTTTAAAGTTCTTATTTTGTGCTTTGTTGCTCTGCCGCTTGCCTGGAGCCAGCTCTTCCCCCCATCCCCCCAGGTCTATCTTTCCATCACTTTGGATTCACTTCTCTATAGGTCCTACCTTTTCAGAGAGTAGTGATTTTCTGTTTCTAGAATTACTGCTCTTCTGTTCGATCTCTTGTTGGATTTGTAGGTATTCAGAATGATTTGATAAACTATGTAGCTGATCTCCTGCTACCTGATGTCAACTCAGCCTGCTACTCCTCCACCGTCTGGACTCCTCAATAGAAATTTTAAATTAATAATTGTAAACATGGATATTACTGTTCAGCAAGCAAATAAAAATAGTATCTATTGGATATTTATTATGTAGAAAACAATTTAATAGTAATCATTTCATTTAATACTCACAAGAGTGACATTTTTTTTTCTCCTTAATTTACTTACTGAAGAGTTATACTGTTAGGGCTTCACGAGGATGTCACTTATTGGAATTGACTCACTTTTGTTTATTCACTGAACATGTATTTATTGACTAACTACTTTGTTGGACTCTGGGGATATTACAGAGAACAAAATGGGTTCTGCTCCATTGATGCTTATTAACTAGTAGGGAAATAGATATTATACCTGTTATACAATTGCCTAGATATATAATTGTCATAAGAACTCTGAATGAGAAATATAGATGTCTTGGGAACATATTATAAGAGAACCTGACCTAATTTGTGAGACAGGAAATAGGAATGGCTCAGGCAAGAGAATGAGGGAGCTTTGATGTACAGATAACTTGATAGTGGAGTGGTGTACGTGTGAGATTGGAGTGCAGTCAGAGGGACAGCATGTACAAAGGTCATCTGGCTGGAAAGAACATGGTACGTGAGAAACACAGAATCAGTTGTAAGGAGGCAATAGATGAGGTGCATGAGATTTGCAGGATCCAAAACATGCAGTACTTTATAAAACATAGACGGTTTTGGCCTTGTAACAAAAATGGGAGCCATTGAAAAGTGTTATGAGGAGACTAAAATGTTAAATTTTAATTTTAAAATAGTCTGTTTTCAATGTGTTAGACAGCTTGGTGAGAGCAATAGAATATGAAAGAACGCATTTTAGTTCATTTTCTGAGGCATATTTCTGGATCTACATGTAAAAATGTGAAACAGTAAGACTTAAATTCACACAAATTCTATCATTTACTAAACCTTTTTCTAAGTTGGCAAACATATGTATGTATACAAATGCTATTGTTTAAAATATACTTGGATCCTTAATATTTTTGTCCATCTATGTGCATCCTTTCCTGACCCCAGGATGACTAAATAAATGTGTCTGATATTTTTCTCCTAAACATCTTTTTTCCAAGCATTTTCATCACATAAACTAATAGAGTATAAGTCAATTCTGCCATAAAAGATAAAATCATAAAAAATAAAAGAGGGACATACATTAAAAAGGACATAAACATGAAAATGTAATAAAATTAAAAACTCTTTATTGTCAAATACAAAATATTTGAATACCTTTAAAATGTGTGTGGATTCATAGCAATACTTTGCAAATAAGTGATTTTATTTTGCTGGTCGTCCCTAAGAACTTGTTTTTAAATTATTTTCTTCATACTGTTATACATTTTTTTCCTTGCTTGTTGATTTGTTTCCTCCTTCAACATTATAATTTTTCCTTTTCTGGTCACAATTTTTCCTTCTTTAGTAGGGATATCAGTTTCTAAATAGTAGTATGCATATTGATACCTGGGCTTTGTATTGCATTGTGAAAGCATTCTACACTGTTATTTATTCTTTCCATCTTATCACAAGTCCACTGATAGTTCTGCAGGAAATGTGGGTTCAGAACTATGTGCTGCTGTATGGACCATTATGAGGTCCAAGATTTATATAGTATAAAAATGGGAGCACTGCATCAATGGAGAAATGAAACCAAACAGGTGTTGAAGCCAAAAATCTGTCAAGCCAAACTGTCACCAGTTATTTTTTATCTTTTATGGCAAATTGCCTTATGGCCAATTATTTGTACAACAAACATGCTTGTGGCAAAGGGATTACAGTGAAACTACATAGAACCAAATATATGTGATCATGAACTCATATTTATTAACAATATGTAATTATATATAAATACACATATGAGAATCTGTTTGACTTTTGAAATTTTTTAGAATTTATTCAGAGCCAATAGAGTAAGTGAGAAAAGTGAAACAACATTTATCGAATGCCTTTATTTTCTAACAGTCTTCTCTAAGCCACATACTTACTGGCACAATTATATTTAACCCGCAGAATAATCCTCTGAGATAAGCGGTTTTATCCCCATTGTGGCATTGAATCTCACTGAGGTTAGTTAACCTGTATAACATAACCTCTTCAGTAAAGGGGAGGCTAAGATTGAGATCTCCTTAAATATTGTGATTAATGCTCAATTAAAAGTGAAATACAGCATTAATGGTAAAAAAGCAAATCATAAAGCCTCAGTTTCTTTCTCAAAATATTCAAATTAAAAATTTCTGTAACAATTCAAAATTTATGTAATAATTATTCTTGTTCTCAAATGAACTGAAATTTGAATGAACAGTATCGTTGATATATACAAGTCAAGATCAATTTCATTTCTGATCCTGATGTTTGCCTTCTTGCATCTCAAATATATAGGTATCTCCAACATATATTTTGATTATTTTTATCACTGATTATTATTTTCTTAGAAACTACATTATCACATGTAGCTTTTGTTGAAAGACTACAACAAATACTGATTATTTGCTTTTCGTCACCTCACATATATAATGTTCTCAGAAACTTTCTTTATAGTCCAAGTTCTGTTTCAAAGAACCTTTTGCTGTAACATTTAAATTTTTAGTCATCTTTCCCATTAATCTCTAGTTTGGCCTCTTTAAATATTTTATACATGTTAAAGTCTTTTCACTTGACATTTTGTTTGCAAAAGCTTCTTTTATGGTGCTTCATTTATTCATGAACTTAATTTTGTATGTACATGTTATTCTTTGCAGTAAATAGCAGTCACTTTTTTTGTTCCATGACTGCTAGTCCAGTACTGACTGAATTACCCCCCAAAAAATCTGCTGCTGCATGTTGGAACTCAACTCTTGGTTTGCTCTAGTCATAGAAGTCTAACAAAAGAGACTGAGTATTTTACATGTTTTTTTGGTGTATACTCATTTCTAAGTGAATTAGAAATGAGATAGGCCATTTTTTGAACAGATACATAACTATATAAATCTAATTACTTAATGCATAGTTTAAATCATTTGAGAAATGTGTTAAAGATCAAGGATCAAAAGAGAAAAGTCCTCTGAGCCTCCCGTCTTTTTTGGCCCAGTTATGGAAGTAATAATGCACGTTCATTCTAGAAAAGAGATAGGAAAAAGACAAATTAAAATTGCTGATAATTCTACCTAGAGAAAACTGTTTCTAACACTGTATTAGATATTTCCCCAGTCATTTTCTTATAAACTGATACTGGTAGGCTGAATAATCCTATTTCCCCCAAAGATGTACACATCCTAGTCCCTAAAAGTTGTGAATATATTACCTTAAATGGTAAAAGAGATTGATTAATGGTAAAAGATATGATTAAATTGACCATTTTGAGATGGGGAGATTGTTCTTGTAGATCCAGTGTAATACCAACATTTCTTAAGAAACGGGGGTGAGGGAGATTTGACTACAGCTGTGGGAGATGTGATCATGGAAACAGGGAGCCAGGAAGGGGACAGAGCCATGAGCGAAGGAGTGAGCAATCTTTAGAAGCTGGAAAAGGCAAGGAAATGAATACTCTTTGAATGCCGCCAGAAGTAACCTCACCAACACATTCTTTTTACTTTGTAAGGTTCATTTGGACTTCCTTAGGACTTCTAGAACTGGGAGAATAAATTCACATTGTTTTAAGCCACTGAGTTTGTGGTCAATTTTTACAGCAGCAGTAAGGAATTAATACCTCACAAAGGGAATATTTCTCAAAATTACTCTCTAGTAATTATTATTATTATTTATTTTTAAATTAATCCTTAATATCTTTATGTATGCTGTTATTTTGTTCTCTTGTAACTATCAGTGTACTATAGTTTTAAGATATTTTTAGTCATCATTTTTTTCATAGTGGCAGTTTTTAAAAATTAAATTTAAATTTATCTCATTTTAACATGAAATCTGCCCTCTTAAAAATATATTTTTTTTTTTTTTTGCCCTCTTAAAAATATTTTAGGTGTACAGCTGTAGCACAAATCTCCAGAAATTATTTATCTTGCATAATTGACACTTTATGTCTCTTATTTATTTATCCTCTCATACCCACCTCTCTGCTCCCTGGCAACAACCGTGCTACTCTCTGATTTAAAAGTTTAACTATTTTAGAGACCTTACACAAATAGAATCGTGGAGTATATGTCCTTCTGCGACTGGTTTATTTCACTTACATCCAGCGGTTTTACTTCTGAGTATTTATCCAAAAGAATACAAATCAGGATCTCAAAGAGATAATAGCCCTCAAATGTTTATTGCAACACTATTCAAAAGAGCCATTATGTAAAAACAGCTTAAATGTCCATTGACTGATGAGTGGAAATCCTGCAATATGTATCATGGATGAAACTGGAGGACATATATACAGTTTTGAAAAAAGTTCTTTTAAAGTTTTCAGTGCGAAATAATTACAGACTTACATATATTTACAAATATTTCTTTATGACCTTGACTCTTGAAGTGTTGGATATTTATAGTATATCCCCCACTTTGGATTTGCCGGGTGTTTTTTCATGGTTAAATTCAGGTTGTGCATTTTTAGTAATGATAGTGCAGAAGTGATGTGTGTCTTTCTCAATGTATCCTATAGGGATGCATATGGTACCAATTTTTTCCACCATTGATGCTATTATCTTTGATTGGCTCTTACTGTATGGTGGGTGCCGCTTTTTTCACTCTAAAGTTAGTTTCTTTTTTTTTTTTTTTAATCTAATGAGTATTTTATGAGGAAATTCTTTGGATTGTGTAAATATCCTATTTATCATCATACTATCACCCTTTTTTTTTTTTTTTTTTTACTATACATGTATTTTACCATACAATACTTACCTGAAAAAGTTTTTAATGTACTTGCCAAATGGTGATTTTTCTCTTCCACTATTTCTTCTGCATTTAATAACTATAAAGAAGAGCTGCTCATTTTCTCTTATTTATTTGTTTATTCAGTTATTTGTTTATATCAGTATTGCCTCATGGGTATGTATTTAAGGCTTATAATAAATTACCATCATTATTTATAACTTCATCTGCTCTAAATTTGGCTATTTGGAAAATCCTCAAATCAGCCCTTGCTTCCTTTGAGCATGATTCCATAATTTTTTTGTGTATTTTCCTTATTTTCTTGCACTTAAAGATATTTCAGACTTACCTTGTACATTTCCTGCCCTTGCTCTGGAATCATCCATTGTTCTAGGAAGCCATGGTTTCTTATAATTGGAGAATGGTATTTAGAAACCAACATATGATATGATTGTCTATTTTGTGTGTGTTGAGTTTGAGGAGTTCATTATAGATCTTGGATATCAACCTTTTGTCTGTACTGTCATTTACAAATATCTTCTCCCATTCCGTGGGTTGCCTCTTTGTTTTGCTGACTGTTTCCTTTGCTGTGCAGAAGCTTTTGATTTTGATCAAGTCCCAAAAGTTCGTCTTTGCTTTTGTTTCCTTTGCCTTTGGAGACAGATCTTGAAAGAAGTTGCTGTGGCTGATATCGAAGAGATTACTGCCTATGTTCTCCTCTAGGATTCTGATGGATTCCTGTCTCACATTGAGGTCTTTTTTATCCATTTTGAGTTTATCTTTGTGTATGGTGTAAGAGAATGGTCGAGTTTCATTCTTCTACATATAGCTGCCCAGTTTTCCCAGCACCATTTATTGAAGAGACTCTCTTTTTTCCACTGTATATTTTTTCCTGTTTTGTCGAAGATTGTTTGCCCATAGAGTTGAGGGTCCATATCTGGGTTCTCTACTCTGTTCCACTGGTCTATGTGTCTGTTCTTATGCCAGTACCATGCTGTCTTGGTGATCACATCTTTATAGTAAAGCTTGAAATCAGGTAACGTGATGCCCCCAGTTTTATTTTTGTTTTTCAGCATTTCCTTAGCAATTCAGGGTCTCTTCTGATTCCATACAAATTTTAGGATTATTTGCTCCAGCTCTTTGAAGAATACCAGTGGAATTTTGATTGGAATGTCATTAAAAGTATAGATTGCTCTAGGCAGTATAGACATTTTAACAATGTTTATTCATCCGATCCAAGAGCATGGAATGGTCTTCCATCTTTTTGTGTCTTCTTCAATTTCTTTCATGAGTGTTCTGTAGTTCCTTGAGTACAGATCCTTTACCTCTTTGGTTAGGTTTATTCCCAGGTATCTTATGGTTCTTGGTGCTATAGTAAATGGAATCTATTCTCTAATTTCCCTTTCTGTATTTTCATTGTTAGTGTATAAGAAAGCCACTGATTTCTGTACATTGACTTTGTATCCTGCCATGTTGAGATTCCTCAAGAACTTCCCTATGATTCTGCCATTGCACTCCTGGGTATTTGCCCCAAAGATACAGATGTTGTGAAAAGAAGGGCCATCTGTACCCCAATGTTTATAGCAGCAATGGCCACGGTCGCCAAACTGTGGAAAGAACCAAGATGCCCTTCAACGGACGAATGGATAAGGAAGATGTGGTCCATATACACTATGGAGTATTATGCCTCCATCAGAAAGGACGAATACCCAACTTTTGTAGCAACATGGACAGGACTGGAAGAGATTATGCTGAGTGAAATAAGTCAAGCAGAGAGAGTCAATTATCATATGGTTTCACTTATTTGTGGAGCATAACAAAAAGCATGGAGGACATGGGGAGTTAGAGAGAAGGGGTTTGGGGTAAATTGGAAGGGGAGGTGAATCATGAGTGACTATGGACTCTGAAAAACAATCTGAGGGGTTTGAAGTGGCGGGGGGGTGGGAGGTCGGGGTACCAGGTGGTGGGTATTATAGAGGGCACGGATTGTATGGAGCACTGGGTGTGGTGCAAAAATAATGATACTGTTATGCTGAAAATAAATAAATTAAAAAAAAAGAAACCAACATATAGGAGCTAAGTATGCTCATTTGGTTCTGGGGTGTTGTTCTTTTTTTCCTTTATTTAAAAATTTTGTTTTTCAAAATTAAATCACCAAGTATATTCCTTCTCCTCCTCCTTCATCACTTCCTCTTTCCTCTTCTTCAACTCTACCTTCTTTTTAAAATGCTTTTATTTAAATTCCAGTTTGTTAACATACAGTGTAATATTATAGTGATTCAACACTTCCGTAGAACATCTGGTGTTCATCCCAACAAATGCACTCCATAATCTCCATCACCTATGTAACCCATCCCCTCACTCTCTCCCCCCTGGTGAAAAAAAAAATCAATTTTTTCTCTGTAATTAAGAGTCTGTTTTTTGGTTTGCCTCTCTTTTTTAACCCCTTTGGTTATTTGTTTTGTTTCTTGAATTCCACGTATGAGCGAAATAATATGACATTTGTCTTTCTCTGACTGACTTATTTAGCTTAGTGTAATACTCTAGAGAGTACTATGGAATTCCACTGTCTTGGTGTAACTGAAACTTACTGTATCCTGAAACCTAGCTGTCCCTTAAAGGAAGAGTTGACTTTTTCTTCTTTCCTAATCTTGATACCTTAGAATCTAGACATGGGAATGGCATCTGCCTTGATATCTTTGATATTGACAAATAATTGCTTTTCTATATCTGTTCAAAAATTTCATCTCCTCTGAAGCATTATTCCACCTTCCTTCTTCCTACTTTTCATGGAAATCCTGTGCCCTCCATTTAATATTTTATCTACTGCATACTTTTTCACCTGCCTCATTGTTTCTGTTATTATCTGTCTTGGCATAGTTCTTAGTTTCAATTTCCACATATATTTTAATTATGCATTAATTTTTTTATGTTCAACTTTTAAAAGGACTTATAGGACTCAAACTCTCTATACTCCCAGGGCAGCTTTATTATAAGCAAAATGTATGGATTTAAAATAGTTTAGAGGAGGACCTGGGTGGCTTAACGGGTAAGTGTCTACCTTCAGCTCAGGTCATGATCCCAGGGTCCTGAGATGGAGCCCCACACGGAGTTCCCTATTCTGTGGGGAGCCTCCTTCTCCCTCTTCCTCTGCCTGCTGCTCTCCCTCCTTGTGTTCTCTTTCTCCCTTTCTCCCTGACAAATAAGGAAATAAAATTCTTTAAAAAAATTCTTAAGAAAGTATGGAGAGCTAAGATATTAGGGCTAACTGTGTACTTGTTATTAATATAATGTGGTTTTTTTTTTTTTTTTTTTTTTTTTTTTTTTTGTGGAGAGAGAAGCATAATCACCAATGTAACCATTGTAGTCAAATAGCCTCAAATCAGAGTTGTAGGTGCTTATATGTATATTTTTAAGATTTTACTTTTAAGTAATTTCTATATCCAGTGTGGGGCTCGAACTCACAACCCTGAGATCAAGAGTTGCTTGTGGCACTGACTGAGCCAGCCAGGCACCCTGGTGCTTGTATTTTTATATTATACCTGCCTATATACTTAACTTGTTTATTATTTTAGATGTTTTATATTTCTTTGTAAGCAATCTGATTTTAGACATAGATAATTTTGTTTTCTTCTTTTATTCCAACTTGAAATCTGTCATCTGTTCACTGCCAGGCCTTTTCTTTATGCTGTTTCCTTATTTGTATTTGTCTCTTAGTTGTAGAATGTGATGAATAATTTTTTTTTAGAAGAGTATATAGATCATGTCCTTTAGGACATTTTTTACCTGAAATTTACCACTATGTTATTTTTCTGTGTAGCCAGCATGGCTGAGTATACATATTCCATAAATACGACTCCAATTTCTTTTCTTTTGATTTATATTGTTACCTAAGAACACTTGTCATCTTGTGTCATCTTTCTTTGTAAACTACTTATTTGTGTGAATGTGTGTGTGTATGTGTGCACATGCTTGTATACAGAGACATGCTCAGATGTCAGTAATTTTTTTTAAATAACAGCTTTATTGAGATATAATTCATATGCTCCAAATCTTACTCTTTTTAAAGTGTTCAATTCAGTATCTTTTAGTATCTTTGGAAAGTTGTGTAACCATTACCATAATCAAATTTTAGAACATTCCATCACTCCTAAGAGAAACCAGTACATAGAAGCAGTCACTCCTCATCTTTCCTTCCTGCACACCCCAATAGTCTTCTTTCTGTCTCTATGGATTTATTACTCTGACATATATAGAAATGAAAATGTGGAATATTTGGCCTTTTGTTACTGACTTCTTTTATTTATCATGATTCAAGACTCACATTAAGTATCAGTACTTCATTCCTTTTTATGGCAAAATAATATTCTACGGTGTGGACACATTGCCTTTTTTTTTTTTTTTTTACTGTTTTCCAACTGATGGAAATTGGGTTGTTTTTACTTTGGGGCTATCATGAATAATGCTGGATTCTTTTTATTTTTATATGAGGTGTTTCAGTATTTAAGTTTTAGTCTTCAACAGATCTTTTCTATCATATAACATATATGTATGATATGCATATATAATATATACTTTTTCAATGTGTTATGATGTCTGCTTTAACAACATTAGTCATGCATATATTGAAATTTCTGTGCCTACCTCTTGAATTTTCATCTTTGTTCTGTTCTGGGAGGCTGTTTCAGATTTGACCTACATAGACTGATTCAGTCTTAATGTTGTTTTAATTATTCTGTTTTCTGATTCCGTTATTCTGTTTAATTTTTCCATTTTTTATTACCTTATTACTTTACATTATTTTATTACTTTTTTGTTTCTGTATGTTTTTACAGTTTTAGTTTATTTAGCTCCTTTTTATTGTAGTCTTCAATATTATTATCTCATTTTTTATCTGTAATTTTGTAGAGTTTTTTAGATTTCCCTTTTTATTTTATGCATACCAAATAAATATTTTAAATGACTAGACAGTTTACTCATGTTAAATTATTATATATACTATATATATAACTATATATGGTATATATTATATATATAACATTCACAAATATTTTTCTTTCTCACTATGCAAGTCAAACTAATTTAACAATATAAAATAGTCAACTTTTTGGTTTTTACTTTTTTAATCTATGCAATTAGAATTTGCAGTCAGAATTACGAACAGCTGCATATTCTCCTTAAGTTCTGCTAAGTTCATACAAAAAGTTAAAGAGCTGTATAAAAAGAGTGGCTATTTTAGTGGGTAGAAGAATAAATGAAACAAGATGGGATTGGGAGGGAGACAAACCATAAGTGACTCTTAATCTCACAAAACAAACTGAGGGTTGCCGGGGGGAGGGGGTTGGGGAGAAGGGGGTGGGATTATGGACATTGGGGAGGGTATGTGATTTGGTGAGTGCTGTGAAGTGTGTAAACCTGGTGATTCACAGACCTGGGGATAAAAATATATGTATATAAAAAATATATGTTTATAAAAAAAAAAAAAAAAAAAAGAGTGGCTATTTTTTATATCTATTTTACCCTTATTTGTAGGCTTCATTTTTAGATACAATTGGGAAATTAATTGCAAAGTTCTAATTTTCCCAAAATTATTAGAGCTTGCTCATTGTTAGTCAAAATATTTAAGAGTTGGGATATCATTTACAGTTGTTCCAAACTCCAGGCCCCAGGCTGTAAAATCAGAGGATTCATTTATATAGTGTTTATCATTTCTTCACGTTGTGACATACATCCCTTTGGTATTTTTCTATTCACAAAGTTTTCAAATGATTGTTTCTAGCCAGTAATATATTTAAACATGTAGTATACAGTTTGTATTTTGTAAATAATGAAAATTTAAAATATACTGAAAAGTATAGTATACATACTTTTATATATATATGTTACATATCCTTCTGTAGTATATATAATATCATTTGAAAGTTGTGTATATTACTAAGGTTTAGTAAAACTTAACACTTTGCTATATTTCCTGCAACAGTACAAGCTTCAGCTCTGCTCACCTTGGTGTAAGATGAACATGGTGTACAGGGTTCCACCCTATATTTAGTCCCAACAGCAGGATTTTCCTAGGACTTCTTTTTTTTTTTTTTTTTTTCCTGTATGAACTTGCCCTTGCTTCCAGATTGTAGCTGTTCTAGCACTGAGGTGGGGATATCTGGAAGGAGAAAGGACAAACAAACAAAAACCTCACAAATCTAGGGAATGCACTACTGGGCCATCCCTTGAGTTCTGAACTCATTGCTTTTTACCTGCAGGACATTGTTCTAAAATTTCTCCTCTCATTAATTTTTCCCTTTCTACTAAATTTATATTTATGCCAATCAGTATAAAAACATGCTACTTCTCTCCACTTAAAAAGTAGTTCACCCTAGAAGACAACCTAATGAATGGGAGAAGATATTTACAAATGACGTATCTGATAAAAGATTAGTATCCAAAATATAAAAGAACTTATACAACTCAACACCTGAAAAACAAATAATCCCATTAAAACGTGGGCAGAACACATGAATAGACATTTCTACAAGGAAGACATAGGATGGCCCATAGACACATGAAAAGATACCAGCATCACTGATCATCAGGGAAATGCAAATCAGAGCCACATTGAGATATCACCTCATACCTGTCAGAATGGCTAAAATCAACATCACAAGAAACAATAGATGTTGGCATGGATGTGGAGAAAAAGAAGCCCTTGTGCACTGTTGGTGTGAATACAAACTGATGTAGCCAATGTGAAAAACAGTATGGAGGTTCCTCAAAAATTTAGAAATTGAATTTTCCATATGATCTAGTAATTCCACTTCTGGGTTTTAACCCAAATAATATGAAAGCACTAATTCAAAAAGATATATGTATCCCTACATTTATTGCAGCATTATTTACAATAGCCAAAGTATGGAAGCAGTCCAAGGGTTCTATTGATAGAAGAATGGGTAAAGATGTGGTGTGTTTGTACAGTTGAATATTATTCAGCCATAAAAAGGAGTGAAATCTTGTCATTTGCAACAACATGGATGGATCTGGAGAGTATAATGCTAAGTGAAATAAGTCAACCAGAGAAAGACAAATACCACATGATTTCGCTCATATGTGGAATTTGAGAAATAAAACAATGAACAAAGGAAAAATAAAAAGAGACAAACTAAAAAAAGACAAATAAAACAGACTCAACTATAGAGAATGAACAAACTGATCTTTACCAGTGGGAGGTGGGGGAGGGTGGAATAAATGTAATAGATTAATAGTGCACGCAGCTTGATGAGCACTGAGTAATGTATAGTACTGTTGAATTACTATATTGTACACCTGAAACTAAAACTGGATGTTAAGTATACTGGAATTTAAAAGAAGTGGTTTTCTCACCTCTCCACACTTATTCCTCCTGCTACTTTGTCATTACTCATTAATTATGATAACATAATAAATTGATTGTAGTCAAACAGGACTTCCTGTTTTATACCATAATGAAGTAGTTCATTAAAGTAGTACAAAAACTTAGGGCGCCTGGGTGACTCAGTGGGTTAAAGTCTCTGCCTTTGGCTCAGGTCATGATCTCAGGTCATGGGATCGAGCCCCGCATCAGGCTCTCTACTCAGCAGGGAGCCTGCTTCCTCCTCTCTCTCTGCCTGCCTGTCTGCCTGCTTATGATCTCTCTCTCTGTGTCAAATAAATAAATAAAATCTTTAAAAAAAATAGTACAAAAACTTATTTTCAAATTGTGTACATTTGCATAAACTTGATACTTACTTAACATTTTAATGTTTTTTGTTATGTACTGTATTTGGCTAAGAAGTTCAGAGTAAATTTCAGCATTGAGATACATGTTTTTAGTGCCAGGTAATTATTCATTGAGACTCCCCTAAAAACACACCAACATGATATTTAAAACTGTTAGGGGGAGAGGTAGATCATCTCCTGGTTAAGTGGAAAATTGCACAGTTGGCTTCTGGAGGAATTTGATTCTAAGCAGCTTTAAAACAAACCATTTGGTTAGGACCACAAATTTTATTCAGTTTATAGTAATTAACATTCACTGACAGGTACTCTTATTAGTCACGTGAATTGAATAATACTCCTACTAATTTTCTTCCAGGATTCAGACTTATTTTTTAGCTCAAGTCACATTAAGATTGATCATTAGCATATATATGTTGTACTGATCTTGTTCTTCCAAATTGAATGAATAAGAAAGAATAGTAAAATCAAAGTTGAATGCCTTGCCAAGAATCTAATGGGATAGGATTGTGCCACAGACCTAGGGTCCATAGAGGCAGAAGAATGGGGGCACTGCAGCCACTGCTCATGGATATGAAGTGTCCCTTGTTACCAGTCCTTACCTCCCAGAGCAGTCTACTCCTGACTTCTTAATACTTACTTTCATGCTAGAAAAAGTAAATAGAATTATGCAGATTCTCGAAACTAATTTTGCAGTGCTTACATTTCCTCAGTCATATTTTTCCTTCATTTTGAATAGATAGTACCTTTCCACAGTATTGCAATCTTGCCTCTGAACCCCTGCCAGCTGGAACTGACCAGGCTGACCACTATTCTCTTTTTTAAACAACATGTTTACTTGACTCCCATGACACTAACTTCTGGTTTTATTCCTATCTCATAGGTTGCTATCTCTGTCTCCTGAGGATCGATTATTTACATTGGTATGCCTCAGGGCTTACTTCTCACACCTCTTCTCTATTTGTAGTTGGTGATTTCTTGGCTTCAGGGTTTCGGATCTCCTCTAAAATGTTGATAATTTGCAAATTGTTATCTACTAAACAAGGTCCTAAGCTCGATTCAATATATCACTTGGAAATTCAATAAGTAGCTCAACCTTCACATCTTCAAAACTAGACTCCTAAAGTTTCCTCTAACTCCCCCAAAATAAAACCTAGTTTTCTTAATCATCACAGTTAATGCCAACATTTTGTGTGGTCACGGGTCAAAAAAGCTTTACCTTTCTTTCTTTCAAATGCTACATCCCATCATTCAGTTAATCCTGTGTGTTGAATGCTACCAAACACATTCTGAATGTCTGGCCTTTTCTTGTAACCTCCCCTGCTAGTACCCTCGCCACCATCACCTGTGGCCTATTCCTTGCAACATCGCTTTTTACGAGATTCATAGTTAAGACGAACTTTTTTTTTTTTTTTCTTTAATGAAAGGTTGGTACTTGTTTCTTCTGCCTGGATTCCATTTTCTTCAGTAAACTCTGCAGCTTATATTACTAATGTCTTTCATCTTTAAATGTTCCTTCTCAAAATTTCAACCGAACTCCTACTCTGACAACAGTTTCTCTCCTTTTCATTGATTTATTATTCTCCAAAACACTTAATGTCATCTGTTATACTATATACTTAAGTTATTTATTTATTTCTAATGTCCATCCAATAGGATATAAGAGACATGAGGAGAAAAATTTTAATCATTTATTACTGTGTCTCCAGTGCCTAGAACATACTGGCCTATTGATTTTACCTTTGCAGTTACTGGCAGTCAGTTGAAAACTGGAAATATTACCTATTGTACAATTCTTATTATCCCACATAAATTCTGAGAAAGATGAAATGTTGTGTTACGCTAAATTAAAGAGAAATTTATAAGGTGGATCTTATAAAATATATGTAGTAAGCAACATATAAAGAATGATGCCTCGATAATTTTAACAATAATTTCAGTGATATTATTCCTATCTTTACTTTTTATTTTAATAGTGTTTAATGGCTGAGGGCATAACATGAAAGGTATGTATCCAAAAAATAGAAGTCATCTTTATTTAAAATAATTTGAAATGTTTTTTGTAAAGGTGGCAGTTTAACATTAATGAATAATTCTTCACTCTTGTATAACATATGAAGCTACTCATGATATATAACCCTCACATCTTTCACCTTGGATTCAACATTATACATGAACAAATTAAAAATTGTTTACATGGATTTCTTTTTGTCAATTATTAATGAATTACCTCTGTAGAATGATGTTTATCACAGAGTCATTTTTAAATTGCTAAAGGTAAAAATTACCACAATAGTAAAGGAAAAAATAAATTCATTAGAATATGTGATGAAGTATTATTTATATATTAATGCTCATGTGTTCAAAGAATTTTGATTTTTTGAAATTAGGGTACCAAAATGTCTGCCTGTCTATTTTTCTATCTACAAAATTTTAACTGGAATCAAATGCACCAAAATGTTGCCTGTATTTTTCTCTAGTTCTAAGATTATGGTTGACTTTTTCATTTCTTTTCACATTTGTGTACTTTCCAGAATATGTATTCTGTTTGTAGAACTTTTGTAATGACAAGAGAAGTAATAAGTACAATTTTTAAAGAATTAGAATTTCTTCCATAACTGTATTTTGCTTCTTGTTGCTTGATAACAAAGATACATATATTGGTAGTCTTGAATGGGCCACTGATAATTAATAATAATTATTTTTAATACTCATAAACAATATGTTTCCACTTAACTTTTCTTTATCAATTTGTGAAAATGCATACACCAGGATTGTATTTTTTTTTCCCCCACAGACAGCCTTTTGATTGACTATCAGTTTACCTTCAGCTTATTACAGGAAGATGATCGCCACCATACTGCCATAAACTTCATAGCGAACCCAGAACAGGTGAGAAGATAATTTAACTTTTATTATATAATTATATTAATATTGTGGGATACATATTTTTTGTTATTTTTCTATTGTAATTTTAACGTCTTCTCAGAATTACTTCATTGCAGGGCTTTTGAAGAAAGACTAATCATGTTAATTTTTTTTTTTTTTTTGTAAAATTTATGTATCTTTGTGATTAAGGGAGTTTGTGTGTTTGATATTTCATTTATTCTTCTCGTCTGCCAACAGCCCTACAACTTAAATTGTATGTTTTAGTTATTTTTTCAGTCTCATCACAGTGTTTGTGTTTATAATTATGCTCTTAAACTGGGGGTAACCTTATCTGAAAACAAAAGCCGTAAATTCAAAACGTGCTATATTAGATATGTTATTTTTCTTATACATTTTTGCACAGTAGTAGATTTTCCACTGTCTTTTCTTAAATCCACTGGTTTATCTAAGTTAGATGCCTCCTGGATTCTTTTTTAATCATTTTTATTGAGATATAGTTAGCATATTACATTATATAAGTTTAAAGTATATATAACAGGTTGCTTTGATACATTTATATGTATTGCAATATTTACCATGGTAGCATCAGCTAACACCACTATTATATCATATAATTATCATTTCTTTTTTGTGGTGGGAATAATTAAAAGCTAGTCTCTTAGCGACATTGAAGTATATAATTCAGAATTATTACCTATGTTAACTATGCTGTGCATTTGATCTCTGGGACTTATTTATTTACTGTTTGCAAGGTTTTTTTCCTTAAACAGCATGTTCCCAATCCTGCCCAACCCTCAACCCGAAGGGCTTTTATGAGTTTGGCTTTTCTAGATTCTACATATAAATGATATCATTACAAGTATTTGTCTTTTTTTGACTTAGCTCATTTAGCATTATGGAATACTTGTTTCTTTGAACAATTTACTGCATCAGTGATATAATTATAAAAGTTTGTGAAGTTTAAATGTATGAAAGATTAATTGTACGTCATCACAGAAAAGGGCTCAAAGTTTGGAGTAACATACATCTATTTCTATCCATCTGAGATTGTATAAAGTTAAAAAGTCAAGGGAATAGAAGTATCAATCATACAGTTTTTTTTTTAAATTTTTTTTAATATAATTTTTAATTTTTTATAAACATATATTTTTATCCCCAGGGGTACAGGTCTGTGAATCACCAGGTTTACACACTTCACAGCACTCACCAAAACACATACCCTCCCCAATGTCCATAATACCACCCCCTTCTCCCAAACCCCCTCCCCCCAGCAACCCTCAGTTTGTTTTGTGAGATTAAGAATCGCTTATGGTTTGTCTCCCTCCCAATCCCATCTTCTTTCATTTATTCTTCTCGTACCCACTTAAGCCCCCATGTTGCATCACCACTTCCTCATATCAGGGAGATCATATGATAGTTGTCTTTCTCCGCTTGACTTATTTCGCTAAGCATGATACGCTCTAGTTCCATCCATGTTGTCGCAAATGGCAAGATTTCATTTCTTTTGATGGCTGCATAGTATTCCATTGTGTATATATACCACATCTTCTTGATCCATTCATCTGTTGATGGACATCTAGGTTCTTTCCATAGTTTGGCTATTGTGGACAATCATACAGTTTATTTGGGTAGAATTTTAGTTCTTTTGAAACTGAAAATAACTCTTTAAAAATGAAGATGTTACAAATGAAGATGGTAATGAAATATTTGAATTATTCTTTTTTGTTTACTGTGTTTAGAACTGTTAACATGAGATCTAGTCTCCTAAAAAGTTTTTAAGAGTACAGTACAGTATTGTGAACCATAGACACTGTATTATACAGACTAGACCTGATTCTTGCATAGCTGAAATTTTATATCTATCTATCTATATCTATATCTATCTATCTATCTATATATATATACAGTGAAATAGGTGAATAGGTGAAGACTGGTAATTGCCAGAGGTGGGGGTGGAAGTGGGATAAAGACTTCCACCCCACCCCCATCTCTGGCAATTACCAGTCTTTTCTCTTTATCTATGAGATCTGGGTTTGGTTTGGTTTAAATTATACATGTAAGTGAGATCATACAATATTTTTCTTTTTCTGTCTGGCATATTTCACTTGGTCTAGTGCCCTCACGTTCTCTTCATGTTGTTGCAAATAGCAATATTTTCATCTTTTTTATGGCAGAAAATTATTCTATTGTATATGCATACCACAATTTCTTTGTGTTTTCATGCAGTGATGGACACTTACATTGCTTCCATATCTTGGGTGTTGTGTATTGCAATGAACATGGAGCACATATATCTCTTTGAGGCAGTATTTTCATTTTCATTGGGCAAACATCCAAAAGTAGAATTGCTGGATCATACAGTAGTTTTATCTTTAAATTTTTCATAAATTTCCATATTTTTTCCATAGCATCTGCACTAATTTACATTTTCACCAATAGTACATAAGGGTCTCCTTTTTTTCACATCCTCACCAACACTTGTTATTTCTTGTTGTTTTGTTTTGTTTTTTGGGGGGGGTTTGTTTGTTTGGTTTGTTTGTTTGTTTTGGTAATAACCATTCTAACCTGTGTGAGCGGATATCTCATTATGGTTTTGATTTGCATTTCCCTGATAAATAGTAATGTTGAGTACCTTTTCTTGGGCATCAGTGTGTTTTCATTAGAATAAGTCACAGGAATAAAAGATACAATAAGGGAACATAGTCAATGATCTTGTAATAGCATCATACGGTGACAGAAGGTAGCTGCACTTGTGGTGAACATAGCATATAGAGATGTTGAATCAGTATGCTATACACCTGAAACTAACCTAACATTGTTTGTCAAACTGGACTCAAAACAAGTTTTTAAAAGCCTATTCAGATCCTTTGTCCACTTTATATTTTTATTTTTTAATGTTTTTCAAGTTTTAATTTAAATCCTGATTGGTTAACATACAGTGTAATGTTAGTTTCAGGTGTAGATTTTAGGGTTCATCACTTACATACAACACCTAGTGCTTATCATAAGTTCCCTCCTAATACCCATCACCTATTTACTCCATCCCTCAGCCCACTTCCCCTGTAATAAACCTGTTCTCGGTAGTTAAGAGTCTGTTTTCTGGTTTGCCTCTCTCTTCCTGCTCCCTCCCCACCCCTTGTTCATCTGTTTTGTTTCTTGAATTCCACATGTGAGTGAAATCATATGGTATATTTCTTTCTCTGTCTTATTTTGCTTATACAATGATATCTAGCTCTATCTACATCATTGCAAATGGCAAGGTTTCATTCTTTTTTATTACTGAGTAATAATTCCATTGTATATATTTGTACCACAGCTGCTTTCTCCATTCATCAGTCAATGGACATTTGGGCTCTTTCCATTATTTGGCTGGCTATTGTTGATAATGCTGCTATAAACATTGGGGCTCATGTTCCCCTTTGAATCAGATTTTTGTATCCTTTGGGTAAATACCTGGTAGTGCAATTTCTGGGTCATAGGGTAGCTCTATTTTTAACTTTTTGAGAAGTATCCACACTATTTTTCAGAGTGGTTGGACCAGTTTGTATTACCACCAACAGTGTAAGAGGGTTCCCCTTTCTCCCCATTCTCGCCAATACCTGTTGTTTCCTGTATTGCTAATTTTAGCTAATTTTAACTGAAAGGTGTGAGGTGATATCTCATTATAGTTTTGATTTGTCTTTCACTGATGATGAGTGATATTGAGCATCTTTTGATGCACCTGTTAGCCATCTGTATGTCTTTTTTGGAGAAATGTCTATTCATGTCTTCTGCTCATTTCTTAACTGGATTATTTGGTTTTGGGGTGTTGAGTTTGATAAGTTCTTTATGGATTTTGGATACTAACCCTTTATCAGAGATGTCATTTGCACATATCTTCTCCCATGCAGTAGGTTTCCTTTTAGTTTTGTTGATTGTTCCCTTTGCTGTGCGGAAGCTTTTTATCTTGATGAAGTCCTGGTAGTTTCTTTTTGCTTTTGTTTTCCTTCCCTCCAGAGAGATAACTAGTAAGAAGTTGCTGTGGCTGATGTCAAGGAGTCTACTGCTTGTGCTCTCTTTTAGGATTCTGATGGATTTCTGTCTCATATTTAGGTCTTTCATCCATTTTGAATTTATTTTTGTGTGTGGTGTGAGAAAGTGGTCCAATTACATTCTTCTGCATGTTGCTGTCCAGTTTCCCCAACATGTTTTGTTGAAGAGATCATCTTTTTTCCATGGATATTCTTTACTGCTTTGTTGAATATTAGTTGGCCATAGTGTTGTGGGTTCATTTCTGGGTTTTCTGTTCTGTGTGTCTGTTTTTGTGCCAGTACCATGCTGTCTTGATCACTACAGCTTATTGGTATAGCTTGAAGTCCAGAAGTGTGATGCTTCCAGGTTTCCTCCCCTCCTCCCCAAGATTGCTTTGGCTATTTGAAGGTCTTTTGTAGTTCTGTACTAATTTTAGGATTGTTTGTTGTAACTCTGTGCAAAATGCTGTTTGTATTTTGATAGGGATTGCATTAAATGTGCAGATTGCTTTGGGCACTTTAAAAATATTTGTTTATAAACAATGAGCATGGGAAGTTTTTCCATTTCTTTGTGTCATCTTCAATTTCTTTCATAAATGTTTTGTTTTCAGAGTACAGATCTTTTACCTCTTTGGTAGGTTTATTCCTAGGTATCCTATGGTGTTTTGTGGTGTAATAGTGGGATTGATTCCTTGATTTCTCTTACTGCTTTTCATTATTAGTGGATAGAAATAAAACAGATTTCTGTATGCATTTTATATTTTGCAACTTTACTGAATTCATGTATCAGTTTTAGCAATTTTTTGGTGGACTCTTTTCAGTTTTTCTATATATAGTATCATGTCATCTATAAGTAGTAAAAGTTTTATTTCTTCCTTGCTGATTTGGCTACCTTTTATTTCTTTGTTTTATTGGTGGCCTAAGACTTTCAATACTAATTTAAATAACAGTGGTGAGAGTGGACATCTCTCTTGTTCCTAACTATAGAGGAAAAATTGCCAGTTTTTCTCCATTGAGGATGATATTAACTATAGGTTTTTCATATGTAGCCTTTGTTATGTTGAGGTATGTTCCCTTTAAACCTACTTTGTTGAGGGCTTTTATCATGAACGAATGTTTTATTTTGTTAAATGCTTTTTCTGCATCTATTGAAATGATCCTATGGTTTTTATCCTTTGTTTAATTAATATGATGAATCATATTGATTGAGTTGTGAATATTGAGCCACACTTGTAGCCCAGAAATAAATCCCACTGATCATGGTGAATAATTTTTTTAATGTATTATTAGATTTGGTTTACTAGCATTTTATTGAAAATTTTTGCAACTATTTTCATTAGAAATATTCACCCTGTAGCCTTCTTTTTTTGTGGAATCTTTATCTGGTTTCAGTGTCTGGGTTGGTGGCCTCATAGAATGAATTTGGAAGTTTTCCTTCCTTTTCTGTTATTTAGAATAGTTCAAGAAGAATGGGTATTAACTCTTTTTTACCTGTTTGGTAGAATTTATCTGTGAACCTCTCTGGTCTGGATTTTTGTTTGTTGAAAGTTATTTGATTACTGATTTGATTACTTTGCTGGTTATCAGTCTTTTCATATTTTATGTTTCTTCCTGTTTCAGTTTTGATTATTATTATGTTTCTAGGAATTTATCCTTCTAGGGTTTCCCATTTGTTGGCATATATTTTATCATAGTACTCACTTATAATTGCATTTCTGTGGTGTTGGTTGTTCTCTCCTCTTTAATTTTTTATTTTATTTATATGCCCTTTTTCTTTTTGATAAGTCTCACTGGGGTTATTCAATTTTGTTAATTTTTTTTTAATGAACTAGCTTCTAGTTTCATAGATAATTCTATCGGGTTTTCGTTTCTATATTATTTATTTCTGCTCTCATTTTTAAATTTCCCTTCTTTCATATATTTTCTTAAGGTTGGCTTCTAGTTTTATAGATTTATGGTCAGGAAAGATACGTGGTATGATTTCAGTTTTTTGTATATGTTGAGGCCTGTTTTGTGGCTCAATATATGTTCTATTGTGGCGAATGTTCCTTGTGCACTTGAAAAGAATGTGTATTCTGCTGTTTTAGGATGGAATATTCTGAATATATGTTATTCCATGTGGTCAAATAGGTCTTTCAAAGCCATTTTTCCCTTGTCTTTCTATTTAGAAAATCTGTCCTTTGACTTCAGCGGAGTATTTAAGTTCCCCACTATTATTGCATTACTATCTATTATTTCCTTTATAGTTGTTATTGTTTTATATATTTGAGTGTCACGTGTTGGGTACAAAAATGTTTGCAATTGTTATGGTCTTGTTGGATTTTCCTCTTTATGATTTTGTAGTGCCCTTCTTTGTCTCTTATTACAGTCTTTGTTTTAATATCTAGTTTGTCTGATATAAATATTGCTACTCCAGCTTTCCTTTGACATTCATTTGCATGATAAATGTTTTTCCATCTCATCACTTTCACCATTGTATATTACAGACTTCTTGTCCCAGGCTGCTTTCAGGATTTCAGGACTTTCTCTTTGGCACTAAGATTTGTAAATTTTACTATTAGATAATGGGGTGTGGACCTATTCTTATTGATTTTGAGGGGGGTTCTTTGCACCTCCTGAATTTTGATGCTTGTTCCCTTTGCTATATTAGGGAAGTTCTCTATAATAATTCTCTCCAATATACCTTTGTTAAGATAAGCCGGTTAAAAAATATTAAAAGAGGAAAGGATAAAAGTTAAAAAATAAATTGGGGCATCTGGGTGGCTCAATGGGTTAAAGCCTCTGCCTTCAGCTCAGGTTATGATCCCAGGGTCCTGGGATTGAGCCCCACATTGGACTCTCTGCTCAGCGGGGAGCCTGCTTCCCTTCCTCTCTCCCTGCCTGCCTCTCTGCCTAATTGTGATCTCTGTTTGTCAAATAAATAAATAAATAAATAAATCTTAAAAAAAAAAAGTTAAAAAAGATTTAGCCAAAGAAAAAAAATTTAATTAAAAAAATTAATTAACTCTGCAAGACTAAAGAGTCATGTGGAGAAAGCTATGAATTCTATGCTTTGCTTTCTCCTTCTCTGGAATTCCGCTATTCTCCTTTGTAAGTGAACTTGGTCTTGGCTGGATTTCTTGTTGATCTTCTGGGTGAGGGGTCTGTTGTAGTGATTCTCCAATTTTAGTATATGTGCTGCCGAAGCGAGCACTGTTGTAGTGATTCTCAAGTGTCTTTGCCCTAGGTACGATTGCACCGACCTTACCAGGGGCTATGCTAAGTAATCCACTCTGGTTCGCTTTTGGGAGCTTTTGTTCCCTGAACACTTTCCGTAGAGTTCCAGAGGGCAGGAATGGAAATGGCAGCCTCCCAATCTCCAGCCCGGAGGAGCCAAGTGCTCGGGGCCCAATTCCTCAGTGTGCCCTTGGAGAAAAGTGCTCATTTACTCCAGTCTCCCTGGCCTCTGGTTGCACTCTGAGCTCACCCAGCCTGTGACCAAGCATCTCTGTCTCTGGCACACAGCTTCACCTGGAGTCTCTGAACCTCGCAGATCCCTGAGCTCTTCTGGGGGGTCTCCTCGGATCTTGTGGGGTCCCCACTCACAGAGCAGTGACCTGTGCCACGGATTACAGTTCAAGGTAACCCTGAGTTGAGAGCTCACTCCTCGGCTCTGTCTCTGTAGCCGGCTTCCCAGCTCTAATACCTGTGAGCTCTGTGACACTCAGACACCCCTGATCCTTCTGTGACCCTGCAGGACCTGAGGCCTCGCTGTCCCTGAGTGGGCTTTACCCCGGTTTACCTCTGGAGTGATGTCCCTCAGTGGAGCAGACTTTTTAAAAGTTCTGATTTTGTGCTCCATTGCTCTGCCACTTGTCAGCCCCTCCCCCTGCAGTCTACCTTCCTGTCACTTTGGATTTACTTTTCTCCTCCGGTCCTGCCTTTCAGAAAGTGATCGATTTTCTGTTTTTAGAATTGTTGCTCTTCTTCTCTTCGATCTCCTGTTGGATTGTAGGTGTTCGGAATGGTTTGATAAGCTATCTAGCTGATCTCCTGCTACCTGATGTCATCTCAGCCTGCTACTTCTCTACCATCTTGACTCCTCCCCCATTCCCTCACTTTCAATCTACAAGTGTCTTTAGGTCTAAAATGGGTCTCTTGTTGGCAGCATATGGCATATTGGTTTTTTTTTTTTTTTGAAGATTTTATTTATTTATTTCACAGACAGAGATCACAAATAGGCAGAGAGGCAAGCAGAGAGAGAGAGAAGGAAGCAGGCTCCCCATGGAGCAGAGAGCCCGATGCGGGGCTCGATCCCAGGACCCTGGGATCATGACCCGAGCTGAAGGCAGAGGCTTTAACCCACTGAGCCACCCAGGCACCCATATTGGTCTTATTTTTAATACATCTGGCATCCTCTGTCTTTTGACTGGCGCTTTTATCCATTTACATTTAAAGTACTTATTAACAGATATGTATTTATTGCTATTTTATTACTTGTTTTTTCTTGTTGCTAGGGATTTTCTCTGGTCCTTTCTTGTGTTTGTCACTTTCCGTCTTTCCTTTGCATTCGAAGAGGCCCCTTTACTATATCTTGCAGGGTTGAGTTAGTGTTTACAAACTCTTTTGGTTTTTGTTTGTCTTGGTAACTCTTTATTTCTCCTTCTATTCTGAATGATAACCTTGCTGGGTACAATATTTTTGGCTGCAGATTTTTCCCATTCAGCACTTCTAATATAGCACGCCACTCCTTTTGGCTTGCCAAGTTTCTGTTGAGAAATCTCTAGCTAGCCTTTTGGGTTTTCCCTTGTAAGTTAAGGACGTCTTTTGTCTTTCTGCTTTTATGATTTTTTTTTTAATTTTATTTCTTTATTTTAGAGAGATAGAGAAAATATGAGTTGGGGAGGTGCAGAAGGAGAGGGAGATGTAGACTCCCTCCTGAGCAGGGAGCCCATCTCAGGGCCAAATCCTAGGACACTGAGATCATTATCTGAGCCTAGGTCAGGCACTTAATCCAACTGAGCCACCCAGGTGCCCCACTTTTATGATTTTTTATTTAACACTATATTTTGTTACTTACAATCTTGGTGCTGGCCTGCTTTTGTTGGTTTTGGTGGGAGTTCTCTGCCTCCTGGCTCTGGATGTCTGTTTCCTTCCTCATACTAGGAAAGTATTCAGCTATTATTTCTTCAAACCAATTTTCTGCCCCCCTTTCTCTCTTCTTTTGGGACTCGTATAACATTCATATGTAATGTTATTACATTTGATGATGTCACTGATGTCTTCTATTCTTTCCCAAGTCCAGTGAGTGTCCTTATGGTTATTGCTTTAAATTCTCCATTTGGCATGTTACTTATATCAGTTTTGCTTTGATCTCTGGCCATGACCTTTTCTTGTTCTTTCTTTTGGAATGAATTCTTGTATCTTGGCATTTTATCTTAGTCTCTGACATCTTCTGTGTGTTAAAAAAAGGCAGTTATGTCTCCTCCTTTCCTTAAAGTAATGGCCTTATGAAGAAGAGGTCATGTAGAGTCCATGGCCTGAGCTTTCTGTAGTATTTCTGGTATGTGTGACCGAGGCAATCCCACCAGCGTGCATGGGTTTGGGCTTGATATAATAAGCAAGTTAGGCAGCCATTGATGGATGCTTCACCCTGTATGTGGCTCTGTGTTTATGCTGAGGGGCAGGGGAGTGAAATGTCCAGATTATTTTTTCTTGCATATGCATATCTATAAATGCTACCTCTCAGGGATGTGATTCCAGGAGAGAGAATAAGCTACTCCTGTGTTCCCCAGATGTTTTTCAGATTGCTGTTACCACACTGTCTGCCCTGTGATATTTGCCAGCTTTCTCTCCAGGAGGAGCACAGTGACCTTCAGGCCCTTTACCAGTCAAGCTACTGACTTTTAAAAGTCCAGACTTTAAGACCTGCTGGTTGCAAGACTCATGAAATTCAGCCCCTCTCATTTTCCAAGACAGTGACTTTGCGGAAATGTTCTTTTGTGTTTCCCTGTGTGCTCTGCTCTTTCTCTTGCCCTTCTCCATGATAACAGCTTCCTCCCTTCCACAGCACCCACAATCCATTTCTCCCCTAAACCATATCTCCATACTTCCTACCTTCTTTGATGTGGCCTCTTCTCTCCTTTTAGTTCTGGAGTTTTGTTCTGTCAGTCTTCAGGTCAATTTCTGGGGTATTTAGTTATCTAGTGTTATCTATTTAGTTATCTAGTGTTCATGGGAAGAGATGAGCCTAGGGTCCTCCTACTCTGACACTGTATTCCTACCCAGTCTTTTTCTTTCTCACTTTTTTTCTAACTTTTTCTAAATTTATAAATCATTCAGTAAAAGTCTAACTGAAGAGTATTTTTCTCTATCTGTCCTACTCCCCTTAAGTTTCCACTATGACTCTTTTTCAACCCGTGTCTTTATTCTTTTAATTTAATTTAATTTTTTATTTTTATTTTCTTTTTCTTTTTTATTTTCTTTTTCTTTTTTATTTTATTATGTGTATTTATTTTTTACTTTTTAAAATTTAAATTCAATTAATTAATATATAATATATTATTAATTTCAGATGGTAAAGTTCAGTGATTCATCAATCTTATATAATACCCAGTGCTCATTACATTACATGCTCTTCTTTTGTTTTTTTTTTTTTCAAAATTTATTTATTTATTTAACAGAGAGAGATAGAGAGAGAGAGATCACAAGTAGATGGAGAGGCAGGCAGAGAGAGAGAGAGGGAAGCAGGCTCCCTGCTGAGCAGAGAGCCTGATGTGGGACTCGATCCCAGGACCCTGGGACCATGACCTGAGCCGAAGGCAGTGGCTTAACCCACTGAGCCACTCAGGCGCCCCATTACATGCTCTTCTTAATGCCCATCACCCAGTTACTCTATCCTACACCCCCACCCCTCCAGCACCCTCAGTTTTTTCCCCATGATTAAGAATTTCTTGGTTTGTCTCCCTGTCTGCTTTTATCTTGTTTTATTCTCCCCCATGATCCTGTTTTGTTTCTTAAATTCCATAGATGAGTGAGATAATATAATTATCTTTCTCTGATTGACTTATTTCACTTAGCGTAAGAGCTTCTAGTTCCATCTTCATTGTTGCAAATGGCAAGGGTTTTTTTTTTTTTTTTTGGCTAAGAAGTATTCCATTGTGTGTGTGTGTGTGTGTGTGTATACATACATACATACTTATGTATGTATATATATGCCATCTTCTTTATCTTTTCATCTGTTGATGGACATCTGGGATCTTTCCATCATTTGGCCATTGTGGACATTGCTGGTAAAAACATTGGGGTACAAGTGTTCCTTTTGGTCACAACATTTTTATTTTAGGGTAAATACCTAGGAGTACAATTGCTGGGTCTTAGGGTAGCTCTATTTTCAACTTTTTGAGGAACCTCCATACTGTTTTCCAGAGTGGCTGCACCAGTTTACATTCCCACCAACAGTTTAAGAGTATTTCCCTTTCTGCACATCCTTGCCAACAACTGTCGTTTACTGACTTGTTTATTTTAGCCATTCTGACTGGTGTGAGGTGGTATCTCATTGTGGTTTTGATTTGTCTTTTACTTATGCTGACTGATGCTGAGCATTTTTTCATGTGTGTGTTGGCCATTTGTATGTCTTCTTTGGAGAAACATCTATTCATGTTTTCTGCCCATTTCTTGATTGGATTATTTGTTCTTTGGGTGTTGAGTTTGATAAATTCTTCATGGACTTTAGATACCAGCCCATTATCTGGTATGTCATTTGCAAATATTTTCTCCTATGCTATTGTTTATCTTTTGGATTTGTGGACTGTTTCCTTTGCTGTGCAAAAGGTTTGATCTTGATGAATTCCCAATAGTTCATTCTCATCGAGATATTAGCCAATAAGATCTAAGAGTACATTAAAAGTATTATTTACCATAATTGAGTGATATTTATTCCCAGGTTGCCAGGGTGATTTCAACAGCCTCATATTAATCAGTGTGATACTCTACATTAATAAAAGAAAGGCCAAGAACCATATGATCCTCTCAGTAGATGCAGAAACAGCATTTGACAATGTACAACATCCTTTCTTGATTAAAATTCTTTATAGTGTAGGGATAGAGAGAACATACCTCAATACCATAAAAGCCATATACAAAAGGCTTACAGTGAATATCATTCTCAATGGGGAAAAACTGAGAGCTTTTCCCCTAAGATCAGGAACACGGCAGGGATGTCGTGTTTTTCAACATAGTACTAGAAGTCCTAGCCTCAGCAATCAGACAACAAAAAGAAATTAAAGACATCTGAAAATTGACAAAGAAGTCAAACTCTCAATATTTGCAGATGATGTAACACTTTATGTGGAAAACCCAAATGACTCTACCACCAAATTGCTAGAACTAATACAGGAATTCAGCAAAGTGGCAGGATATAAAATCATTGCAGAAAAATCAGTTGCATTTCTACTAACAATGAGATAGAAGTCAGAAAAATTAAGGAATTGATCCCATTTACAATTGCACCCCAAACCATAAGATACCTAGGAATAAATCTAACTAAAGAGGCAAAGATCTGTACTCTGAAAACAATTGAACTCTCATGAAAGAAATTGAGGAAGGCACAAAGAAGTGAAAAACATCCATGCTCATGGATTGCAGGAATAAATATTGTTAAAATGTCTATGCTACCTAGAGAAATCTATACATTCAATGCAATCCCTATCAAAATACCATCAACTTTTTTCACATAGCTAGAAAAAAATAATCCTAAAATTTGTATGAAGCCAGAAAAGACCCCAAATAGCCATAGGAATTTTGAAAAAGAAAGCCAAAGCCAGTAGCATCACAATTTCAGACTTCAAGCTCTATTACAAAACTGTAATCATCAAGACAGTATGGTACTGCCACAAAAACAGACCCTTAAATCAATGGAATGGAATAGAGATTCCAGAAATGTGCCCTCAGTTCTATGGGCAACTAATCTTCACCAAAGCAGGGAAGAATATCCAATGGGAAAAAGACAGTCTCTTTGACAAATGGTTTTGGGAAAATTGGACAGCCACAAGCAGAAGAATGAAACTGGACCATTTTCTTACACCATACACAGAAATAGACTCAAAATGAATAAAAGACCTAAATGTGGGACAGGAATCCATCAAAATCCTAAAGGACAACATAGGCAGCAACCTCTGTAACCTCAGCCACAATAGCTTCTTGCTACACAGGTCTTCTACACAGTTTCTTTAATTCACTTTGTGTTCTTTACATATGTCTCTGCCCCCACCCCCAACCCCAGAATCATGTGTTAAATCCTAATGCTCAATGTGAAGGTGTTTAGAGATGGGACATTTGCGAGGTAATTAGGTCATGAGGGTGGAACTCCTATTTTGTTGATTTTCTTGTTTTCTACTCTTTATTTATCTCTGTATTAGTTTTTAATATTTACTTTTCTTGTTAGCTTTAAACATAGTTTGTTGTCTTTTGAATTGAGGTGTAAAGTGAAGTTGTTTGAGAAGTCTTTTTTTTAAGATTTTATTTATTTCAGACAGAGAGCAAGAGAGAGAGAATGACTGGGGGAGAGGAGGGTGTGGGAGTAGACATAGAGGAAAGATACTCCCCACTGAGAAGGGAGCTCAACATGGGGCTCTATCCCAGACCCTGGGATCATGACCTGAATGGAAGACAGATGTTTAACTGATTGAGCCACCCAGGAATCCCTGAAAGTGCTCTTCTTTTTTAATGTAAGCATTTGTTACTTTTAGTTTTCTCTTTGAACTAGTTTTGTTGCATACCATTAGTTTTGGTATATAATTTTTTCATTTTATTTTGTCTCAACATATTTTCTGATTTCCCTTTTGATTTCCTTTTTGATCTATTATTTCAGAAATATGTTATTAAAATTCTACATATTTTTAACTTTTAAAATTTTCTCCTGCTATTGATTCCTAGTTTCATTCTGTTGTAATCAGAAAAGATAACTGATATGTTTTCAGTCTTCTTAAATTTGTTCTTCTTAAATTTGTTAAGACTTGTTTTGTGACCTAATATGTGATATATTTTGGAGACTATCTCGCATGTATATGAACAGAATGTGGATTCTGATGCTGTTAACGTGGAATTTTGTTTCTGTGTCTGTTAAGCACTTGTGTTTTCTAGTGTTGTTCAAGTCCACTTTTTCCTTATTGATTTTCTCTTTGAATATTCTATCCATTGTTGAAAATTGGTTACTGAAGTCCCTTACTATTATTCCACTTTTTTATTCTTCCCTTCAGTAGTGCCAATGTTTGTTTCTATATTTAGATGCTCTCATAGTGTGTACATATACATTTATCATAGTTGTATCTTCTTGATTAATTTATCCATTTATAATTATATAATGTCCTTGTTTGTCTTTTGTTAAAGATTTTTTTTTTTAAAGATTTTATTTATTTATTTGACAGAGAGAAATCACAAGTAGGCAGAGAGGCAGGCAGAGAGAGAGGAGGAAGCAGGCTCCCTGCTGAGCAGAGAGCCCGATGTGGGACTCGATCCCAGGAACCTGAGATCATGACCTGAGCCGAAGGCAGCGGCTTAACCACTGAGCCACCCAGGCGCCCCTAAAGATTTTGACTTAAAGTCTGTTTTTGTCTCATATAAGTATACTACTTCTTTCTTCTTTTGTTTCTTATTTTCACGGAATATCTTTTCCAATCCCTTCGCATTTCGTTGATAAGTGTCCTTAAAGCTGAAATGAGTCTCTTTTAGATAACATATTGTTGTTTTTGTTTTGTTTTGTTTTGTTTGGAAATTCAGTTGTCCACTCTATGTCTTTTGATTGGGGGGGGTGTTAATGGATTTATGTTTAAAGTAATTATTGATAGGATAGGACTTACTATTGCCATTTTGTTCATTGTTATCTGTCTTATACATTTTTTGTTCTTCTTTTTTCCTTTGCTGTCTTTTATGGTGCTTTGATTTTTTTGTAATGATACGCTTTGATTTCTTGCTCTTTTTCTTTTATCTTTTATATATATTTTCTTTGTAGTTATCATGAGATTTATTTACAATACATTGTAGTTATAGCAGTATTTTTTAAGCTTTAAAACATAATTTCAATCGCATACCAAAAGTCTATACTTTTACGTTTGTCTCCCATCTCACTCTGTCATTGATTTTATTTTTGTTTTTTATTTTATTGTAAAGCAGATCTAGTGGTGATAAGCTTCCTCAGCTTCTCTTTGTCTGGGAAAGTCTATCTCTCAACTTTTCTTTCTTTCTTTTTTTTTTTTTTAATATTTTATTTATTCATTTAACAGACAGAGATCAGAAGTAGGCAGAGAGGCAGGCAGAGAGAGAGAGAGAGAGGAAGGGAAGCAGGCTCCCCACTGAGCAGAGAGCCCTATGCGGGGCTGGATCCCAGGACCCTGAGATCATGACCTGAGTCAAAGTCAGAGGCTTTAACCCACTGAGCCACCCAGGCGCCCCTATCTCTCAACTTTTCTAAGAACAGTTTTACCAGGAATTCTATTCCTGGTTGGTATATTTTTCCTTTGAAAACTTTTAATTTGTTATCTCAATCTTTTATGGTGTGCAAAATTTCTGCTGAGAAATCCACTCATAACCTTATGGGGCTCACTTGTATGTGATCGGTTACTTCGTTATTGGTTTTTTCCAAATTTTGTCTTTGACTTTTAACAATTTGATTTGATTTCTTTGGTTTCATCTTCCTTCTGTTTTCTTCAGGTTCATGAATCTAGATGCCTATACTTCTTGGATTTTAGGCCATTATATTCTTAAATAAGATTTTTGTCCCTTTCTTTCTCTTCTTTTTCTTGGACTTTCATAATTTATATATTGGTTTTTATTGAAGTATTACATAAGTCCACTAGGCTTTCTTCACTTCTTTTCTTTTTGCTCCTCTTACTATGTAACTTCAGATAATTTGCCTTTGAGTTCACTGATTTTTTCTTCTGCTCAGTCAAGTTTGTTGTTGAGCCTCTATATTGATTTTTCTTTTTTTAACTTAAGTTACTGTATACTTTTGTGGTTATTTTTTTAGTTCTATCTCTGTTGAGATATTGACATTTTGTTCATATATTGTTTTCTTGATTTCATTTGATTATCTTTCTGTGGTCTCTTATTACTCCTTTACTTCTTTAATATAATTATTTTGAGTTACTTGCCAGGCAATTCTAGAGCTCCATTTATTTAGGGTTACTTACTTGAGATTTATTTTGTTGCTATGGTTGTGTCATATTTCTCTAGTCCTTCATTTCCCTTGTAGCTTTGCATTGGTGTCTGTGCATTTGAAGAAACAATTGCTTCTCCTAGTCTTTATAGACCAACTTTAAAGGGAAAAACCTTCATCATTCACTTAGATAGAGATACTGGGAGCATCTGAAAACTTTTCTATGAATGATCATGTTCAACTCTTCCTTCCTCCTAGGGGATAAGTCTCAGTTTGCATGTCTTCTTTCAATTTCAGAGAGCCATTCTGGCTATAGTGAGCTGTCTACCTTTTCCCGTTGGAAAGTGCACAGAAAATTCAGGGTGTTGAATGCACACCCCATTCATTCTCCCTTCTGAAGGAGAAGACTCAGGGTTATGTACCTTCTCCAGTGTTGCAGAGCCATGACAGCAGCAGTAAGCCACCCACTTATATTCTTTATTTTTAGCTGCTGTCAGGAGGCTGAACTATACTTGTTCTCTTAGTGCTCTGGTTGAGGTAAAACGGAAACAGACCTTTTGTGCAGTGCCATGAAAGGCCAGGGATGTTGGATATATGCTACACTCTCCCTTTTCTCTGAGGGAGAAGTCATACGCTGAGATGATCTCTCTAATGCTGAGTGCTGTCCTGGGGCAGGGGCTGAAATGGGTAAAGTGAAATTGTTCTTATCCATTATAATGTGACTGTGGTTAGTTTTGTATTAATCTTTGGTACTGCAACTTTTATAAAGGTATTTTGGTTCATATAACATTGTTAAATCAGTGTTTTTATGAAGGGTAAGTGTTGGTACTTACTACTTCACCATCTTGCTGATGTCATTCTCTATTGCTGTGTTTTTTATTAAATATTAATTTATCTTTTAATCCATATCATATTTTTAAAATTAAACTAAATTTATTTATTTATTTTTTGAGAGAAACCGTGAGAGAGGGAACACAAGCAGGAGGGAGTGGGAGAGAGAGAAACAGGCGTCCTGCTGAGCAGAGTCTGATGCGGGTCTCCATCCCAGGATCCTGGGATCAAGGCATTTAATGACTGAGCCTCCCAGGTGCCCCTCCATTATCATATATTTTAATAGTTTATCAAATACATGAAACTTCAGAATATATCCTGCCATTTGCTAGCTTCTTTCCTCTAAAGTATTTTCTTTGATTTGCCAATAAATAACATAATTTCTTAAATTTCTTTTACAGTAAAATAGGATCCCTTTTCTCAAAACGTAGAACAGTTCATTTTATGTTACTTTTTATTCCTTAGAGTTTAAGGAAATGTTTATATTCTTGGGAATATATCAGAAACTACATTCTTCAGTGTGATAAGAAAGCTCTATAACCACCACTGACTTCTTTTTTATTGTAAATATACATAAAACTTATCATTTTAACCATTTTTAGATGGACAATTCAGTGGCATTATTACATTCACAGTGTTTTACAGTCATCACCACTATCTATCACCAAAATTTTTTTTTATCATTTCAAACAGAATTTCTAAATCCATTAAGCAATAATTCCTCATTTCTTCTCCCTGTAACCCTGTTATTTTACTTTCTGTCTTTATGAAGTAAAGTGAAGTAGGTACCTCATATCATACAATATTGTAACCATACAATATTTGTTCTTTTTTGTTTGGCTTACTTCATTTAGTCTAACATTTCCAAGACTTATCTATGTTATAGCATGTTATCAGAATTTCATTCTTTAACATTGGCCTCTGGAACGCTTAATACCAAGTAACTGGAGTGTAATTCTAAAACTTATGGACTTTGAAGACATAAGACATTAATATAATTTGGAATATCTGACTCAAAATATGGGTTTAGGGGTGTCTGGGTCACTAGGTGAGTTAAATGTCTGCCTTTGGCTCTGGTCATGATCTCAGGGTCCTGGGATGGAGCTCCCTGCTGAGCAGGGAGTCTGCTTCTCCCTCTCCTTCTGCCCCTCTCCCCACTTCTTCTCTCTTTCTCTCAAATAAATAATAAAATCTTTACAATAAATTTGGGTGTGAATAATATTTCTCCATAATATTATCCATAGTGTCACACACGTAGGTCCAGATTAGCTGTAATTCTAGTTTGCTTCTCTCCTGACCGTCCTTTCCTTTTTCAGCTTCCTGAAATTCTTGACTGCTTCCAAATGTCATAGCTTTCTGTTTTACTTTCTACTATCTTGTCCCAATTGAAACCAAGAGCCCAGACACATTTTCTTTGAAATGATAGGATGCTAAACTGTCATGAGAGGGGCCATTAAGAATGCTAATGACATCATTATATCTAATTATATAAATATAACATATCTAAAATGATATTCAACCTTGAACAGTTACTGAAATTAATACAGATTAGTGGTCAGGGCTTCCTACTTATCCTACATAAAAAAATAGTAATAAATAGGTACCTTAGTTATTTATGCATTTCTTACATTTTGACAATAGATTTAATTCTAATCCATTTTTACTCAAAGTTCTGGTTTATGTATTTTACATATATTTTTTCACTACAAAAATGTGTGTATAATAATACAGTATGCACCTAAGAAGAAATCTTTCAACTAAACAATAATATTACATTGCTATAAAATTACTTTGGACTAACCCAAATCTGTATCATTTAGCTATTATCTATAGGTCAACAAAGAAAATAAAAATACAAACAATGAATTTCAGCAGCCTCTGGTTTACATACAGAAGGCTGGATTATAGTAGGGAGGATAAATGGAAAATTTTAAATACCGTTGAATTTATCACCTATATGTTTTCATTAAAAAAGTATAACTGACATCTATACTTAGTTGAATAATGACAAAATGTACAAAGTCTGAAATAGTGCATGGGCATAATTAAAACATAAAATATTATTTAGTGTAATTTGATTTTTTAACCTGAATATTTTCTTTCTTGGTAGTCAAACAAAAATTTGGATATTTCAATTAATGCATCAAACAACTTTAATCTCAACATTACATGGTCAGTTGGTTCAACAGGTAAGAAGATTTTGTTGTCACATGTATTTCACATCTGTTTATGGAAGGTGTTCTAACATGGCCTTTTATTCTTAATTCAAATAATAAAAATAAAAAAATATATATGTCATTGTGCTGATTCAGGTAAAAATAATAAGTAGTAGGATTAATAAAGTTTCATTCCTTTGTTAACTTTGTCCCTTATTCAATTAAAATTAGATGGGTAACAAATATTGTACACCACTTAAAATGGCAGTTTTATGAATTGCTATGATTTTAATTAAGATAGATTACTTCTTGAATGGCTAGGGACTGAGATTGCAATTATTTGATTCACTATTGAAGCTATAAATTTAACTATTAACCTTAATACTGATACAAAACAATGATGTTCTGTGCATGTTGATTTCTATTACTTTCAAGCTTAGAAATATACTATTCCCTTTATCAGCTTCAGTGCTGAGAGAAGGTTAAAAAAACCCCTATACTTAAGATGTCTTCCATAATAAGGTTTAAAAGTTGAAGTTTTTGGCTTTTAAAAAATGTAACCAAGTTGAAATATAAACTATGTTGGATTATAAAAAAGTATGCTCACTTTTTTTTTTGTATTTGCATCTTAGGAAATTCTATTACTTTTTATTTTCTATATGAAAGATATACTCTTACATCAAAGTGTTGGAGTCTTATTTAAAGAAAATATATGGATTCTCAGTTATTCATATTTGATTTCTGAAAATCAAGTCATTATGCTATTTTAATATGGAGAATAATGGAGATGTAGATTTCAAGAATGATAAAGTCTTTGCAATTCTAGAACCTACATTACATGTGTTAAAAATGAGAAGTTTGGGCAACTATATAGACATTTTGTTACTGTGGTACCAAAAGTATAGTAAAGTCTTGGTATTTTGAGCTTCACTAAGAATTCATGACGGAACACTGGGCTTGCTCAGTCGGTAGAACATGTATCTTCTGATCTTAGGGTTGTAAGTTCAAGTCTCATGTTGGGTGTAGAGATTACTTAAAAATGGAATCATTTTTAAAAAAGTAATTCATGAAAACTTGTGCTATTAGTTTGAAATTTACTTTGGCACAATAAACGGACTCTGGAAGATTTTTAAAATTTGTTAACAAAAATATATAAAACCTTTGTAAAAGTTTAGAACGGTCTTTTTTTTTTTTTTTTTTTTTTTAAATGAAAGAAGTTGTTGTAACTTTTAGATTCCCAGAACTAAATCTCAGAAATTTTTATTTTTGGGGTTATGAGATGGGGTCAGGAAATCTGCCTTTTATAAAAGCATCCCACATAATTTTGGAATAGGTGATGAATTTAATTCAACTTCTCAGTATACTAATTCTAAATATTTTTACTTAGTTAAGTAAGTAAGGTGGAAGTCTTGGTAAGATTGTTGGAAATGTTTTGTTCCATTTGGTTAATTTCAGTAAATACTTATTGAGTATGTAATATGTGTTTAACTAATTGAACATTTAGCTCATGTTTTAAATTGTAGCCTCCTTTCAATTTATTCAAAGCAATGATGGTTCAATTTGTAAGACAAATAAATTTATTTCTTTTCCATTTTTTAATTGGACTGAGACATGTGAAATATGTCCTGATTGTTTTGAGAGGCTCTGTGGAGTAGTAAATGGAAGGAGTTCAGTATCTGGAGCTAATATATATCTGAGTTCCAAAGAGGAATTTACCATTCAGTAGCTATAAACTTAACTTTCTGAGGGTCAGGTTTCAATTTGAAAAATAGAGATGGAATACCTCTGGGATAAAACTGTTACTTGAAAAGAATGAAAATCTCCATATCACTGCCTAGTACATAGCACTTAATCAGTGGTATCGTTTTTAAAAATGATTTTTTATACTATTTCCATTACATTTATGATGAATCTTATTTTATTTCTCCTTTGTCACTCTAAATAGTGAACAAGTTTATTTTGATAATTATGTTTTTATATGTATAGTTTTAAAAATTAAGTAAATATAACATATATTTTTAAGTTCCTAAAGATCCTTTTTTCCTAATATGAGTTTTAAAATTTTGTTTTTATTATTTACATTTTAGCTGGAACAATATCCGGAGAGGAGACTCCTATAGTTTCCAAAACTAATATAAAGGAATACAGAGATAGCTTTTCCTATGAAAAATTTAACTTCAGAAGCAATCCTAACATTACATTCTATGTGTACGTCAGCAACTTTTCCTGGCCTATTAAAATACAGGTAAGTGTTAATAGTATTTAACATAATGCCCATTGAATATTTTCTTCACAAAAACAATGCTGTTATTGTTCAAAGTAATGATATCGGTAAGATTTCTGTGTTTTAAACAACATGAAACGTATTGAGCTTTGATAAAAAAGGGTACTTAGAATGTCTGATGATGAATGTGTTTATTTATTTTTTGACTGTTTGAGATCTATTGGTTTAATATTAATTATAGTTTCTTTTCTGGTAACAATGGAGTGCCAGTGAGGCAATATTATTTCGCCTAGTTTATACTCTAACTGAAAGGGTAGGAAAACAGAATCCAAGTACAGAAAGTTTATCTACATGGTTTCGAAGTTTAAGACCCAGCACAGGTAGAAGATAGGTCAAGAGTAGATGGTTTATGGTTTTCTCCTTCTTTATATTAGCTCAAAGGGAAGGTTTTGGCCTGATTAAAGTACAGGTGGTAAGTCTGAGGGCTGGTGTCCAGGAAAGGAGTGAAAAGCTGGTTATTTCTTGGGACTGGACTTTGCAACAGACAGCAGATCTTCTCAGTCTCTGTGTCCAGGCTTTTGACACCTCTCACAGTTATAAGAGCCATGGAAAAATGTGCTCGAGTATTCCTCAGGGTCTCCAAAGGAAGACAGAACCAGATTCTGGGTTTAGAATATCACAGCTGCCCTCTGGCCTAGGCAGCATGTTTCTCCCTTTCTTCTTTATTTTTCCTTTTTTGGGGGGCAAAATCTAGTGAAGGGCAAAATCTGTGCTGCTTTAACACTTCATTTTTCTGTGGCCCAGCAATGAAAACTGTCAGTTACGCAGTCAACAGATTATCTGTTCTACCTTCAGATTGTGAAACTCGATTGCCTTACATTTCTAGTTTACTGGTTCTCAAAGTATGGTCCCCAGATCACGAGCAGTTGTGATAATGAACATTTTTTAAAAAAATGTTCATGCTAATGATACTGGCTCATTAAAAAAAAAAGTACGAATTTTTCAATGAAATTGTATTCTAAGAAATGCATCAAAACTTCAGATAACTAGATTGGGTTTTGTGATAAATTGTGTACTTCATCTGAGGGTTAGATACTCTGTTCTTACAGCTCTACTTGAAATTATTTGCTTTGTTTAGAATTTCATTTTTGCTTTATTATATACTGAACATAATTTAAACTTCATTAAAAATTTAGGTAAGCAGTACTTAACAGTTATTTAAGATCCACCACCTCTCATTGTTGATTACTTTATGCTACATATAGATGTTGGATATTTCCTTCCTTTTTTTTAAAATTAAGTTGTATATTTCGTTTTTTATTGTGTTTACTGATAGGCTGCCAAAGGTTTAGATTTACGGCTAGGAAACATTTAGGATGTTCTTCCTATCTTGAATTAGTCAGGGTTTGTGTTCTTTATTTATGCATTTATGAAAGAAAAGCCTATATGTTGTAATGTTGGATTTGTTCATATTTCATTCTTTTATGACTGATTATTTGATTAGATTGAATTCAAATTAGTATATGGAATAGTTCCTATGTACCAAGCTCTGTGCGAGGTCATTATGTTTTAAAATCCTTAAGAGGTGCCTGGGTGATTGATTTAGATGCTAATACGGTCAGAAAATGCTGGAAATATTTTGACCTTGAGGATGTTGGATGCATCATTTTATTTTCTAGAATTTTTACAGAAATATGAATCAGGTTCCACTTGGTATATTCAAATTATGACTAAAGGCAACCAAAGGGCTCATCTATTGAGCTTATTAAGTAGTAATTAAATTAGATATAACTGTTATATCTTAAATAGTTTCATGTACTTCATGTCTTGGTTATCTATTTTATTTTTAAGCAAATTATATCATTATTATTGAATGTTCATGAATATTTAATGGTTAAAATTAAATTTTTTAATTGAATTTTCTTTTGAGAATATACTAGTTCTAGAAACCACACCAGAATTTGTATAATAAAGTTGGAATATTCTACTCTCCCCAAATAATAAAATTTAGAAAGAAAGTAACTGATAGTTAACATAGTTACAGCCTAATTCCTACTCTTTCATTATTATTTATTTATTTTTAATAATTTTTTATTTTTTATAAACATATATTTTTATCCCCAGGGGTACAGGTCTGTGAATCACCAGGTTTACACACTTCACAGCACTCACCAAAGCACATACCCTCCCCAATGTCCATAATCCCACCCCCTTCTCCCAAAACCCCTCCCCCCAGCAACCCTCAGTTTGTTTTGTGAGATCTTTCATTATAATCATTATATTAGGGAACCATGGTGGCTCAGTGGATTAAGCCTCTGTTTTTGGCTCAGGTCATGATCTCAGGGTCCTGGGATAGAGCCCCACGTCGGGCTCTCTGCTCAGTAGGGACCCTGCTTCCCTCTCTCTGTGCCTGCCTCTCTATCTACTTGTGATCTCTCTCTCTCTCTTTCAAATAAATAAGTAAAATCATTTAAAAAAATCATTATATTAGTTCTTAGGAATATGTCCTATTAAAGCATATGAGTACATGTGTTTATAGGATTATAAAAAACTTTCAGTTATTAAACATAAAATAGTAAAGTTATTTCAATTGAACTTTATTTGCAGTAGCATTGAAATAACCATTTTTAAAGGCTTTTGAATGCTCAATCAACCTTGTTATACAGGGGTAAACTTCAGGTGGTCATTTTGTATTTTTTTAAATTTATTGTTGGATTTGATTTGTTAAAATTTGATTAAGAACTTTTATACCTATGATTATGAAGGGTATTAGTCTATAATATTCTATTGTTGTAATCTTGTTTGACTTTGTATCATGGTACTGCTGGCCTTATAAAATGAATTAGGAAATATTTCCTCTTAATTTTTGAAAGATTTGTGTGCAATTGATATTACTGTTTTTCTTAAATTTGTGGTAGAATTCAATATTTAATGTATTTGGACTTGCAGTTTTCTTTGTGGGAAGGTTTTAGCTAAAAATTCAAAATTCAATTTCTTTAATAGATTTAGACCTTTTTTGGTTTTCTATTTCTTCTTGAATAAGTTCTATCAGTTTGTGTGTCTCAATTATATTTCTCCCATTTGATTTAACTTGTAGAACTTATTGGTAAGATTATTAATAATATTTACATGTTATCCAGTGGATATCATCACTTTCATTTCTGGTATTCATGATTTTTTTCTCCTTTCTCTCTTTCTCTTTTTTTTTTCCTTGATCAGCCAGAGAGTTATCAGTTTCACTAATTTTTCTTAAGGAAACAAATGGTTTCATTTGTTTTCTCTATTTTTTTCTATTTCTTTCATTTCTTCTCATTATTCCCCTTCTTTTGCTTACTACAACATTAATTTGCTCTCCTTTTTCTGTTTTTTTAAGATGAATACTTTCCAATTTCCTTTTTGATTTCTTTCTTTGTCAGTGGAGTATTTAGAAGTGGGATATTTTATTTGCAGCTATTTGGAAAATGTCTAAAAATGTTTCTGTCGTGTATTCCTAATTTAACTTCATTGTCACAGAACATATTTTGAATGATTTCAATTTCTTAAGTGAGACTTATTTTATGATCCAATGTGTTTGGCAGAATAGTGGCTCCACAGAGGTAACCACATCCTAATCCCTGGTACCCGTGGATCTATTATCCTACATAAAAAAGGGGAGTCTGAACATGTGATTAAGGTAGGGCCTTAAGATGCTAACCCAGGATTGCTAGGGAGATCCAACCTAATTAGCTGGGTCTCAAAGTAATGTTTGCTCCCTGAAGTCAGGGATGGAGAGGGATGTGCATACAGAAGAAGAGTTAGAGAGAAGCAGGATTACTAGCTTTGAATATGGGATAAAGGGGAATCTAGAAACTGGAAAAGTGGAGGAAACAGGTTCTTCTTTAGAATACCTAAAAGGAAACACAGCCCTGCCAATACCTTGATGTTAGTTCATTGAAACCTCTATTAGACTGCTCACAACAGAGCTGTAGGAGTAAATATGTCAGATTTCTAACATACAGAATTGTGTTAGTAAATGTGTATTGTTATTTAAGCTACTAAGTTCATGGTAATTCCTTGCCACAGCAATAGAAAATGAATAAATCTGGTGTCTTAGTACATTGGACTGTTATTTTATCATTAACAAAATAACACTGACTGGGTAGTTTATAAACAATAAAAATTTTTTGCTCACCATTCTGGAGGCTGGAAAATCAATATCAAGGCACCAGCATTGTCAGGTATCCTCTTTCTCATTCATAAAGTAGCACCTTCTCACTGTATCCTCACATGGTGGAAGAGGATAGGGAACTCTGTGGGACTTCTTTTGTTGGAGCACTAATCCCTTTGATGAGGGATCCATGCTTGTGATCTATTCACCTTCCAAAAGTCTTGCCTATTAATACCATTGCCTTTAAGAGTTAGCAATTGAACAGATGAATTTTGGGGCAGGGGCATAAACATTCAGATCATAGCATCCAGTATATGATCTATTTTAGTAAATGTTTCTGGGACACCTGAAAAGAAATTACATTTTGCTGTCATTGGATGGAGTGTTCTACAAATGTGAATTAGGTCAAGTTGGTTGATGGTTTTGTTGTCTTCTAATGTTCTCATTGATGTTCTGTCAGTTTGAGAAATGAATGTTGAAATCTGTGACTGTAATTGTGGATTAGTTTATTCTTGCAATTCTATCACTTTTTACTTCATGTATTTTGAAACTCATTTTTACTTTGATACATAAATGTTTATGTCTTTTTGATGAATTGATGACTTGACTTCATCGTTAGGAAATCACTTTCTGTATTCCTGGTAATATTTGCTCTAAAATTTACTTTTCCAGATATTATTATAGCCGCTCTAGCTTAGTATTGATTATGCTATAAATTTTTTTATGTTTTGTTTGTATTTAAATTCTAATTAGTACTATATAGTGTAATATTGGTTTCGGGAGTAGGATTTAATGATTCATCAATTATATTATCACGCAGTGCTCATCACATCAAGTGCCCTCCTTAATACCTATTACCCATTTAGCCCATCTCCCTAGTCACCACCTGTCCATCAAGTCTGTTTGTTCTTTATAGTTAAGAGACTCTTTATGGTTTGCCTCCCTTTCTTTTTTTTTCCCTTTCCCATATGATAATCAGTTTTCTCTTTTAAATTCCATGTATGAGTAAAATCATATGCTGTTGGTCTTTCTCTGAGTGACTTATTTTGCTTAATATAATCTCTAGCTCCATCCACATCACTGCAAATGGGTGAGATTTCATTCTTTTTAAAGGCTGAGTGATATTCCATTGCATATATATACACATACCACATCCATTCATCATCAGTCAGTGGACATTTGGGCTCTTTCCATTATTTGGCTGGCTATTGTTGATAATGCTGCTATAAACATTGGGGCTCATGTGCCCCTTTGAATCAGTATTTTTGTATCCTTTGGATAAATGCCTGGTAGTGCAATTTCTGGGTCATAGGGTAGCTCTATTTTTAACTTTTTGAGAAGTATCCACACTATTTTTCAGAGTGGACCAGTTTGCATTACCACCAACAGTGTAAGAGGGTTCCCCTTTCTCCCCATTCTCGCCAATACCTGTTGTTTCCTGTATTGCTAATTTTAGCTGACAGGTGTGAGGTGATATCTCATTGTAGTTTTGATTTGTATTTCACTGATGGTGAGTGATATTGAGCATCTTTTGATGCGTCTGTTAGCCATCTGTATGTCTTTTTTGGAGAAATGTCTATTCATGTCTTCTGCTCATTTCTTAACTGGATTATTTGGTTTTGGGGTGTTGAGTTTGGTAAGTTCTTTATGGATTTTGGATACTAACCCTTTATTAGAGATGTTATTTGCAGATGTCTTCTCCCATGCAGTAGGTTGCCTTTTGGTTTTGTTGATTGTTCCCTTTGCTGTGCGGAAGCTTTTTATCTTGATGAAGTCCTGGTAGTTTCTTTTTGCTTTTGTTTCCCTTACCTCCAGAGAGATAACTAGTAAGAAGCTGCTGTGGCTGATGTCAAGGAGGCTTCTGCTTGTGCTCTCTTTTAGGATTCTGATGGATTTCTGTCTCATATTTAGGTCTTTCATCCATTTTGAATTTATTTTTGTGTGTGGTGTGAGAAAGTGGTCAATTTCATTCTTCTGCATGTTGCTATCCAGTTTCCCCAACATCATTTGTTGAAGAGACCATCTTTTTTCCATGGATATTCTTTCCTGCTTTATTGTATATTAGTTGGCCATAGTGTTATGGGTTCATTTCTGAGTTTTCTCTTATGTTCCATTGATCTCTATGCATTTTTGTGCCAATGCCATACTGTCTTGACCACTACAGCTTTTTAGTATAGCTTGAAGTCTGGAAGTGTGATGTCTCCAGATTTGCTTTTCTTTTTCAAGATTGCTTTGGCTATTTGAGGGTCTTTTGTGGTTCTGTACAAATTTTAGGATTGTTTGTTGTAGATCTGTGAAAAATGTTGTTTATATTTTGTGTTTTTGTGGGTTTCTTTTGGTTTGTTTTTAAGATTTTTTATTTATTTTGTTGGCAGAGAGAGAAAGAGAGTGAGCACAAGCAGAGGGAGCAGTAGGCAGAGGGAGAGGGAGAAGCAAGCGTCTCCCCATGGAGGAGGGAGCCTGATGCAGGGCTCAATCACTGGACCCTGGGATCCTGACCTGAGCCAAAGGCAGATGCTTAACTGACTGAGCCATCCAGACACCCATGCTGTTTGCATTTTGTTAGGAATTGCATTAAACGTGTAGATGCTTTGGGTACTATAGATATTTTAACAATATTTGTTTTTCTAACCCATTAGCATGGAATGTTTTTCTATTTCTTTTTGTCCTCTTCAATTTCTTTCATAAGTGTTCTCTAGTTTTCAGAGTACAGATGTTTTACTTCTTTGGTTAAATTTATCCCTAGGTATCCTGTGGTTTTTTTTTTTTTTTTTTTTTTTGTGGTGCAAAAGTCAATGGGATTGATTCCTTGATTTCTCTTTCTGGTTTTCATTATTGGTGTATAGAAATACAACAGATTTCTGTATGTTCGGTTTGTATCCTGAGACTTTACTAAATTTGTGTCTCAATTTTAACAATTTTTTGGTGGAGTCTTTGGGTTTTCTACATAGAGTATCATGTCGTCTGTGAATAGTGAAAGTTTGATTTCTTCCTTATTTGGATGTCTCTTATTTATTTTTGTTGTCTAATTGCTGAGGCTAGGACTTACATTACTATGTTAAGTAACAATGGCAAATTATATAAGACTGATGAATCACAGACTTGTACCCTGGAAACAAATAATACATTACATGTTAATTAATTGAATTTAAACAAAAAAAAATAAGAGTGAGACAAAAAAATGAGAGTGGACAATAAACCTGTCTTGTTCTGGACTATAGAGGAAAAGCTCTCATTCCCCATTGAGGATATTACCTGTAGGTCTGTCATATATAGCCTCTATGATGTTGAAGTATGTTCCCTTTATCCCTACTTTGTTGATGGTTTTTATCAAGAATTGATGTACTTTGTCAAATACTTTCTCTGCATCTATCGAGAAGATTATATGTTTTTTGTTCTTTCTTTTATTAATGTGTATCACATTGATTTACAGACATTGAACCACTCTTGCAGCCCAGGAATAAATCCCGCTTGATCGTGTTGAATGATTCTTTTAACCTGCTGTTGGAATTGTTTTGCTAGTATTTGTTAAGAGTTTCTGCATCCTGGGCACCTGGGTGGCTCAGTTGTTAAGTGGCTGCCTTTGGCTCATGTCATGATCCCAGGGTTCTGGGATTGAGGCCCACATTGGGCTTGCTGCTCTTTGGGAAGCCTGCTTCTCCCTCTCTCACTTCCCCTTCTTGTCTTTCCTCTCTCTCTCTGTGTCTCTCTGTCAAATAAATAAATAGAATCTTAAAGAAAAAAAAAGTTTCTGCAACCATGTTCATCAGGGATATTGGCCTGTAATCCTCCTTTTTAAGTGTGGGGTCTTTGGTTTTGGAATCCAAGTAATGGTGGCCTCATAGAATGAATTTGGAAGTTTTTCTTTCATTTCTATTTTTTGGAGCAGTTTGAGAAGAATAGGTATTAATTCTATTTAGATGTTTGGTAGAATTCCCTTGGAAGCCTTTCTAGGCCTGGGTGTTTTTTGATTATTGATTCAATTTCATTGCTGGTTATCAGTTCAAATTTTCTCTTCTTCCTGTTTCAGTTTTGTTAGTTTATACCTCTCTAGGAATTTATGTAATCCAGATTGCCCAGTTTGCTGGCATATATTTTTTCATAATATTCTCTTAAAAATGTTTGCATTTCTTTGGTGGTGTTTATGATTTCTCCTCTCTCATTCATGATTTTACTTATTTGGCTGCTTTCTGTCTCTTTTCGAAAAGTCTGGCTAGGAGTTTCTCAATTTTAGCAGTTCTTTCAGAGAATAAGCTCCTAGTTTCATTGATCTATTCACTGTTTTTTATTGTTTCCATATTTTTTATTTCTGCTCTAATCTTTATTATTTCCCTTCCTCTGCTAGATTTAGGACTCATTTGCTGTTCTTTGTTTAGCTTCTTTGGGTGTAAGGTTAGGTTATGTATTTGAGATTTTTCTTGCTTCTTGAAGTAGGCTGGTATTGTTATATTCTGCCCTTTTAGGACTGCTTTTGCTGCATCCCAAATGTTTTAGACTGTCATGTTTTCATTTGCATTTGTTTCCTTGCATTTTTAAAATTTTTCTTTAATTTCCTGGTTAACCCATTGATTGTTTAGTAGGATGTTTCCTAACTTCCATGTATTTGTGGTCTTTCCAAATTTTTTCTTGTAGCTGACTTCCAACTTTCAAAACATTGTGGTCAAAAAATATGCACTAGGGGCGCCTGGGTGGCTCGGTGGGTTAAAGCCTCTGCCTTCATCTCAGGTCATGATCCCAGGGTTCTGGGATCGAGCCCCGCTTTGGGCTCTCTGCTCAGCGGGGAGCCTGCTTCCCCCCCCCCATCCTCTCTGTCTCTGCCTGCCTCTCTGCCCACTTGTGATCTGTCAAATAAATAAATTAAAAAAAATATGCACGATATGATCTCTGTCTTTTTGTATTAATTAAGGCCTAATTTGTCACCTAGTATGTGATGTATTCTGGAGATTGTCCATGTGTACTCAAAAAGAATGTGTAGTCTGCTGCTTTAGGATGAAATGATCTGAATACTTCTGTTAAGGCCGTCTGATCCAGTGCATCATTCAAGCCCTAGTTTCCTTGTTGATTTTTGCTTAAATGATCTGCCTCTTGCTCTAAGTGGGGTGTTAAAGACCCCTACTATTACTGTATTATGATCAATGAGGTCTTTTTTAATGTTTATTATTAATTGATTTATATATTCGAGTGCTCCCAAGTGGGGGCATAAATATTTACAACTGTTAGATCTTCTTGTTGGATAGACTTCTTTATTGTGATATATTACTCTTCTTCATCCCTTGTTACAGTCTTTGTTTTAAAATCTAATTTGTCTGATATATGTATGGCTACTCTGACTTTTTTTTTTCTTCTTTGATGTCCATTAGCATGGTAAATGGTTCGCCATCCTCTCTCTTTTAATATGTAGGTGTCTTTAGTTTTAAAACGAGTCTCTTCTAGGCAGCATATAACTGGGGCTTGTTTTTTCCATTCTGATATCTTATGTCTTTTGATTGGAGTATTTAGTTCGTATTCATTCAGAGTGATTATTGACAGATATAAATTTAGTGCACTTATATTACCTGTTAAGTTGTCTTTTCTGGACATTTTTTCTCTTCCTTTCTAGTCTTTATTGATTTTGACCTTTCTTTCCCACTCAAAGAGATCCCTGTAGTACTTCTTTCAGGGCTGGGTTAATGGTCATGAACTCTGTTATTTTGTTTGTTTGTTTGTTTGTTCTATCTGGTAAATTCTTTATCTTTTCTTCTATTCTGAAAGACAGCTTTGCTGGATAAAGTATTCTTGGTTGCATATTTTTCCCATTCAGCACATTGCATATATCATGTCACTCTTGTCTGACCTCCCAAGCATCTGCGGAGAGTTCTGTTACTAACTGGATTTGTCTTCCCTTGTAAGTGAGGGATTTTTTTTTCCTTTGCTGCTTTTGGAATTTTTCCCTTATCTCTATTTTGCAAATTTTATTATGCTGTGTCTTGCTGTTGGCCTGCTTTTGTTGAGTTTGATGGACATTGTCTGTGCCTCCTGGATTTGGATGTCCTCCCCTACTGCCCCCATATTAGGGATATTTTCCGCTATAATTTGCTCAAATAAACCTTCTGCCTCCCTTTCCCTTTCTTCTTCTGGTACTCCAGTGATGCAATGTTATTACACTTTATGGAGTCTCTGAGTTCCCTAAGTCTACATTTCTGATCCAGTATTTTTCTTTGCCTCTTTTTTTCAGCTTCATTATGTTCCATTTTAATCTTCTGTTTCACTTATTTGTTTATCTCCTTTTCTATCTTTGTGGTCGTTTCACCCAGCCATTTTTGCATCTCTGTTATAGCATCTTTTATTCAAGCCTTAGTAGATTTTAGGTCTTTTATCTCTGTGGTAAGAGGCTTCATGGTGTCTTCCAAGCATTTCTCAAGCCCAGCTACTATCCCAGTTGTTGTTTAAAATTCTGGATCAGTCATATTACTTATATCTCTTTCAATTAGATTTCTGCTGTGACCATTTTTTGTTCTTTCTTTTGGGATGAATTCCTACATCTTGGCATTTGTCTAGGTTTCTGTCTTTTTGTTGTTAGGAAAACCTATTTTGTTTCCTGCTCCAGAGAGTAATGCCCTTATTAAGAAGAGGTCATATGATGTCCAGAGCCTAGTGTTTCAAGAAGTGTTATTGGTTTATGTACTGTGCACTGTGCTGCTATGTTATAGCTGTCCTTTCCCTCAGGTTAGTCCTCTGCAGAGTTTCTCCTTTACCTTGGCGGGGAGTGTTTGCAGCTTATCCAGTGTGTGGTGAGTTTTAAGGAGGTGTACTCTGGTCTGCTTGTTAAAAGGGGCCTGATCTTTTTTCCACTAGATCGGAAGCTTTGTAGCACTCTGGTGAGTAGACTTGGTGTATGTGGGAGTTTGTGCTGGTCTTCTGGGGGAGGGGCCTGTTGCTCTGGCTCTCAGGCACCCTTGCCCTAGTACAGAACCACATGCATAGTGCAGGGTAGTGGGGCTGCTGTACGCATGTCAGGCCTCCACTGTGAGCATTGTGCTACTCACTGAAGTCCATCTGTGCTCATGGGTGGAGAAGAAATCGGTGCTCTAAAGTTCAGCTCTAAAGAGTGGAGTTTGTGCTTGCCGCTGTCCAGCAAGCCCTCAGAGAAGAATAAGCAGTCTCCCCTCATGTGTTCTAGCTTGTCTGTGTTCCAGCTATCTGCCCACTGCAGCACAGTTCACTTGTGTTCTATCTCAGGCATGCCAGCTGAGTTTCAAAACTCCAAATTTTAGGGGCCTGGCATGTGCAGACCCTTGCTGATCCTCTTGGGGAGTCTCACTGCACTGGGACCACTGCATTTTTGTCTCAGAAGGATGGTCAGACAAATGCACAGGAAGTAGAAGTTTTAAAGTAAAGAACAGCAAAACGCCACAACCAGGTTAGCTGCCCTCAGCAGGTGTTCTGCCCCAATGCTAAAGAACAGGACAGGGTAATGGTGCCTCCAGTCTCTTTTATCTCCTGAGCGGCACTGCCACCTCTCCCAAAAGTACTCCAAGAACTGGAACCTTCTCTCCCAATTTGATGCAAGCTATCCTCAGACCATGATGTCTGTTCCCAGGTTTCTCCCCTTCTTTTCCACTGTGGCACCACTATGCCCAATGGGCTCAACGTCTCCTACAATGCAAACTTCTGTAACTACAGTCTTTCAGCTCTGCTGGTTGTAAAAACTCATGATAATCAACTCTTCTCATTTTCTCAGTCAGTGGTTTTGGGGAATTGTTTTTCTTTGCAATCCCCTGTGAGCTGCTCTCTCTCCTTCTCTCTACTCTATCTGTGATCAAAACTCCTTCTCCTCCACAGCAATTCTGATACTTTTTCCCCAAATCTTGTTCTGCACCTCCTACCTTCCATGACGTGGCCTCTTTTCTCCCTCTACTTGTGCAATGTGTTCTCTCAGTCCTCAGATCAATTTCTTGGGTGTTTAAACTGATTAGATATTTATCTAGCTGTGTTCTAGGGACAAGGCAAGCATAGGGCCGCCCTACCACTCCATCATCATGACTGCCTCTGTAGAAAACTCTAGAATGCTATATCATTTTTCATCCTTTTACTTTAGTCTATTTTTTATTTTATATTTAAAGGGGGTCTCTTTTAGGCAGCATGTTGTTTATCCAATCTTAAACCATGTACAGACGATACACATATAGTTATATCTTTGGGTTTTAATCTTATTATTATTTGTTTACTATTTTTCTTTTGCTCTTCATTCTTCCTTTCTTCCTTTTGTCTTTAAAATTATTTTTTATTATTTCATTTTATCCTCTCTTTTGGTTTATTAGCTACAATTCCTTTTTTGTTATTTTAGTCATTATTTTATAGTTTATCATATTTCTCTTATACTTTTCATTGACTAATTTCAGGTAATATTACATCACACATTTTTTTGTATCTTAATTCTAAAACAGTATACTTTCATTTTCATCTTGCTGGGATTTGAACCATTCCTGAATATGTTTTACTGCTTCTTATATTAGAAAATCCACACTACACTGTTACTATTTTTTATATAGTCAGTTATATTTAGATATATTAAAAATAAGAAATAATCTTCTACTTTACCAGTGTATTAACTCTTTTCAGTATTCATCTTTCCTTTTTTTCCTTTTTGTAGATCCAGGTTTTTACCTGGATATCTATCTGGTGTCATTTTCTAACTGTGTAAGGACATAGACATTTAACACTCTAGTGTAGCTCTGCTGGGAAAGAAGTGTTATCAGTCTGTATTCTGAAGACATCTATTTTACTTTTTCAGAGGTTGAAGAATTCTAAATTGTAGATTTTTCTTTCTTCAGTTAAAAGTGTTTCTCCACTGTGTCTTGGTTTGCAGTATTCTTAGTGAGATATCTGCTTTAAATCTTATTCTTTGTATGTAATGGGTCTTATTCCTCTTTTTGCAATTTAAAATTTTTAACTTTTTCACTGATTTTGGCCAATTTGATTATGATGTATGTAGGTTTGGTTTTCTTCCAGTTTCTTGTGCATGGGTTTTACTGATTTGTAAAATTATAGTTTTCACCAGAGTTGGAAAGCTTTTTCGGTTTTTTTCTGTACACCTTTCTTTACCTTTGGGAATTGCAATTGTACATGTATTAGACTGCCTGAAATCGTTCCTTGGCTCTCTAATGCTTTGTTTTTATTTTTTATTCAGTCTTTTTTCCCTTTGTGTTTCATTTTGTGTATTTTCTTTTCCTGTATCTTTAAATTCATTAACCTTTTTTTCTGTAGTGTCCAGTTTGATGTTAATCCCGTCCGGTGTATATTTCATCACAGACATTATATTTTTTGTATCTAGAATTTTGATAAGATTTTTTTAGAAAATATCTTCCGTCTCTACTTAACATGCTCTATTTTTTCCGCCTTACTTAATATATGGAATACAGTTATTATAACTCTTCTATAAATTGCCTACAAATTGTATCATTTGTGTCATTTCCGAGTTTTTTTTTTTCCTTGTTTTATTTTGCTGCTCCTTGTGGGTCATATTTTGATTAGATAGCAAACATTCTGGATTTTATATTTTTGGGTGCTAGGTATTTATCAATTTTGATAAATAAATTTAAGCTTTGTTCTGGTATGGAGTTTTTCTTGGAAAAAACTATAGTCTCTCATGGTTCACCCCCCCTTCCAATTTCCCTCAACTCCTTTCTCCTCTCCATCTCCCCTTGTCCTCCATGCTATTTGTTATGCTCCACAAATAAGTGAAACCATATGATAATTGACTCTCTCTGCTTGACTTATTTCACTCAGCATAATCTCTTCCAGTCCTGTCCATGTTGCTACAAAAGTTGGGTATTCATCCTTTCTAATGGAGGCATAATACTCCATAGTGTATATGGACCACATCTTCTTTATCCATTCGTCCGTTGAAGGGCATCTTGGTTCTTTCCACAGTTTGGCAACCATGGCCATTGCTGCTATAAACATTGGGGTACAGATGGCCCTTCTTTTCATGACATCTGTATCTTTGGGGTAAATACCCAGGAGTGCAATTGCAGGGTCATAGTGAAGATATGTTTTTAATTTCTTGAGGTATCTCCACACTGTTTTCCAAAGTGGCTGCACCAACTTGCATTCCCATCAACAGTGTAGGAAGGTTCCCCTTTCCCCACATCCTCTCCAACACATATTGCTTCCTGTCTTGTTAATTTTGGCCATTCTAACTGGTATAAGGTGGTATCTCAATGTGGTTTTAATTTACATTTTTTCACGTGTCTGATAGCCATTTGTATGTCTTCATTGGAGAACTGTCTGTTCATATCTTCTGCCCATTTTTTGATATGATTATCTGTTTTGTGTGTGTTGAGTTTGAGGAGTTCTTTATAGATCCTGGATATCAACCTTTTGTCTGTACTGTCATTTGCAAATATCTTCTCTCATTCCGTGGGTTGCCTCTTTGTTTTGATGACTGTTTCCTTTGCTGTGCAGAAGCTTTTGATCTTGATGAAGTCCCAAAAGATCATCTTCGCTTTTGTTTCCTTTGCCTTTGGAGACATATATTGAAAGAAGTTGCTGTGGCTGATATCGAAGAGATTACTGCCTATATTCTCCTCTAGGGTTCTGATGGATTCCTGTCTCACATTGAAGTCTTTTATACATTTCGAGTTTATCTTTGTGTACGGTGTAAGAGAACAGTCGAGTTTCATTCTTCTACATATAGCTGTCCAGTTTTCCCAGCACCATTTATTGAAGAGACTGTCTTTTTTCCACTGTATATTTTTTCCTATTTTGTTGAAGATTATTTACCCATAGAGTTGAGGGTCCATATCTGGGCTCTCTACTCTGTTCCACTGGTCTATGTGTCTGTTTTTATGCCAGTACCATGCTGTCTTGGTGATCACAGCTTTGTAGTAAAGCTTGAAATCAGGTAACATGATGCCCCCAATTTTATTTTTGTTTTTCAACATTTCCTTAGCGATTCGGGGTCTCTTCTGATTTCATACAAATTTTTGGATTATTTGCTCCAGCTCTTTGAAAAATACTGGTGAAATTTTGATCGGAATGTCATTAAAAGTATAGATTGCTCTAAGCAGTATAGACATTTTAACAATGTTTATTCTTCCGATCCAAGAGCATAGAATGGTCTTCCATTTTTTTGTGTCTTCTTCAATTTCTTTCATGAGTGTTCTGTAGTTCCTCGAGTACAGATCCTTTACCTCTTTGGTTAGGTTTATTCCCAAGTATCTTATGGTTCTTGGTGCTATACTAAAGGAATCGATTCTCTAATTTCCTTTTCTGTATTTTCATTGTTAGTGTATAATAAAGCCACTGATTTCTGTACATTGACTTTGTATCCTGCCACATTGCTGAATTGTTGTATGAGTTCTAGTAGTTTGGGGGTGGAGTCTTTTGGGTTTTCCATATAAAGAATCCTGTCATCTGTGAACAGAGAGAGTTTGACTTCTTCATTGCCAATTTGGATACCTTTTATTTCTCTTTGTTGTCTGATTGCTGTTGCTAGGACTTCTAATACTATGTTGAACAAGAGTGGTGAGAGTGAGTATCCTTGTCGTGTTCCTGATCTCAACGGGAAGGCTGCAAGCTTTTTCCCATTGAGGATGATATTTGCTGTGGGTTTTTCATAGATAGATTTTTAGAAGCTCAGTAATGTTCCCTCTATCCCTATACTTTGAAACGTTTTAATCAGGAACGGATGCTGGATTTTGTCAAATGCTTTTTCTGCATCAATTGAGAGGACCATGTGGTTCTTCTCTCTTCTCTTATTAATTTGTTCTATCACATTGATTTATTTGCGAATGTTGAACCATCCTTGTAGCCCTGGAATGAATCCCATCTGGTCATGGTGGATAATCTTTTTAATGTGCTGTTGGATCCTGTTTGCTAAGATTTTGTTGAGAATCTTAACATCCATATTCATCAGTGATATTGGTCTGAAACTCTCCTTTTTGGTAGGATCTTTGCCTGGTTTAGGGTTCAAGGTAATGCTGGCTTCATAGAAAGGGTCTGGAAATTTTCCTTCTGCTTCAATTTTTGGAAACAGCTTCAGGAGAATAGGTGTTATTTCTTTTTTGAAAGTTTGGTAGAATTCCCCAGGGAATCCATCAGGTCCTGGGCTCTTGTTTTTTGGGAGGTTTTTGATCACTGCTTCAATCTCGTTACTGGATATTGGTCTATTCAGGTTGTCAGTTTCTTCCTGGTTCATTTTTGGGAGTTTATAGTTTTCCAGGAATGCATCCATTTCATCTAGGTTGCTTAGCTTATTGGCATATAATTGTTGATAATAACTTCTGATGATTGTTTCTACTTCCTTGGTGTTCATTGTGATCTCTCCCTTTTCATTCATAATTTTATGAATTTGGGCTTTCTCTCTTTTCTTTTGGATTAGTGTGGCCAATGGTTTATCGATCTTTTTGATTCTTTCAAAAAAACAGCTTCTAGTTTCATTGATACGTTCTACTGTATCTCTGGTTTCTACCTCATTGATCTCAGCTCTAATCTTGATTATTCCCCTTCTTATGTGTGGAGTTAGTTTGATTTGTTGTTGATTCTCCAGTTCTTTAAGGTGTAGAGACAGCTGGTGTGTTCTGGATTTTTCAATTTTTTTGAGGGATGCTTGGATAGCTATGTTTTACCCCTTAGGACCGCCTTTGCTGTATCCCATAGGTTTTGGACCGAAGTGTTTCCATGAATTGTTTCAGTTCTTCTTTGATCTCCTGGTTGATCCAAGCATTCTTAAGCAAGGTGGTCTTTAGCTTCCAGGTGTTTGAGTTCCTTCCGAACTTTTCCTTGTGATTGAGCTCCAGTTTCAAAGCATTGTGATCTGAGAATGTGAAGGGAATAATCTTAATCTTTTGGTATTGGTCGAATCCTGATTTGTGATCCAGTATGTGGTCTATTCTGGAGAAGGTTCCATGTGCACTTGAGAAGAATGAGTATTCTATTGTTTTAGGGTGGAATGTTCTGTATATATCTATGAGGTCTATCTGGTCCAATGTGTCATTAAATGCTCTTGTTTCTTTATTGATTTTCTGCTTTGATGATCTGTCTATTTCTGAGAGAGGCATGTTAAGATCTCCTATTATTAGTGTATTCATATCAATATGACTCTTTATCTTGATTAACAGTTTTCTTATGTAATTGGCTGCTCCTATATTGGGGGCATAGATATTTACAATTGTTAGATCATCTTGGTGGATAGTCCCTTTGAGAATGATATAGTATCCTTCTCTATCTCTGACTACAGTCTTTAGTTAAAAATCTAATTTGTCTGATATGAGAATCGCTCCCCCCGGCCTTCTTTTGAGACCCATTGGCATGAAAGATGTTTCTCCGTCCCTTCACTTTTAGTCTGGGTTTATCTTTAGGTTCAAAATGGGTCTCTTGTAGACAACATATGGATGGTCCTGTCGTTTTATCCAATCTGCAACCCTGTGCCATTTTATGGGCGTATTTAGGCCATTCACATTGAGAGTGATTATTGATAGATACGTTTTTATTGACATCGTGTTACCTTTGAAGTCTTTCTTTCTGTAGATTGTCTCTATATTTCTGTTCAATGCTATTCTTAGGATTTTCCCTCTATAATAGAACCCCCCTTAATATTTCCTGCAGTGTCGGCTTGGTGGTTGCATAGTCTTTTAAGCCTTGCTGGTCTTGGAAACTCTTTATCTCTCCATCCATTTTGAATGTCAGTCTTGCTGGATAAAGTATTCTTGGCTGCATGTTCTTCTCATTCAGTGCCCTGAATATATCTTCCCAGCCCTTTCTGGCTTGCCAGGTCTCTGTGGACAGGTCTGACGTTATTCTGATGGGCCTTCCTCTGTAAGTAAGGAGCCTCTTTGTCCTAGTGGCTTTCAAGAGATTATATCTACAATTATGATTCCTCAATTTGACTATCAGGTGCCTTGATGTTTTTCTAGAATCTGTAATCTTGGGCGGAGACCATTCAGCCTCTAGTACATGAACGCTGGTTCCATTCGCAAGATTGGAAAAATTTTCATAAAGAACTTGTTCCACTCTATCATCTAGACTTCTTTCTTTCTCCTCCCCTTCAGGGATTCCAATAATTCTGACATTGCAACGTTTCATGGCATCATTTATTTCCCTGATTCTGTTTTCATGGCTTCTAAGCTGTTTGTTCCAGGCTTCCTCCTGATCCTTTCTCTCTATCTGTTTGTCCTCCAGATCACTAATTCTTTCTTCTATCTCAGTTACCCTAGCTTTGAGAGAATTTGGATTAGATTGGAACTCATTGAAAGCATTGTGAAGCTCATCCCTGGTAGCTTTCAGCTCTTCCCTAACATTGAAAACATGATCCCTGGTCACTTTCAGTTCGGCCCTAATCAGTTCCGTTTGGTCATCCATGGCTTTCTCCAACCTAGCTATTGCCTGGATAATTGTTAGCCTGAATTCTCTTTCTGACATATTGTCTTTATGTTGATAGCTCTGTTGCAGAAGGTCCATCCTCTGTATTTTTCTTCTGTTGGGCATTCCTCCTCCTAGTCATTTTGGTGATAGATGACTGAATGGATGTAGCTGGATGTATCTACTGTGATGCAGTCAAGGTGCACCCTGGAATGTGTCTGAGCAATCAGGGTTCCCCACCCAAATGAGAGAAAAAAGAAAAGAAAAAGAAAAAAAGAGAGAGAGAGAGAGAAAGGAAAGAAAGGGAAGATAAAAGTGAAGGTTCAGCCCAAATGGGCCCCAAGGTAAGATTTATGAAGTATACAAACAAAAACTGACAAACAAAAAGACTGATAAAAGTATATGACAAGAGAAAAAAAATATATATATATGCAAATAAAGGAAGAACCTTGTTAAAAAGAACCCCAAGTGTAAGATTTATATACTATCAGGACAAACACAAAAACACAGAAACACTGGTGGAAGAAAAAGATGGGAGGGTGGTTATGAATTCTCAGTGTGGGCGAGGAAGATTGTTTTGATTCTTCCTGAATGTATCTTGATATCTCTGTTAAAGGACTCAACTACCCTAAGATAAAGGGGGATTAAAAATTGGTTTACCTATAGGGGTAGCATTGATTGGGGAAAGGGAATTACCTTAAAGTTTAACTCTATATGAATATTAGAAAGTAAAAATTAAAAAAGGAATAAACTAGACTAAACTAAACTTAAATTTAAAAAAAAAGAAATTTAAAAAATAGAAATGCCAAAGAAAAACACAGGTGTATGTATCAAAAAGCTCATGTTTGAAGGAATTTGATGTACTGGACATCTCACTGTGATGGTAAATAGGTTAAAAAATTATCTATATAAAAAAAAAATAAGCCAGAATAGTGGGAATGAATTAAAAATAAAAGTTGTTCTATGAAGTTGTGGTGATTGTTCTCTTGTCATCTTTTTTTTTTCCCCCCTTTCCTGGTTGGTTTTTTGGGGGAGGGGCCTGCCACATGGGTTTTCAGTCAATGATGTTCTCTGAGTTAAGTCCTCCCGCCCCCCTCAAGGGGGTGGGCTCTGAGGAAACTGGTTTTTTCAGGCTTTTGTTCTCTGGAGATTTTTATGTTTGTTCACTTTTGTTTTTCTCTCTCACCTTGACTGCTTTTGATGGTTTTTGTAGGTTTAGAGGAAAGTAAACTGCACCCTGACCACCCTCTCAACGAGAAGCCTCAGTCTGGCTGCAGAGCCCAAATAAATCCCCCCTTTGCTGCTGGCAGAGCAGGTTCCCAGTCGTGGTCCCTGGGGATGCAGGATTTTTTGCTTGTACCCAAAACAATGGCAGAGGCAGCTGTCTGGGCAGTTCCAGACTGCCAGAGAAGTTCCAAGCAGTGGTCACACACTGAGATTTTCCCGCTGGCCCCTGCTGGGGTCTGGGAGTGCCTGGTCTTTCAGGATCTAAGAGCACAGGGCTGGTGCCTGTGAGCACCTCTCTCAGGGGAGGGCTTGGGGCTTGACTTGGACTCTGATAGCACAGCAGGGCACTCAGCAGGGCACTCGCATGGGGACTGCAAAAAGGTTGTGCTTCTGTTGGCTTGCAGGGCCCCCAGCCCTTCACAGGAGCTGGGCCCCATGGGCTCTCAGGGTGCTGGTAGCTTGGGGATCAAGACCTGGTTTCTCCACCGCACTCTCTCTGGCTCTGCGCCAGGGGGGGCTGTCCTGGGTCTGGGGACTTAAGCCCCTGTCCCTAACACCCTGATTCCCACAATTTCCCTCTGGTGATCCTTTGCTCTTTTTGAGTGCTTTCTACCAGACTCCCGAGTTAATGCTGGTCCCCAGATGCAGGGCACTCTCGTATTGGGGTATTACTTTCTAATGGGTCGCCTCTGGTGGCTCCCTCCCCCTTTTTTTTTATCTTCTGATATCAGTCTGACTTTCCCACTCTGCTTTACCTGCCCACTGGCGTCTTCTGCTCCAGTAGAGATCTAGACGTGTATAATTCTGATCTCAGGCTGATTTCTTGGGTCATCGGAGTTCTTTGGAAGGTAATTAGCTCACTTTAGGGTACAGCTTGAAAGGGCACCTCCTCCTACTTCTCATATTTCCATATACATTTGAATAGATTGAACAGATCAATTTAAAAGGTATTACTTGAATAAGGAGAAGTTTTTACTGATAAGCAGGAAAATAGAAAAATATTTCATTTGGCTTGATCCATCATGGTCTAATCTTGTTATTAATAAGATGAAACTTACTCGCATGATAATAGAACTTTGTGTATTTGTACAAATGATAAACAAAATAAGAAGACAGTGTAATGATTGTTGCTTACTTAGGATCCTCTGTATTTTGTTATTCAAAGACTAATATAAGGTAGTGCTTCTTACAGAAATGACAGATATCGAATATTTTAATAAAATTTTGTCTATACTTTGAAGCAATTAATGTTTCAATCTTATGCAAGAAATTTTGCTAGCATATAAAATAATACATGTAGCTCACAAAATATATTAGTAAGCATTCTTTGTTATAAATAAAGATATCTAACTTTAAATTCAGTAGGCTTAGAAAATGGGGCATCCAGAGGAAATGCCTTTGGGGTCTTCAAGAATGCAATTACACTTCCTCTGAACATCTTACCTAAAACTGCATCCCTTAAAATCCTCTCATGGTAAAAATCTCTCAACAAAGTTTTTGAAGGAACATACCTCAACATAATAAAGGCCACATATGAAAAACTCACAACTAACATCATCCTTAATGGGAAAGAACTGAGAGTTTTCCCCCTAAGTTCAGGAACAAGCAAGAATGTCCACTGTCATCACTTTTATTCAACATAGTACTGGAAGTCCTAACCATAGCCATTAGACAACAAAAAGAAACAAAAGGCATCCAAAATGACAAAGAAGAAGTATAATTTTAACTATTTGCAAACCACATGACACTATATAAATCTTCATCCGTTCACGTTCCTCATACTGTACTATATAAATAATTATTGAATTAACTGGATTTCACAATGTACGTTGACTGTATTGTATTCTATTTTAGTTGTACTTATAGCATCCAAATTTAGCAATCCCAGAGAGTAAAGGGAAAAGACTCCCTCTTAATGTCTTTAGATAGAGTCTCAGAGACATACTTTGATTTTGTTTAGGTCATAAGATATTCTCTGAGGTATTTGCTGTCACTAATATGATGTGAAAGTTATTTATGACTTGGAAAGTTCTAGATTATATGTCCATCTTTGTGTTTGTTACAGAGGTGATATTGATGCAGGGGAGGTTCTTAGAAAGAGTTATACTAAAGCAAGATTTTGAAGGATATGTAGAAGTTCAGAAAAGGGACATGATACATAAGAGTGAATTCTAGATAAGAAGAATGGATTAAATAATTTCAATTAGGGAGTAAATTGATTTCTAATAGCCAGAAAATAGGTAGTATGATAGAAAAGCATAGGGTGATCAGGGTGATGGTGCAGGAGTATATGCATATGGCTGCAAGTAGAGGCGAAATGTGGCTGGAACATTTTCCTGGAACAAAATGATAAAGTATTTATAGAGTTAATAATGAAATGTGCATTTTATTTTTTAAAAGATTTATTTATTAGAGAGAGAGAGAAAGCACCCACAAGTGGGGGGAGGGGCAGAGGGAGAGAGAGAATCTCAAGCAGACTCCACACTAAGTGCAGATCGTGATGCAGGGCTTGATGTCACCTTTCTTGAGATTACGACCTGAACTGAAACCCTGAAACTAAGAGCTAGATGCTTAACTGACTGAGTCACCCAGGTTTCCCAGAAATGTACATTTTAGAAAGAGAATTCAGACTACCATATGGCTGAAGTGTTGGACTATGAGAATTTTTCTGAAAACTAATTCCAAGTTGTGTTTATTTTTTAAAATTTAACATTTATATAAGGAATTTTCTGTATTCTGAATTGACAACCAAAATAATAAGACTATCATTTTTCAAGACCAATATTGACATATCCTAAAAGAGGATCTTCCTACTTAAGAAATGTCCCGTTATTTTGCACACTAGTTGGTAGATCAGTCTAAATAATCAAAAGCATTTCAAAATGTCTATTCAAAGAGAGGAAATTTTTTTCTAGGAGTATTTCTGAGTTAAAATGTCTGTTTTTCAAAAGAGAGGAAAACCAAGAAACAGACTATTAACTATAGAAAACAAACTGATGGTTATCAGAGGAGAGGTGAGGCAGGGGAGTGGGTGAAATAGGTGATGGGATTAAGTAGGGGACTTTTTATGATGAGCACCAGGCATTGTATGGAAGTGTTGAATCATTAAATTATACACCTAAAACTAATATTAATATGGTGAGTTAACTAACTGGAATTCAAATAAAATTTAAAGAAAAATAATCAAAATGTCTCTTTTTCTTTCTTTATTCAAGTCGATAGATGTTAATTGCATGCTTAGTATGGTGAGGCACTATACTATGTATTAGTAGTATACATATAGTATATAACTATACTACATATTATTGTTATCCACATTGTCAGTTTGTAATTTACAATTTATTTCTTCTTCTACCTCAGTCCTATTTCTACCCATATTGCTCCTTTGAAGCTATTAAGACATAGGCCATAGACAACTTACAGACACTGACTTTCCAGTTTCTTGCTTCAGTCTTACTTGACCTATCAACAGCATTATTAGATCCTGTTTTTAAACACTCCTTCCTCTTGGTTTCCATGCCACCACATTTTTCTACTTTTCCTTCCTCCTTTCTAAACCAAGTTTTATTTACTTTTAAATATTTTCCTTCTGTCATTATTTAAATTCTTGTATTCCTTTGGTCTACATTTTAGATATTCTGTCCTTAAACAACAAACTTTCTGTTTTCATTTCACTTACTATATGGCTTCAATAGTCACTTATGTGCAGATTATTTATAAATCAGCATTAGTTGAGGCCTTGCTTATATGTTCCAGTATATCTCATATGTCTTCTTATCCATTGCTGCTTTCTTAAACACCCACACATTTTGCTTGAATCACAGACTTGGGTTTCGACCATTCGCCTCAATCTGTTCTTTAGTCAACAGGCACAAACCACACATTGAACTAATTGCATCAATAGTATTCCACCTTTTTCTTTTAAATGTCTCATTAATCCATTTTTTTCCCCCCAAGCACCTGCTGCTAACCCTATTCTTCCTAGGCTCCTGCAGCAGCACCTATTTCTCTTGTCCTAAATACTGCTTTTCAATGGTTTCTTCACACTGTAAACCGTGCTATGTTTCTAATATGCAAACTAAATTAGTTTACACCTATTCTTTAAACCTTCCAAAGCATCTCTTAACCCTGTGATCAAGCTCAAACTGCCTAAAATGGCCTGTGTGGTGCTACAGAATCAGATTTGTTTAGTCACATTTCTTAGCATACTTTCCTCTGAGCTCCACAATCTAGTAATACTACATTTCCTTCAATTCTTTAAAAGTATTATTGCCTTTTCTTTCTGCTAGGCTTTCATCTGTGCTCTTTCTTATACTTTTTTCCTTTTCACTTAATTTTTACTGCTCTTTCTTTTTGATCTTGTAATATCCGTTTTGTCTCATGCTTCTGAGTCTGTAGGTCCACTGCAATTCATTTGATTTAGGCGTAGCCCCACTGGATGGCTCTGATTCAAGGTGCAGGTCAGCCAGGGTTAGTTTAGCCCTATGGCTTGGGTTTGTGTCTGCTCCATGTAAGATCATTCTGGTGCCCAGACAAAGAGGTAGTGGTTACCCAGGAAATGGTCTCCTACTAGAGGATCACAAAGGATAAGACAAACAGTGTGAAAACATTCGAATCTCCATCCATATACTCCATCCATGACTTGGCCAAAGCAAGTCAGATGGCTATGCCTGATATACATGAGTGGCAAAATATATTGCACTCAAGGGAAAAGGGAGTACTTATTTTTTGAATACTAATTCAAGCCATCACACTTACTATAGCCTATTTTTATTAAATATTTAATGAATGAATCTTTGGCAGTCCTTTCCTTTAAACTAGAAGATTATGAAGTCTCTGGTATACTTTCACCTTTGTTCTGATTTTCAGAATACCATTATGAAAGTCTCTATCAAATTGAAATTTGGGGAATATTTGTTCTTCTGTATTTTATATAATTGTATTTGATTATAATGGAGACCAGTGTCAGAAGAGATGTGCTATAGTGATTTAGAATGCATTGTGTGTGGTATGTAAAATAATTCTTGGAGTATTTTTCCTCACACAGAAGTTTCTCTCTTTCATAAGCCATATAATAGGATATTTCTTTGCTGTTTGTCTGTTATTTAGTATATCCATTCAGCTTCCTTGTGGTTGCTTTTTGCATGATATATCTTTTATTTAAAATTTTTTTTAATTTTTATATTTGGTAATGTTTTTAAAATTTTTAATTTTTTTAATTTTTTTTTTTTTAACTTTCAGCCTTTTGTATTTTCTGATGTAGGCTGTGTTTCATGTAGACAGCATGTAGTTGGAGTCTGGGTTTGTTTTGTTTTTGTTTTTGTTTTTTTAAAATCCAGTCTCACAATCTCTGCTTTTCAATTGGATTTTTAGTTCACTGATATTTAAGACTCTGATATAGTTGAATTTATGTCTACCATTTCATTTATTGTTTCTTGTATCATTTTTGTTCCTGTTCCTTTATTGCTTTCTTTTGCATCAGTATTTTCTAGTGTAGCATTTTAATTCCTTTAACTGTTTTTTCAGTAATTTTTAAACTTTCAAGGTTTTTTTTTTTAATTTTTTTTAGGGCTTACCATTTATATGTTAACTTACTAGAATTTACCTCAGATTCAAACTAACCTAAGTCCAGGGAGGGATAGAAATTGTACTGTTAGAGAGCTCTAGTCCATAGTCCCTCCTTTTGTTCTATAATTATTAAACATTATATCATACATATATGTTACAAACCCAATATACTGTTAAAATAACTACTTTATATAATTTTATGTCTGTTAAATAAGCTGAGAAATGAAAGGAGAACAAGTGTATGTTTATAGAGATTCTTGTATTAATCTTTTTATTCGTCATTTCTGGTTTTCTTCTTGTGGATTCGAGTTATGATCTGATATCATTGTCTTACTCCAATACACATTTTTTTCCATTTGCTTTTATTTCAAGTAAATTACATTTCTATGTGTTATAGGCCTAACATTATAGTTATATACATAGTCTTATATAATTCCTTTTTAAATCATTTAAGAGAAGAAAGAAGAAATATGCATCTATATTTTATACATACCTACTTACATAATTACCTTTACTGGTGCTTTTATTT